>NC_068562.1:7337500-7645000 GCF_022201045.2 Citrus sinensis | reverse complement strand
TTTTTTCTCTTCTAATCTCCAGAATGCCAACCCTTTTACCTTCGTTGGCTACCTTTTTATAGGCTTCCTCTGAATCTCAGTCTTCCGCCCTTTTTCCCCCCGGTCTGGGACTCCCACTGCTGCGTTATGGGCCAAAAAACCGGATTGGCGTGTTACGCCACGGTTCAGGGGAAAGCGTGGCTGCCATGGCTCTGTGAGACCTTGCGTGTTACGCCACGGTTCAGGGGAAAGCGTGGCTGCCATGGCTCTGTGAGACCTTGCGTGTTACGCCACGGTTCTGGGGAAAGTGTGGCCGTTGTGCCTAGATTCTCGTGCTGGAGAGCGCGTCTTGCCAACTGCCGTCGACCGGGTCTCCTCGCCTCTCGATCTCTAGCCGGAATGGCCTTATGCCCCTTATAGGAAATTGGCCTCGCGGATGACAACATCCTGGACGAGCAAGATATTTCTGTTCCTGTTCTTCCACGCACCAGGCTTTAACGGAACACACCGGTTCGCAGAACTCCGCCATCAGATATCTGCTCGTCATTCCTGGTCCCTTCGACGCATTTATCCCAAACAGTATCCCTCCCAAACACCGGTCCCCCAGTTTCTGGTGTTGGGTAATGTAGTGGACCAGCAGTAGAAACTCGATAGTACTCGCCCGCGTGGGATTGGAAAAGGCTGCCAGGAGTCATGTCGCATTTAATTGCGGACGTGGTGACGTGGCAGAAATCCCCCCCTCCATTTGAATTTCAAACCGACGGTTACGAGATCCTCGGGATTCGGCGCAGTTATATGCTGGCAACCCAAGAGTCCGTCCTCATTTGGAAAGCCAAATCCTCTCGAACGGCATATTCACCACTCACTCTGTCTCCGTCTACGTCTCCGTTTCTTCGGCAAAGAAGTTCCGGCACGAAGCCCCCCCTCCTTGCCTTTCTCCGATTGAAGCGGTACTTCAGGTATTACTTCTCTCTCCTCGGTCTCGAATAGTTTGTAGATAACTTCTTTTTTCTTTCGTTTGGGTAGTAGTTGGTGGTGTTGTGGTTAGAGTTTAGGGAATGTCGAAAGGCAAAGAGAAGGTCGTTGAGGTTGATGACGACGAGTTGGACTTCCTGCCTAGTCTGCTCGCCAATCCCGCCTTTGACCCCGAGGTCCCCTTAGAGCCTGTTAGGCCTAGTGTCAGGACTAGTGCTAGGAGCATGTCTCCCCAAACGACCTCTACAAGCGGGAGTAATGGTGAGGATGGATCTTCTGACTCCGAGGATACTTTGAGTGAGGGTCGAGGAGATGATTCTGGTGAGGCGTCCCCATCGGGGGCGCCGCGACCAGAAGGGAGGAGCACAATAGGAGGTAGAGCCCTATCGCGGGATTATGCTATTGATTACATGACATGCACGACCACGTTTGACGAGCTCGAGGACCTCCGGCTGAGGTATAGCATTCCTGGCGAGATACCTCTCAAGGTCCCGGGAAAGAAGGATGCTCCCAGCCGGCCTCCTAGGGGATATGTTACCCTGTATCTGGACAGCTTTAAGTACGGGCTGAGGTGTCCCTTGCAACCTTACTTTGCCCGGATACTTAACGGGCTAAATCTAGCTCCTGGTCAGCTGAATCCCAACGGGTGGAGAGTGCTCTCTGGTCTGTTCATATTGTGGGACAGATGTTGCCAGAGCGAGCCCACGGTTGATGAGGTGAAGCACCTGTACCAGCTAAAGAGCAGCCCCAAAGATGCCGGCTGGTACTACTTCCAATCTAGCACCAAGAGCAGGAAACCTATAACCGACCTCCCTACTGGTGGTGGTGGGAACTGGAAGAGAAAGTTCTTTTTTGCTGGGGGTCCTTGGGGTCAGGTCGCACAAATGGACGGGAAGGATTATCGGGTCCCACCCCGTTTCACGGTTCCAGGTTGCCTGCTCACTCCAGATGTCTTGTATCCATAATTGTTCTTGTTTCATTGGCTTGTTTCTAACCAAGTGTCCGTTTATGTTGTAGTTTCTTGGGGCGTTCATTTCCCACTCCGACCCGGCCCGCTCAAACGGGTTGAGGCTGTGCTAGTCAATTCCTGCTCGAGCCGGGAACTGATATCCACATACAACTTGCTCGAGTCTCGCTTGATACTTCCTGGCCATAGGATGGAGGATGCTGTGATTGGGGCTCTGACCCGAAAACGTTCTCGACCTCCGACCACGAAGAGGGACGAGAGTAAGGATGCCCCTACCGCGAAGCGGGCCAACATCGTGCAGCAGGCCCCACACTTGAAGATTTTACCTCCGGCTCCTGTAGAAGTCGGGGAAGCTAGTGGAGTAGCCACAGATCCTGCTACCTCTTCTCCTCCTGTCGGGCCTCGACCTCGCTTACCGGACAGCCGAGCAGAACATCTGGTCCCTTACCTCAATGAGTTAACTAAATCCGTGAGCAAGAGGGACCTGGAGGCCTTTGACGGCCGCACCTTGGGTGAGCTGGTGGGGGCCATGCAGCATAGCGCTTTCCACCTCAGCTGCATGACCACCTATTACAAGGCTAAGGTTGGCCGCTACGACCGGAAGATGAAGGAGGATATCCAATCGGCGACGAACAGAGCTGACGTTGCCGAGAAGAAAGCAGGGGAGCTGAATCTCGAGAATCTGAAGCTGATAGAGCAAGAATCACTTGCTCAAGCAAAAGCCATTACCCTCGAGGAGGAGTTTACCAAGGTCAAGGAAGATCTGCAAAGGCAGAAGGCTATGTATGAGGCTCAGCTCGAGTCTCTCCGTGACTCCCACCGAGCTTAGGTCGAGAACTTGGAGAGGGAGGCCGACAACCAGTACGACCAGGGACTCCGGCATTCCTATCGTTGCATCATGGCCGTCCTCGGGAAGCAATACCCTGACCTCAAGATGGATGACCTTGCAGCTGGCGTTGCTGGGCATATGGATGAGGAGGCGGCCAAGGAAGATGCCGAGGGGGTGGAGCCGATCGTGATTGAGGAGGAAAACTCTCCTCCTCGTGGAGTCCCTGCTGAAGTTGGCGAGGCGAGCACCCCCCCGGACGCAACTGGCGATACCCCCCCTGCACCTGAGGAGGTCCAGCCAACCGATGCTGCTCGGCTCACAGATCCGCCGTCTTTTTGATATATTTCTTTTGTTGTAATGGACAATGTTCATGAAGATTATCCCCTCTGTTAATCATTAACCAATTAATAAGGATATTTTTTGATTACTTTCTTGTGTTGTAATTATGAGTTAATTTTTGTTTGAGAATCTGCTCGTCTCTGTCTAGACGAGCGGACTCCGGCTTGGCTCATGGTTTTTGCCACATGCCTCCGAAGATTCTTCAATGCTTGGGATTCGGCTCGCCTTCTCGTGGTCGAGCAGATCCTGGTATGCTTGGGAATTCTGCCCGCCATCTCGTGGTCGAGCAGATCCCGGCATGCTTGGCTTCTGTCTCGCCATAAGACAGGCTCTGAGACTTGGCGAGCCTTTGCATGCCTTAGGATTTTCTTTAATCGATTTGGATTCTGCTGCCTTCTCGTGGCCGAGCAGATCCCGGCATGCTTGGCTTCTGTCTCGCCATAAGACGGGCTCTGAGACTTGGCGAGCCTTTGCATGCCTTAGGATTTTCTTTAATCGATTTGGATTCTGCTGCCTTCTCGTGGCCGAGCAGATCCCGGCATGCTTGGCTTCTGTCTCGCCATAAGACAAGCTCTGAGACTTGGCGAGCCTTTGCATGCCTTAGGATTTTCTTTAAACGATTTGGATTCTGCTGCCCTCTCGTGGCCGAGCAGATCCCGGCATGCTTGGCTTCTGTCTCGCCATAAGACAGGCTCTGAGACTTGGCGAGCCTTTGCATGCCTTAGGATTTTCTTTAATCGATTTGGATTCTGCTGCCTTCTCGTGGCCGAGCAGATCCCGGCATGCTTGGCTTCTGTCTCGCCATAAGACGGGCTCTGAGACTTGGCGAGCCTTTGCATGCCTTAGGATTTTCTTTAATCGATTTGGATTCTGCTGCCTTCTCGTGGCCGAGCAGATCCCGGCCTGCTTGGCTTCTGTCTCGCCATAAGACGGGCTCTGAGACTTGGCGAGCCTTTGCATGCCTTAGGATTTTCTTTAATCGATTTGGATTCTGCTGCCTTCTCGTGGCCGAGCAGATCCCGGCATGCTTGGCTTCTGTCTCGCCATAAGACAGGCTCTGAGACTTGGCGAGCCTTTGCATGCCTTAGGATTTTCTTTAATCGATTTGGATTCTGCTGCCTTCTCGTGGCCGAGCAGATCCCGGCATGCTTGGCTTCTGTCTCGCCATAAGACAGGCTCTGAGACTTGGCGAGCCTTTGCATGCCTTAGGATTTTCTTTAATCGATTTGGATTCTGCTGCCTTCTCGTGGCCGAGCAGATCCCGGCATGCTTGGCTTCTGTCTCGCCATAAGACATGCTCTGAGACTTGGCGAGCCTTTGCATGCCTTAGGATTTTTTCGGCTTCAAGCGAATGAAATTCGTCGACGTTCCATTAATGGCAGGATTTGACTTACATGAAATTGTTCGGACATAAAACATAAAAATAAAAGATAAACAGCATAAGCAGAAATTACTTCAAAATGTGAGCAAGTCTTACTGGAAGTATTTTCGGAGGTGTGCCGCGTTCCATGGGCGTTTCACTTCGTGGCCGTCCGCGCGAACCAGCTTGTAAGCTCCGGGCCCCGCTATCTGCTTGACTCTATACGGCCCTTCCCAATTCGGTCCCAGCACTCCTTGAGTCGAATCTTTGGTGCTCTGATTCACTCTTCTCAGTACCCAGTCTCCGACCCTGAATTGCCGTATGTTCACCTTCTGGTTATAGTACCGAGCAACCCTCTGTTGGTAAGTGACTGATCGCTCGGCTGCTTGCTCCCTCTTTTCCGTCAGCAGATCAAGATTCAAACATATCTGCTCGTCGTTCTCCTGCTCATTGAAATGATCTGTCCGGTGTGTGGTCGTTCCTACCTCAGCCGGTACGACCGCTTCATGTCCGAAGGCCAAAGCAAACGGTGTCTCCCCAGTTGCGGTTTTGTGGGTTGTTCTGTATGCCCATAGCACACCTGACAGCTCGTCAACCCACGCACCCTTTTTTGCTCCGAGCCTGGTTTTCAGAAGCCTCTTGACTGTCTTGTTGGCTGCTTCTACTTGTCCATTCGATTGAGGGTGAGCAGGCGAACAATACTTCAGCTCTATCCCGAGGTTCTGGCAGAAATCCCTGAAGCTGTGATTATCGAACTGTCTGCCATTATCCGTTACCAAGGCATATGGGATCCCGTATCGACAGACCAGGTTTCTCCACACGAAGTCTGTTGTTTTCTTCTCTGTGATCCTGCTAAGGGCTTCTACCTCTATCCACTTCGTGAAGTAATCTATAGCAACTATTGCATGTGTTGCTGCTCCTCGTCCCTTTGGCAATGGGCCGATCAGATCAATTCCCCATTGGGCGAATGGCCAAGGGGAGGCCATGGAGGTGAGCTTCTCTGGTGGTTGGTTAGAGAAATTTGCAAAACTCTGGCAGCTTGCACAGCTCCTGGTCTTCCTCTGCGCATCCTGGTGCATCGTCGGCCAGAAATATCCCTACCTTAGAACTTTGTGGGCCAGGGACCTCCCGCCAGAATGATTTCCGCAAATTCCTTCATGTATTTCCCTCAGCACGTAATCTGCGTCGTCATCGTCCAAACACCGAAGGAACGGTAATGTATATCCTCGTCGATACAGTACCCCATCGATCATCGTGTATCTCGAGGCCTGAGCTCTAATCTTCCGAGCTCGTAGCTTATTTGGTGGTAAGACCCCGTCTCTAAGGTATGAAACTATCAGGTCCCTCCACGAGCCTTTTTGTTCTATCCGCAACACCCCCAAATTTTGCTCGATACTCGGGCGAGACTTCACTTCTAGGGGGACCGACTTTGGCATTTTTGGGTCGGCTACGGCTGCCATCCTAGCCAAAATGTCTGCTCGACTATTCTGCTCCCTGGGGATTTGTATCACCTCCACTGCTTCGAACTTCCCCATCATCTGCCTGACTATCCTTAGGTACTGTTCCATCTTCTCCTCTCTTGGTTGGAATCTCTCACTGACATGATTCACAACCAGCTGGGAATCAGTTCTGATCTTAACTCTGTCTGCTTTCACGGCCCTAGCCAATTCCAGACCTGCTATCAAGGCTTCATATTCTGCCTGGTTATTTGTGGCTGGAAATTCCAACTTTACAGCATAGGAGATCTCCTCCCCCTCTGGGCCTTCCAGGACAATCCCTGCTCCTGAACCGCGCTCTCCTGATGACCCATCCACAGATATCTGCCATACTCGAGTTTCGTCGTTGCCTATATCTGCATCTTGCTGATCCAAGCATACTTCGGGCTCCGCGAACTCAGCTACGAAATCGGCCATTGCCTGGGTCTTTATCGCCGCGCGGGGTTTATAGTCTATGTCGAATTCGCTCAGCTCTACAGTCCACTTGACGAGCCGACCAGAGGCATCTGGCTTGTGCAGAATTTGACGCAATGGCTGGTTTGTTATTACCGAGACCGGGAATGCTTGGAAATATGGCCTCAACTTCCGAGCAGCAACCACAAGGGCAAGTGCCCATTTCTCCAACGGTGGGTATCTGGTCTCCGCGTCGAGCAGGGCCTTGCTGGTGTAGTATATCGGATACTGAACTCCTTCTTCCTCTCTCACCAGAACAGAACTGGCGGCCCGATCCGATACCGCCAAATACAGGTACAACTTGTCCCCGTTCCTCGGTGTGGACAGCAGCGGAGCTTGCTGCAAGTATTGTTTCAAGTTCCGGAAGGCTTCCTCGCATTCTGGGGTCCATTCTGTTTTCTTTCCCCTCCTTATCACTTGAAAGAATGGCTGACACTTGTCTGTAGCTTTGGATATGAATCTGCTCAACGCCGCCAACCTCCCCGTGAGGCCCTGTGTCTCCTTCAGGTTACGAGGAGGCGTCATTTGCACAATCGCCTGGATTTTCTCGGGATTTGCTTCAATCCCCCTATGGCTCACCATGAATCCCAGGAATTTCCCTGACTCGACCCCAAAAGCACACTTCTCCGGATTGAGCTTCATCTTATACTTCCTCAAAAGCTCGAATGTCTCCTCAAGGTGTCTGACGTGTTCCTTCGGGATCTTGGACTTGGTGATCATGTCATCCACGTACACCTCCATGGTTTTTCCGATCAACGGCTTAAAGATTTTGTTCACCAGCCTTTGATAGGTGGCCCCAGCATTCTTGAGACCGAATGGCATCACCCTGTAACAGAACAAACCTTGGTTAGTGATGAAAGCCGTGCCCTCCTCATCCTGCTCGTACATGGGGATCTGGTTGTATCCGGAGAATGCGTCCATGAAGCTAAGCAGACCATGTCCAGCTGTTGAATCTACTAGCTGATCGATCCTTGGTAAAGGGAAGCTGTCTTTTGGGCACGCCTTGTTGAGGTCTGTGAAATCCACACACATCCTCCACTTGCCGTTTGCCTTCTTTACCAACACCACATTTGATATCCACTCTGGGTAACTGACTTCCCGAATGAACCCTGCTCTCAGGAGCTTCTCCACCTCGTCATTTACAGCCTCATACCTCTCCTGGTTGAAGCACCTTCTCTTCTGCCTTACTGCCCGAGCACCTTTCTTTATTGCCAGCTTATGACACGCTACCTCAGGGTCAATCCCTGGCATGTCTTCATGTGTCCAGGCAAACACATCAGCATGAGCCCGTAAGCATTTCACCAACTCCTGCTTTTGCTCTCCCTTCAGTCTCGACCAGATTCTGATCGTCTTTCCCGGGTTCTCTGGTCCCATGCTTACCGTTTTCAGATCCTCTACAGGTTCTTACCTGCCAGTCTTGTTTTCCACTCGGGTATCGAGGGATGTTATCTGCATTGCCTCCCTTGCTGCCGAGGAGTAGCAGCTTCTTGCGATCCTCTGGTCTCCTCGTACCACTCCTACTACCCCATTCACCCGGTACTTCAGAGCCAGATAATGGTTGGACAACACCGCTTTGCTCATCCTTAAAAACGGCCGACCTAAGATCATCTGGTAAGGACCTTCCTCCTCCACTACGACAAAGTCCAGTATCATTGTTCTTTCTGTCGGGGGGCTCCCAATTGTGATAGGTAGTTCGACCACGCCCAGAGGAACCAGCTTCCCTCCTCCGAACCCCTTCAAGGAGGTGTTGGTGTGTTCCAACTTCCGGTCGGCTATTCCCATCTCTTCCAGGGTTGACTTAAATAACACATCAACTGAGCTCCCTGTATCAACCAGTATCCGGTCAAACTTCTTGCTAGCGACCGTAGCCTTGATGACTAAGGCATCCTCGTGGGGGTATAGGATCCCTTCCTCATCCTCATCCGTCCATATGATTGGCACTTGCCTGACCCTTGCCCGTTTGGCTGCTGGGGTGTTGAGGAGTACCTCTTTACTGGTCATGGCGTACTTAGCATAATTTTTTCTCGATCTGTTTGAATCTCCGGCCAACGTTGGGCCCCCCGCTATCACCCTTACCGCGGGCTGCTCGTGCCTCAAGATTCTATCACTCTGCTCCCCTTCATCTGTTGTGGCCACTGTCGGGAAAGTCCCATCCATAAACTCGTCCAGGTACCGATTTCTCACCAGATCTTCGACTTGGGTCTTGAGATCTCTACACTCTGCTGTGGTATGGCCATGGGTGCCATGGAACTTACAATAACGTCCTCTATTCCTCCTGTTGGGTAGCTTTGTTATTGGTGTAGGGAGGTGCAACAGCCCTCGATCCTTTATGGCCTCGTACACCTCATCCAGGGACATCTTCAAGGAAGTGTACCGCCCATAGTCCGGGTTCTGGTCGATCAGGTGCACTGCTCTTCCTCTGTTTGCCCCGCTCTGAGTTGGGGGCGGTGGAAGTACTTCTGGTCTGCTCGCTCTGCTACCGTGGGGGTGCTGATGAAGATCACCAGATGCCAACTCATGCCTTCTCCAAGGCTCCCTAGCTGGGGAACGAGGAGGTTGCGCCCTGCTGCGCTGATACTGCGGTGGCCTTTGATGAGGCTGGTAAGCAGTGACCCTGCCTCCTCCCCCACTACCGGAGGCCTGGTGGTCCCTCCTCCTGATCAGCCCGTTCCCTGGTAATGCTTTCATCTCTCTCCTCCCCAACCCTTCTAACTGGTCTGTCTTGATCCGTGCAGCCTTCTCCTCTTCAATCTCGATGTCTCTTTTAGCCTGTTCGTATGCGGCCGCATACGTTTGAATAGCTGGGCTTCTCAAATTGTACCACAGCCTTCCTATCTTCACCCCTTCTTTCAATCCCCTTAACGCCTGAGGGTGGTTGAAGGCTCCCAAGTCGAGGACAGCCGATGAAACCTCTTGATGAATTCCCGAAGGGTTTCTTGCTCCCCCTGTTTCATGCTTTTCAGCTCCATCATGTCATCTTCCGGTGACATCGCCCCACTGAACTGCTCCGCGAATTCCTGGCACATCTGCTCGAAGGTTTTAACGCTGCCCCGAGGAAGTTTCATGTACCATTCTCGTGCACGTCCCTCAAGGGATAGCGGGAACACCCTGCACCTTTGGGATTGAGATAATCCTTGTACCCCAGTCATGTCGTTGAAGCGCTCTATGTGCATCAGCGGGTCAGTTCTTCCCGCGTACCTGAGGTCGGGGAGGCGGAAATCTCTCGGAATAACTGCCCTCATGATCTCTGCTGAGAGCGGTGATTCTCCGTCCAGCATTATCCTCCAACCAGGGGCTCTGTTCCTCCCTTGCATATCGCCAATTATCTGCGCTAGTCTGCGCACTTCCTCCTCCAGCTGCCCTGCACGACCGGGGTCACGTGCTGCAACTTGATCCCGCTCCTGCTCTACATCTTGCAAGTGTTGCCTCAACTCGGTTTCCTCTGCATTCACCACCCCGTCGTCCGCGTCACAAGTTTGTCTTGCCGGGGACCGCTCTCTTTCTCTGTGAAATTCTCCCCGTAGAGGTGCGTTACCCCTCTCACCACCAAATCTCCCTGTGGTTTGACCTCTCCCCGCACTATCGGGACCTGGTGCCACTCCTCCGCCTCTCACCCTTCCCTCTTGGGTTACCCTTCGCTCGCTCCGTAGCTCATGCAGAATGGTTGTCAGGGTCTCCATCTGCTTTTCCATCCGTTCCATCCGGTCGAACATGACTTTTTCCCGTGCCTCACTGACTATCTCCCTCAGCGTCACGGAATCGTTAAGCCTCATATCACCCCCTTGTGCACTACTTCCTCCTGTCTCCATTGCTTTTCGCTTACTCCACCCCTCTTCTTGCTATCGGCAGAAGCTTTTTGCTCTAATCCCCACAGACGGCGCCAAAATGTTGATGCGAGATTCCGGTTCCCCTCGTTCCGCGATCAGGATCTCTGCTCGATCAACTTCGTCACGACCAGGAGGTCTCCTCGCCAGGCTTCTTCTCCAGAGGTCCCTGCGTACACAGACAAGTCAGAGTACGCCGGTTGTTTTCCCGGCGCAAACCCTCCGACGCTCAAGTCAGATATGAAGGTTCGGGAAAAGCTTGCCACAGGTCTTATGGCGTTTTTTTGTGGTTTTCTCTTCTTTTTAGGTTTTTTCTCTTCTAATCTCCAGAATGCCAACCCTTTTACCTTCGTTGGCTACCTTTTTATAGGCTTCCTCTGAATCTCAGTCTTCCGCCCTTTTTCCCCCCGGTCTGGGACTCCCACTGCTGCGTTATGGGCCAAAAAACCGGATTGGCGTGTTACGCCACGGTTCAGGGGAAAGCGTGGCTGCCATGGCTCTGTGAGACCTTGCGTGTTACGCCACGGTTCAGGGGAAAGCGTGGCTGCCATGGCTCTGTGAGACCTTGCGTGTTACGCCACGGTTCTGGGGAAAGTGTGGCTGTCATGGTTCTGTGAGACCTTGCGTGTTACGCCACGGTTCTGGGGAAAGTGTGGCCGTTGTGCCTAGATTCTCGTGCTGGAGAGCGCGTCTTGCCAACTGCCGTCGACCGGGTCTCCTCGCCTCTCGATCTCTAGCCGGAATGGCCTTATGCCCCTTATAGGAAATTGGCCTCGCGGATGACAACATCCTGGACGAGCAAGATATTTCTGTTCCTGTTCTTCCACGCACCAGGCTTTAACGGAACACACCGGTTCGCAGAACTCCGCCATCAGATATCTGCTCGTCATTCCTGGTCCCTTCGACGCATTTATCCCAAACAGTATCCCTCCCAAACATAACTAATAAATAAAAAATTAATAATACATAGTAAATATGACTTTTCAATAATAATTTTAACAAAAATACTAAAAACATTATAATTTTTTCATTAAACAATTCGTGAATTAAATAAGTTTAACTTTCATACAACAACAAGAAGTTTTTATCAAATATTTTATAGATAGCAATTTGATTGTCACAAAGAGCTGTTATTGGCCGGGGATGAATGGACAACCAAGACATACAATAAAAACTTGAGCCACCGGAGTTCATGCGATCAAATAAAATAAACAAGGTGAAGACCTAATGGTATATAATTTGGCAACAGCAGTTAACTGTACAGGGTAATGATGAAGTGGGTCATTTGGCAATGAGGCCGGCAATTTCTCTTGGTTCCGAAACCTGATAGTGATCGGTTAAGCCAAAAAAGGCCATGAGAAGCCATGCATGTGTGAGAAATTGTCCACCACGCCTCAGCTGTTGACCGTGCTCCCTCCCTTTACACTTTCTTGCTGCATGCGCCAACAGTTCCAACCAAGTGCATCCCAATGTGTTCCATTTCTCTATCAAAGCCTGTCACATATAATTAAATGAACACGCAGCCGTAATCAGCAAAGACTTTGGTTGCTAATGAATAATATATTTGGTGTTATTATTAGTTTCGACGAACACGTTTATTAATCAAAGAAAACAAAATTTAAAAATAAATAAATAACGTACCATTTCTCCTTCACTTTTTATATTTTTTGCAGTCACAAATCCTTCCGCGAACAATTTTAAACTATAATCAAATGGTCTCTCAGCCAATATTATTTCAGATGCTATAATTGATGCTCTCTTAGATGCTTCAGTTTCTGCTTCAATTTTGGCTTGAATTTTCGCTTCGAATCTTTTTTCAAATTCCCGTTCACATTTTGCATCAAATCTTTGTTGAAATAGTGCTTGAATTTTTGCTTGAAGTTTTGCTTCAAATTCTGCTTCGTTTTTCGCTTTGAATTTTGCTTCGTATTCTGCTTCAAGCTTCGCTTTAAGTTCTGCACCATATTCCTTCCCCTTAAATTTTGCTAAAATTTCGTCCAGAGCTTCCGCTCTTATTCTTTTCAGAACCTCGGATCTCAGTTCTTCTACAATTTCTGACCTCATTTCTTCTAGAACTTCCATTCTCGTTTCTTCTTGAACTTCCATTCTTATTTCTTGTTCAATTTCCAATCTTACATCATAACGACCTAACTGATATCGATACATGTCAACTGTTTTCTGAAAGCTCATTGGATCAATTCCGTCAACTGGCAACATAGAAGGATGCAGGAGTAACAAATACAACATGTATCTAGAAATTTGCATGATTAATCCACAGTACTGTGAAACATTTAGCTTTTCAATGTCCCTTCGATCTATGCAGTAAGAAGCTTCTGTAAAACAATGCCAGAAGAAAATGCTGTTTCCAAAGTATTCTTGAAAATTCGGAGCTACATGAAAATACTTATCATTAAAAACTTCTCCTTTGGCAGTAGGAAATATAACAAAATACCTGCTACTAAAACTCTTGCTGCTTTCTCGGAACTTTGCTGACTTCTCTTCAGCGACTTTCTCCTTGAAGTAGCGGAAGATCAATTTTTTCAAATCTTTGGAGACTTGAAGATCGTCAGATAAATACCATAGCTTTTCCAGCATTTTATGCTCAGTGTTTAACAGCTTTAGGATATCAAGGAAAGGAAGGGGTTTCTCATTGAAGAACAAGGTTTGCAGACTCAACTGATACATCCTATGTGACCACCTAGGCCTCCGAAATAATGAACTAATAAAGGAATTAGTAGTGCCTAATTGCAATAAGGTGGTGGAACTGGAAGTAATTTGAATTTCCCTCTTGTGCATACTCAACCAAATGATAAACCGATCAGAGGAAAGGAGTAGTAGAGCAGAGTATATCTCTAGAATAACAGCTACTACTAACAGTGTCCATGTTGTTGAAATATCAACAGTTGAGTACTTTTTTCTGTCAACTAGTAAAGTGAATAGGGCCAATGATAAACAAGTGATAAAGGAAGTGACAATGCGCAGGGCAACTCCCCAAGGAGTATTGAGTAGCGAAGCCTTGGTATAAAAATAATCATACATAAACCCCAGACCCATTTCAATAACTTGGAAGGCATTTTCAGAAGACATATTCCTGAAGACTGTTCGGGTGGTATCTCTATCTTTGGAGGTGAGTACTGAATCTACAAAAAGACGCTTAGTCAGTTCTTGTAAACCATGCGCTGTAAGCAATTTACCTTCCTCAGAAATGTCGGAATGTTCATTGATGATTGAGAGATCAATTGGTAACGGAACCTCAATGAACCTGTCCTCGCCCACAATGTATCCCTCTTCAGACCTGCGAACCAATTCACTCTTGAAATCATCACTGAGCTGGGATTCAGAAACTCGATTAATGAAAGTGGACTCTCTAAGTTTGTCACTACTTGCTGATCGAAGTGCCCACGTCCGTTCTCCATACTTGATAAACCCTGCCACAATCATTAGAATGGCTAGGATTGAAAGCCGGGAACCTGTCCAAGCCATTAAGAAGACATAAAGTGCAATCGCTGTCTGCATAATCAGTCCAAGAAAGTGCCTCAACCACAGCTCATTATCTTCCAAGGAATAAGCAGTAATGGTGTCCGGGCCGCCCATGTGAAGAAGAAGAAATGGTGCCCAGAATGCCATTAGTTCAGTGTTTGGATCCTGAGATTTAGTCTTGTCGTCATATAAATCTGTGAGGTTATTTGAAAGTGTACCAAGGGCAAAAGTTGCTACGGCATCTGCAGCTAAGTAGGCAGACCATACGACAATTCTGACTAAAAGCCTGCGAGTGTGCTTTCTGCGAGAACCCAGAATGATTACTAGTATTTGCAGGGTGAGGCTAAGTAGAACCGCCACTCGAATATCCCAATCTTTCCATAGTTTCCTCAGCTTTGGAGGAACTACCTCTCTTACTGCCCTCTGATACTTGGAATATATCAAACCGCTAACTACTGATCAATTTGATATGTAAACGTACACATTAGAATTGAAAAACAAGGGGTTTGGATGGCTAGGCACCCAAAAATAAAATTTAAAAAGAAAAAGGGAAAATCTCAAAGTAGTGCTGAAAACACTTTATGAATAGAAAGATGCCAATGTTGCAGTCGAACATTGGAGATATGGAAAGAAAGACAAGAAAGCATTCAAACATTTCATGTTAGATAAGAGATGTAAGGATTCAATTCAAAATTTTCTTGTAATGTTATGTCATGTTAAACAATTTTGCTAACCCAACACCTCAATGAGTAGATAACTGCAAAACAGTTTCTTCTAACTTACAAGATTAGACCAGAGAAGCCAAATCAATGACCAAATAACGAGGTACACAACGCGAATTGCACCAACAGAAATAATGGCAATCATATTGAAATTATCAACCGATTCTTTTCCCGTTGACTCACTCTTGTAGATTCCATAGTTTTCTTGCAGTGTTATCAAGAAAAAAGAAGGAAAGAAGCAGATACATACTTGTCGGAATCATTGGTGATATTGCTTCCAGATATATCCAGCATGCATCCCCCTGTTAACCAAGTTGCAGTGCCTAATTGTGAGAGAACGAGAGCAGAGGTATTTTGGATTTTCTTTCTTCGCTGTGGGAAAAAAATTGAATGGTTATTTTTGTTTTTACATAACATACGGCATCGCTTTTGAGCATGGAAAAATATTTTATTCAGCGTTGTCGCTGTTGTGAGAGAAAATTTGTTACTTTTTATCCACCCCCGCCACGTAAAAACAAAACAAAAAGTGTCGGCCACTTGCAGAGTCCCTTTGCTTTAAGAATAATTCGAAAAAAATTGAAAATAAAACTCTCCACGGGGAAATACAGCTTAAAAGTTAAAACACGTAATTTTGTTTTATTTTATTGATTGGCCTGGTTTCTAATCCATGGATGCTGAAGCTTCAGTGTCCCTTTTGATGGTGAAACTTAAAACTCTGTTCCCTGCTGCAGACGAAGGAGCAACGATAAGTTCGTGGACTCAAAAACGAGTACTGAAAGCTATTGAAAGTCTCCAATTGTTGATCAAGAACAAGAAGCCGTGCTTGGATTCCTCCGCAGGAGGAGAGGCCGCTGATGATGAAGCCCGTTTTATGCAAGCGTTTTACTCTGCACAGGATGCCATCAACAGCTTGGCCATAAGAGAGGAAGTGTGCCAGATGTGGAGAATTGAACCTGTCTGGGTAACCATTCTTACGGTCACTACTTTCCCTTTTCTCAAGCTTTGAGAATTTACGTTTACGGTCTTTATTCAGCTTCGGGATGAACAAATTCAAGCGCGAACTCGAAATCAGGGGCTCCTCCTCCTCCTCCTTCTCCTATGAGCATCAGCAGCAACTGGTCGAGGTCAACGATACTGGCCCAAGTTTGAGCCCTTACCAAGGAGGCTACAGTACCCATAGAAGTCAGCAGCAGCAGCAGCGCTGGGCAAGAATTTCAGATTATTTTTGTGCAGAAGACGAGACAGACGTTTTAGGTCTGGAACGACAAGTGAAGGAGTTGCTACATGTGTTAATTCACAGATTATACTGAATTTTCCAGTTCGATGATGATTCCAATTCTTTACAATCAAAGCCCCAGTCATGTTCATTGCATTAGATGGATAAGTATCTCTAGCAGTTGCTAAGAACTGCTGAAAGCCGCTTTGTGCACAATTTTTTCACTACATCTCATCAAACTACTCTCTCCTCAATTCATCATATAGCATTAAAAACGTGGGAACGTTTCAGCAGAAAGAACAATAATTAAACTAGAAAATAAACAAATAAATATGAATATTCATTTTTTCTTTTTGAAACTGATAATAAATAAATATTGAAATAGTGAGAAATGAATGGGGAAGGTGACAAGAAT
Source organism: Citrus sinensis (assembly GCF_022201045.2). NCBI lineage: Eukaryota > Viridiplantae > Streptophyta > Magnoliopsida > Sapindales > Rutaceae > Citrus > Citrus sinensis. The sequence continues at coordinate 7,628,945 of NC_068562.1, read as the reverse complement.
GAACATCAAATGCAAAAAATCATTGCAAATAATTAATTAAATAAGGGGCAATTTGTAAGCCAACGATGATGACAAATAACAATAATTAACTAATAATGATAATATAATGATTGTATGTCGGAATCTGTACAGTCAAATTCCGATTGAGTCTCATCCAAGAGATGAAAAAAAAATATAAGGGGAAAAAAAAGGTTAAAAAGTCTTTTATGAAAATATCTTAGTGGGTAAATAAATTATCAAGCCAAAAAAAAAAACTTGTGGTTGAGAAAATGATGATCACTAATTCACTTCGGTTTTTGTTCTATACTTTAATAATTTCTTAGGGTTTAGGGTTGATAAGTGATAATGATAGATTTCCAATAGATTTTAAACACATTGGCTAATGGCCATAGAGAAAAGATAGAGATAAAGACGAAGAATAAATGGAAGTATGTGCGCACAATGCACATAAATGTAAAATAATGTTTGTTTTGAACAGCCAAAAACCAAACGCACCTTTAACAACTCGGCAGTATTATTTGTCCAAATTTAAAAAGCCACAAAGGCAAGCAGAAACTGTAGATAACTTTTTAAGTGAAAGTGATAAGTTAATGATGTTACTCAAGTGAAAAAATTGAAAATAAAACTCTTCACGGGGAAATTATATCTTCTTCTTCTTCTATTTTCATTCATACATGAGATCATCAATTTTCTTCTCTGAAATACAGCTTAAAACACGTAATTTTGTTTTATTTTATTGATTGGCCTGGTTTCTAATCCATGGATGCTGAAGCTTCAGTGTCCCTTTTGATAGTGAAACTTAAAACTCTGTTCCCTGCTGCAGACGAAGGAGCAACGATAAGTTCGTGGACTCAAAAACGAGTACTGAAAGCTATTGAAAGTCTCCAATTGTTGATCAAGAACAAGAAGCCATGCTTGGATTCCTCAGCAGGAGGAGAGGCCGCTGATGATGAAGCCCGTTTTATGCAAGCGTTTTACTCTGCACAGGATGCCATCAACAGCTTGGCCATAAGAGAGGAAGTGTGCCAGATGTGGAGAATTGACCCTGTCTGGGTAACCATTCTTACGGTCACTACTTTCCCTTTCTCAAGCTTTGAGAATTTACGTTTACGGTCTTTATTCAGCTTCGGGATGAACAAATTCAAGCGCGAACTCGAAATCAGGGGCTCCTCCTCCTCCTCCTCCTCCTCCTATGAGCATCAGCAGCAACTGGTCGAGGTCAACGATACTGGCCCAAGTTTTAGCCCTTACCAAGGAGGCTACAGTACCCATAGAAGTCAGCAGCAGCGTTGGGCAAGAATTTCAGATTATTTTTGTGCAGAAGACGAGACAGACGTTTTAGGTCTGGAACGACAAGTGAAGGAGTTGCTACATGTGTTAATTCCAGAACACCACGGCATTAATGATGCTGATGTGTCCACTAAAAAGATCGTGGATGGATACGAATATGCTCGATCGAGCGGTGAAGAGATTACAGAGCTGCCAATCCCAGAACAAGAGGGCGGCGGTGATGCTCTGTCCAATGAAGAAGAAGAAAGCGGTCGGTGTCAGTCTTCTAGTACTACTACTACTACTACTCAAGTTATTGCACTGATTGGCAAGGCAGGCTCGGGAAAAACAACTTTAGCAAGAATTGTTTACAATAGAGTTTATGTGAAGCGCCATTTTACCAAACGAGCCTGGGTTCATATACCCATCATGAGTATGGTGGAAGATAGAGATGTCTTGGCTGACATACTAAAACAAATCGATGAATCCTTGTTGAAGGTGGAAGCAACACTTTCGGCAGAGGAATTGATGTGGAGAATCACTCAAGCTTTAGACGATTCAACGTTTCTAATTGTGATGGAGAATGCCGAGCACCAGAAATCTCAAGTTTGGGATTCTTTCCTCGGCAAACTTTGTTCCTTTACTCAGTGTGGCAAAATAATCATAACCACTAGTTCCACAGAAGATTTTGTTGAACCACTTGGAGCCGCATTTTCAACTCTTCATGTTCCTGGATTAGGCAACAATGAGAGCTGGGAATTGTTTTTGAAGAAAGCACGTATAGCAGAAGATGTCTTGCAATCTAGATCTTCAGAGCTGATTAAACTCAAGAAGCAAATCCTGAACATTTGTGATGGTTTACCATTACGAGTAGTCCTGCTGGCTGGTCTGCTATCTACCAAACAACCAAGTTATGAAGAGTGGTCAAAAGTCATTGAGCGTGCAAATGGAGACAACTTAGTAGCCTTATGCTATCAAGACCTTCCTGCGCAGGTTAAGCCATGTATCCTTTATATGGGGCTATTCCCCAGAGAGTATGAAATTCCTGTGAGGAGGTTGATTCATCTTTGGTGTGCTGAAGGATTCGCGCCCCCGGATTTAGATTTGATCACCTCTGAGGAAGATTTGGCTGAGATGTACCTTGAAGAACTTGTCACTAGACACATGATTCAAGTAATAAGATGGAGATTAGATGGAAGCCCGAAGACATGTTGCATGCCTGGAGTTCTATATGATATCCTCCGTCCAAAAGCAGAGGATATAGGATTCTTGTATCATCATCATCATCCTCAACGACTCAATTCATCCGCCAAAAGTTTACCAAAGTTTGCAGTTCGACGGCTTGCAGCCAACCTAGGCAGCAACAGCTTTCCCTATTCATCTCTTCTCAGTTGGCGCCTCCATTCTTACCTAGTTTTTGACAGCCGGATACGCGGCACTCCTGCGAAACAAATTGGTATAATACTTGGCAAGTGTATCTCCAAAAGAAGATTAGGAATGCTGAAGGTGCTTGATCTTGAAGGCGTATACAAACCTATGTTGACCAATAATAATGCACTAGGACGACTGCCATTCTTAGAGTACCTAGGCCTGAGATCAACTTTTATAGATTCACTTCCAGATTCTACGCCCATATTATTTTGTTTAGCGACATTGGATGTGAGTCACACCAAGGTACAGCGTTTGCCCTATGCCTTCTGGCCATCGAGACATCTCTATCTGAACTGGATTTTTTTGGCAACCAATGTATTCAGACACCCTCAGTTTGTAAAGTGGGAAACCAGCCTGCAAACTTTGTGGGGGTTATGCATCAAAGCAGACGAAGTTCAATCATTAGACTACTTCCGAAGATTGACATCTCTTAGAAAGCTGGGGCTGAAATGCAGCTCAACAACATCCACGTCCCTGAAAAAGGAAATAATTGGTTCTGTTCTTCAGCTGTCTGAGCTTCATTCGTTAAAGTTGATATGTGAAACTCCTTCGTACCTCCCATTATTGGAAATGGCCGAGCATTACAAGCTACAGAAGCTGTATTTGTCAGGACATTTACCTCCAAATTCAGTAATTGGTGATCGGTCCTTTCCTCCAAACGTGGTGACTCTAACTCTGTCGCAGTTGAGGCTAGAGTACGATCCAATGCCAATACTAGGACGGTTGAGGCAGCTGAAAATCCTGAGGCTTTTCGGTGGGTCTTATATGGGTGAAGAAATGTCATGTTCCTCTGGCGAATTTCCTAAGCTCCTAGTTTTGAAACTGTGGAAGCTGAATAGGCTGCGCCAATGGAGGATTAAAGAAGGAGCCATGCCTTGCCTTAGACAATTAGAAATCAGGAGCTGTGGCTATCTTGTACTTCCAACAGGGTTGAAACACGTTACCAGCTCCTTGAGAGAATTCTTATTGACAAATATGCCATCAACTTTTGGATCCGTTGCGGACATTGAACGAGTCTTAGGTATAAATGTTTATGTAAGAATGAATCAATGGTCTTCCTCTTCACAGGTATGCATGATAATTAATATATACACACACCGGGGCGCGCGCGCGCACACGCATATATTAAATTTCCAGTTTAAGTAACACTTTCTTTTTTAATGCAGGAGGATCATTACTGATTATTATTAGGGGTACCCATGCTTCTTGAGATGTTTGCTCTTGCTGCAAGTGGGAAGGAATTAACAGAGCTAATGGATCATTCCTTCGGCCTCAGTAAGCATTGCTTGCAGTCAAATTAGGCTAATGATACTTATCTGCTGCAGTTTTGTTTGTTTTGGATTAGTCTTCAATTATGTTAGGATGCGTTTGGGATTGAGGTTGGACGCACTAAAATCTTTGATAAACATTATCTACTATAGCTTAGAAGGTATATTGTTATGATTTTTTACTTTTATTTCATAGTTATAGTTTTTTTTTCACATCAGTTGTAACTTAAAAGTTACGGCACTTCAATCCCAAACGCATCCTTAGTAACTCCAATTCGCCTAGTTAATTTCAAGTTGGCTCTATGCGTTTGGTACCGTTCTTGGCTGAACATTTTGCGTTTTACGAAAATAAAGAAACGGAAAATGCATTTGACAGCCCATTTCCCAGCAATTGGATTGTTTCCATATTTCAGCTTTTATTAACAAATGCACTTGCCGTCGCGAAGCTTCTTCTGCTTCCTGCAGCCTGCCTGGTCCTTCGCATGCCGCTTCCACCGCTGCTTGTTCGCACTCGCCGGTGCTTGTTCCTTGTCGCCTCGTCGCCTCACAGCTGTCAAAGTCACCACCAAAAGCTATTCACACGGCTGATGTGCCAACATTCGTAATGAAATGGTCTCTTGTTTTTACTTTTTTAATATTTGTAATCACAATGCCGCAAATTATAATTTAAAGAAAATTGCTAAATTTTGTAATTTTAGCATCTTCAAAGGACCAATACAAGTTTTATATGCTATAGAATATGCTGAAGAACACAAGTATTATTTTGTTGTTACACAGGTCCCTGTTGTGTTTAATCCGGATGGGGGAATTTCCCCCCCCCCCCCCTATTTCTATAATTCCATCCCAATTATTAATTATTTTTACTGTTATAATTTTGCTCTTCATATACTGCTTCACATTTTCAATTTCGATCTATTTAGTTAATTGAGACCTTTCCCTAGTCTTACTAACCTAAAATCTTTATTGTTGATCTTAATATGGGTGCCATAATTGACCTAATCTAGCATATTCATGTACGTCTTTTTATTTTTATTTTAAACAATCTGTTTTCTTAAACTAATGATGAATGAAATATAAAATCACCTAATGGGTGTATAAGAATCATGTCACCCAACGAAAAATTAGTTATAAAATTTAACCAAGATAATCACCTTCAAGTTCAACCAGCTTGTCGATACTTAATAATAAAATATTAGATCATCTCTTGATCGGAACTTCTGTCAAACAAAAATTCATGCGGTTAATAAATTTAAAATATAAAAAAATTAAATCATATCCATAAACTATTACTACATAACACATGAAAAAAAAAGATCGTTAAAAGCTTAAGAGTACTCAAATCAAATCGTTAAATTTACAAGTTTTATATTTTATTTACATAAATTATATTTAATTACGATATTAATGCCGTAACTTTAATCACGGTATCATAGAATGACCCTATAACTAATATAACTTGAAAATAAGTGTCTAAAATCTCAATAAACATTCTTCTAGGTGTAACAATTAATCTATTGATTATATTAATGAATATTAAGCTTAATCCGACAATGCAGCAATAAAGGTCATTTAATTTCTAAAAGGATCAAGGCTAGAGTGATTCGAGCCTATCCTAAAAAATTAATAAGATAAAAATCGATCTCTTTCTTTTTCAGTTAATCTTTAGTCTAAGCTTGAGAATGACAATTCTCAACCCATTGTTATTACCTGTGGGTATATCTTATTTAAACTATGAATTTTTTTTTTTTTTTGTGCGTGTGTATATATCTATTGAAATCAATTAAATTAGAATTAAACATGTTTTTATTATGTCCCCTAAAATCAATTAGGTTGGGATTAAACTTTACACATTTTTTTCGATTTATTTTTCATGCCAAGCTCGGGGATGACAATCCCTGGCCTTGCCATCCCTATATGCTACCGAGTTAATTCGTACAATGCGATTGTTAATCTACCCAGCACAGCAGTAACATTTTCTTGTTTGTACATGGAGGTCTTGTTGAATAATATCTTCATTCGTAGCAACAGATGCTTGGCTGCAGTAAATTTGTTATACGAAGATAATCACTTTAATATCTGATGCTGTGAAATCAACAATGGTGGGTGGCGAACTGTATGCGGTGGTTAGGACGTGGAGTTACTGATGCCTGATTTATTTATTTATTTTTTCCCCCTAATTTTTCTCTTTTATCTTTTAATTATTGCCTACATCACATGTATATTTGCTTAATTACATTCGTGACACTTGTAATTGTTTTTTTTTTATTTTATATATCATGTTAAGTGTATACAATATGCTATGTACATGTTATATAAATAATAAATTGCTGTCTGTGTGTTTATTGTATTATGATATTTCACATGCTTAATACATGCTCGTAAGAGTGTTGTTAATTCTAGAGGTTCGAGTAAATATACCCTAACAATAATAATAGAGTAATGATATAACCACAAACTCTTGTACAAATTTATTTTGTACAAATTGATGTGGCATGATAAGATTGGTTGAATTAAATATCACTTTGCCCACATGATTTGTTTTTATTATTTTATATTTTCATTCAACCAATCTTATCATGCCACATCAGTTTGTACAAAATAAATTTGTACAAGAATTTATAACTGTATTATTACTCATAATAATAACCCCCTAAAAGCAAACTTCTGAACGGCTGCTGAAACTTTACGACGTCGTTTAAGTAACTTTACGACGCCGTTTAAGTATTAGTATAATAGTATTAGTACTGAAGTCGAAACTTGAGAGAGAGAGAGAGAAGAGTGTGTAAAAAAAGAAAAAAGAAAAATGGCATGAATGTAATTTATTAGAAATCGAGGCGTAATAAAATATAAACGTTGTCCATATTAAAAATCCAGACCAAAAGCCCATAGTAACGTTTTATCCAGCAAACCAATGGCCGTGATGCTACGTTGTTCGTCCATCCTCACCCGCCCAAGTTCCGTGCGATCTCCACCGCCCGATCATTTCTCCGACAAAACCCACGTCAGCGGTTAGAACCCTTGTACATTTACAAGCTTTGTTCTCTCAATACTCGAAAGTTATGCGCCTTTTGTCTTGTAATTTTAGCTCGATAGTTCCTTAAGGCTCCCAACTTTTATTTGTTAACTCAAATTGTTCATAATGTACGTGCTTCTTTTCAGTAATTTTCTTTTAATGGGAAATAAAAGTTAATACTTTCTGAGTAATTTTCTAAAACGTTATATGTTTTTGCTGCTAGGATACAGATTAGATAGTGCTGTTGTTACTTCAGTTCAGTTTATAATATTTAATGTGCAAAATGTGTTGTTTTTGCCTATATCGTAAAAGGCCATGGCTAAAATTGAAACTTTGGTTTAGTTGTAGCAATAAAGGAGGTTTTCTAAATGTGATTTTCCTCCACCCCCTTTTTATCTGAAGATATGTTGAAAAAAAAAAATTGATACTACAGGTAACCATTGTGATTTCATGATATTTCAAGAACTTTGTGTGGGAACCTCAAAACTAAGATTAGAACAAAACCACATAAGTGAGAATAATCAAATGCGAGATCATTGAGTAGTTGTTCATATATTAGGATTTCTTAGTATGGGTTCATAAAATAGATAAAGAGTACTCAGGGAGGGAAAATTTTGGATAAATTTGTTCGCCATCTTGTTGCATTTTAACTGACTCTAATTGAAGCGAGTTCTTTTACTGAACCAGGGAAGTTGGCTTCTCTTCTTCATAAATTGGAAAAGTTTGCATCATCTTTTACAAATGCTTCTAGTAGCAGCAGAGCCAGACATCTGAGGTTCGGTAGGTGCCTCAAGTCAGAAGGAAGTCGAGGCATCGGCAAAATGCAACAACTTTGTGACATTCTATTGGAAGGATTACCAGCACATCAGGTAGGATGGTGAGTTCCCCAGGGTAAGCTTCAAAGTAATTGTTTTGTTTCTTCAACATTTACTTTCTTCTTGTCTGATTGTCTGCTCAAATGGTCAAACTGATTTAGAAAACAAAATAAATAAAATTAAAAAAATTGTTATTGTAAAATCTTCGGGATAGCTAATTAACAATTCTTCAAATGCTGCTGCTCACTTAAGTTTGGAAACTATTCATTATCTAGAATGTGGAACCTTTTGGTTCGAATCTCTATTTGTTGCTTCAAAGCCTCCATTGGGCAGGATATTGTATGTCTATAAATCTATGACTGGATCGTTATGTCTCTTATCCCTGCCTTAGATGCATTCTATGTAGTGATTTTTTGTTGAATTCTAAACTACACCGGCATGGCTACATGTATGAGCAGGGGAAGGGATGTAAAAGAAAATAATTGTTCCATTTCTGAACTTCTAGTGGAATTCTTATAGTCTGGGCTACAAGATTCTTTGGCTCCTGCACTGTAAGATTGTTTTGATCTCATTTTTACTGCAACTTGCCATCTGATTGATCTGATTATTGCTTGCAGCAAGGAAAAGTGCAATTGAGATCAACAACAACGACATTTCTTGTGGTAAACACCCTAATGCTGACTACACCTTTTAAGGCTTTAGCTGAAACATGTGAGGCTGATAACTCATTTTTCAACATGCCTCTACTGCTATTTGTGGCCCTTATAGGGGCCACTGTTGGAGGTAATGTATTATGAACCCCTATAGTTACTTCCAAGTGTTTTTTGCTAACATTTGAAAGCTTTTTACACGAACTTGCTCGATCTTTACTGCTAACAGTCGAGTGTCAAGTACTCAAGTTACTTGATGTGCATAATAGTTAAATGCATTTTATCAATTTTTAAGTACCTTAAAAGGGGGAAGAAGATGAGCGAATATTGATGTACAACGCCACCAGTTTGTCACTCACACAGTCACATGCAAAAGTATATCTGGGGGCACAAATTATGGGGCAGCATGTTGCAATGCCAAAGTCATAATTGTGTATTGCATGCGCAGTGTCAAATTTTCTCTTTCTTAACCCATGATAGAAATTCTAGTTTGAAGTGGATGTGTAACCCAGGAGAAAGAAGCCTTCATTTCAATTAATCTGATATCCCTTATTTTGTTGATTCCTTTTATATCTCTACTTTTTAAGATGTTCACTCATAACCATGTTAAGTGTAGATTTAGAGTACAGTTCATTTTCACTGTGTTAATGAGCGTTTGTTTTACAGGGTTGCTTGCACGACAAAGGAGAGGCGAATTACAGCGAGTGAATGAACAGCTGCGCCAGATCAATGCAGCTCTTAGAAGGCAAGCTAAAATTGAGTCATATGCCCCGAGCTTGAGTTATGCTCCTGTTGGTAGTAGAATACCAGAGGATGAAGTGATTGTTGATCCGAAGAAAGAAGAGCTGCTTTCTCGATTGAAAACTGGGAAGAATTTCTTGAGGAATCAAGATTTAGAAAAGGCATTTACAGAGTTTAAAGCAGCTCTTGAGCTTGCTCAAAATGTAAAGGATCCTATTGAGGAGAAGAAGGCTGCAAGAGGTTTAGGTTTGTTTCTATCCATTTGTCAATCATTGCCTTACATTGATGTATTAAATAATGATTGTGGCTTTACACAAAACCAAACAACAAAACAAAAAGAAAGGTTATGTCCTCCACTGTGATGATGATTAGTTGGCTGTCCATTAGGTTGTTTTTGTTAATGCTATATATATAATCCATGTGGAATGTACTTGCCCCTGTTCTTCTAGCAGTCTTACTCAAGAACTCCGCACATTTAATTCAAATTCTTCCTGATTTCATTTTCCTTTGTTTAGGAGCCTCACTGCAAAGGCAGGGCAAGTACCGGGAGGCCATTAAATACCACTCTATGGTTCTGCAAATCTCGGAGCGAGAAGGAGAGTACTCTGGAAGCACTGAAGCTTATGGTGCAATTGCAGATTGTTATACTGAGCTTGGAGATCTTGAACGGGCGGCCAGATTCTATGACAAGTATATTTCTAGATTGGAATCTGACTGATCCATTCCCAGGGCCAGAATTCAGGTGGTCTTCTCTGCATCAGTAAGATAGCGCGGCTGGAGTACTTGTAGAGGTAGTAGACTGCACGCTTGTTCATTTCGCTTGTGTTTTTTTTTTTTTTTCCTATGTTAAAAATTACCAATGTGCAGTATCCATTTGGATGAGTCTTGTTTGCGTCCATTTTCTCCATGCTATTATATCTATATCTTGGTAGATTGGACTTGCCTTTAGCTTCTTCTCTTACTTCGAGATGATAAAGTTGTTTTCAAAATAGGGGTGATGCTAAGTTACATGCATGTACCTTACAACCCTCTCACATGAATAGTCCTCTCACATGAATACTATTCATGTGAGAGGGTTGTAAGGTACATGCATGTAACTTAGAGGGATCCAATAAATAGATATCATGAATCAGAGCATGATCTCGCAGCCTTTAAAAAAATGAAAGTGAACTTCCAGCCCGCTTCTCATTTCCGCAGAGACAAATATTTTACTACTTGCTCTGGAATGCAGATTTAGGTAGTTCAAAAACCAAATAGTTTAACCAGGTTCTGCGATCATTATCCATTAACTGACACCAACACACGATATTTTATCTGGATGTTCAAATAACAATGCAAACCACCTCCATTATTATACATTACCACAAAAGCGCCCCAAACTTAATTTCCAATTCATAATTCAACGCTATCAGGAGAGCAATAGGCTATGAGAAATCGCTTACACGAAGCGCCCCAAACAATTTTTAATAAACTGCAGAAAATCAACATTGGTTTAACTCATTGTCCAAAGTGCTGAAGACAAGAAAATCACTTGTATTATTTTGTGTGCCTTAATCCGATCGCTAGATATCAATAAACGGGATGAGGTGGCATAAAAAACAGGAAGAGGGGGGGTACATTCAACAACCCCAATAAATACATAACCCGATATAAATCTTGATAAAATACTCACATTACAACTGTCAAAATACTCAAACCTTTAAGACAAGCTACCGTCAATACTAAACCCAGTTTGCTCTGATAGTCATAATCACCCATCTGCTCCATGGCAGACAACAAGAAAACATACATGATACCTTAACTCCATACAACTGGCAAAGCATATGGTATAGAAAAGTGGGTAACAACCTCACCACCCAATAAGAATAAAGGGCAAAAAAAAAAAAAGCGGGAAGGAAAAAACATACATAGCTTCCTAGAGATTTGGAACTCAAATAAAACCTGCAAAGGCAGGAAATAGGTATATTACCACATAAACTCCAATTATCACTGATAGTACATGAGCTGTTGGGCAGCAGCAACGTTCTGAAACCCACCATCGTATATTGCCTGGCTTGCTCCAGCAGAACCCACTCCCATTGCTGCCTGCTTAAGTGGGTGTTGTGCCTGTGGGTGCATCAGCGCATGGACACCACCCATCTTGCTCATTGCTATTTGTCGCTCATAGGCTAAAAGGTCAGCAGCTGAAAGGCCCGGTATAGGTGCAGCTGCAGGTGGGGGAAGTGGATTTGAACTTGTCCCTGGCGGGGTGGGCTTGCTGCCCCAAGAACACTTCACAAAAAATCAGAAAAGTTTAAGCAGTCAACTTTGGATTCATGTAAATAAAAAATAAAAGGTACATAATATAATTACCTACGAGTCACATAGAGTACCACACATCGCATCATGCTGAGAAAAATATACACATGCAAACTACTTGTAATCTTTCTCACCAGAGAGTTCCAACAAATTTTAGCATTCTTTTGTTACAGTTGCATAAATTGCTTAAAAGAAGCATAGATTCACACCTTCATCTGCTTGCCAAAGAGATATGATGACTGGGTGGTATTGCCCATCTGAATAGCCAGAGCTGCCTCAGCATGAGTACTGTATCTAACAAAACCAAAGCCTTTATCTCGCTGGACTCGGACCTCTTCAATCACTCCAGCACCAAGAGAATGGAAGTGGCGATGGAGATCGAGCTGAGTGACCTGCAAATAAACATACAGCAACATCCTATAAATTTCCATGATTATTACAAAGAGTTCGGCAAAACAGCAAAATCATTTTACCCATTCTCAAAGAAAAGTTTAAGACTACTTGAGAAGGTTTACATAGGGAAGCAGGAAAGTCCAACTCTCTGCCTTTCCTTAATGCCTCAACTTGAATAGTTTCTAGTATCTATTTCACAGCATATACGGGTACAAATTCACAAACATCCTTACGTCCATACGCAAGTACACATACCCCTTTTGTACACGTGCATAACACAAAAAATAATAAATAATAAAAAATAAAAAGCCAGCGGGTGAGGAGTATGGTCACTTGCCTCCGGAGCCAGATTGCCCACATAAACTGTAGTATATTGGGGATTGTTCTCAGGGGCCTCAGTATTTGTGGTCTCTTTACCATCTTCTGCTCACAAGCAAAGTAGCAAATGTCAATTTATTTTTCAAGCTCAAAAAGCTTCATCCACTCATCAAAAAGACAGAAGCATCATGAAAATTATAGGCCTGGCACACCAATCTCTCTTCCTTTCCCTTTACCCTCCAGGAAACAGGACAGGGCACAAATATATAATAACGTAGAATAGCCACACAAAAACAACGATCTTTATCATTCAAAACAAGGTACGACTACACAAGCTAAAAGCAATCCACTTCAATTGACACACCTGAAGAGCCATTTGTTAGTTCTACCACACTTTTAGCATCAGAGCTCTGTTTGTCCTCATTGTTTCCAGCACCTTTTGTTGCCCAGTTACAACGTATCTGTCTACTGCCTAGCCACTTTCCTGAAGATAAATAAATTCAAATTACTAGTAAGCAGTAGAATATAATATAACAGAAGAATCCTGATGAATTAAACCACTATGTGCTCCCACACTTCCAAGATTACGACAATGAAAATCAATCAGACGTCTCAGAACAAAATAAAAGTCAAAAATAGGCTTAACATAGTGAGGAAAAGCGAATACAGAGCAAAGTGCACCATTCTTACCAGTTAGGTCGTTTATCGCACTTTGCGCATCCTACAGAAGGGGAGAAAATATCACTATAATAATAATAAACAATGTTAAAAGAAAAAAGATTTGCAGGTAGTAAGACAATGATAAACCTGCTGGTTCCGGAAAGAAACAAAGCCAAAGCCTCTAGAACGCCCAGTCTTCTGATCCCACATAACTCTTGCATCCCTGAAACCATCCAAAGAAAAGTATTTATAGACTGCTAAGAAGCAATACTAATCAAGGTTTTCAATTATAAACACATACAAAGAAATGGTCATCAACGCATAAATATAAACAAAATGAATGGGAAGAAGCTTACGAACAACTGGGATAAACAGAAAAGCACGCAAACAACGTAGCATCAGTAACTTCTGGGCTCAGATCACCAACAAAAATGTTAAAATGACCTGCATGTCATTAATCATGGTATCATACACAATCCAATCTGATAATTTCCAGCACACTATAAATTTCAGATATGGCATCAAAAACACAAACACAAACCAACCTGATGTATCTTCCCTCTGACCACTGGCATATGCCCAATTAACTTTGATAGGCTGCCCAAATCTGCAAATTGGATAAGATTATATAAAAGTGTGCACAAAGGAAAACAAAAGATCATTGTCTCAATCAGAATTCTACTTACAGATGCCTTCCATTAAGAGAAAGTATAGCCATAGCAGCCGATCTGCGATCAAAATAGTGAATAAATCCGTATGATGACTGCATAAACAAATAAAACCGATATGTCAGAGATATGACAGTAATACAGAAAATAAAGGGAAACAAATTGCAAAAGACAGAACTACACAAATCTCAATGGCAATGCTAGATAGAATTAAAAGACTTTACCTTGTCCTTCCTAATAAGCTTGCAGCCTTCCACTGGACCAGTACTTGAAAAGACCTCCTGGAGAAGAGGTTCTGTCACCTGTGTATGTATGTTTCCAACATACCTGAATTTTACAAAAAATTTAGAAACAAGATGTTTTAGAATCAAAACAAAAAGTATAACTATATGTAACACCCTCAGTTGTTAAAAATGGCAAGGTGAGAAAGTAGACATCACAAAAAAGAAAAACTAGCGATTTCTAAACTCAATACAATCAGCATTTTTAAATGCTTTTCATAAGATTTAAAAGATTAAAAAAAGAAGGAAAAATAAACACACACACAAATCAATGGAAACAACGATAAGGGTGAAAGTTGCATAAGCAAGCACAAAACAACAAACCAAAAAAAATGAAAAAAAGAGAAAAAAACAAGAGAAACAAAAATAAGAAGAAAAATGTCTAGGCAAACACTCACACACTGCGGCAAGTACTTGGATCAAAACCAGGAGGCAGATTTCCACTTGGGATTGGTTCAATCTGCAAAATAAAAAAGTGAAAACGAAAAGAAAATAAAAGGAAAAAGAAAAGGCTAAATAGAGAAGAATCCTTCCTAAAATTTCAGTATGTAGAGTACTCCGACGCTTAAAGCCCTCCCGCCCAAAAAAAAAAAGTATCAGAAGGTACTTATAACTCGACCTCGTACAGACAAACAAGAAGACAACACTTAGGAAAACTCAGACCCAAGTCAAGCGAAGGGTACCACACTCAATGTGATTTCTCGCATTATCAACCACTACCACTTGCCATTTCTGCCTAAATATTCATCTTGTCTTATGGAATTTTATTCATAGCATTCTGAATAAACTAGAAAAGTTTCAAAAATAGATACAATACAATTTAGTCCATTTTTCTTTTTCTTTTAATTCATGATAATTCAATACAGGCACCTATATTTCTTTATGTGCCAAAATTAATCAACCAATATTGCTAACAGAAAACATGACCCACAGAGTTAAAACAAGCCACTGAAGGACACAATTCTGGGCAATCTCACAAGAATATTATTTGAAAACTTCAAAACAAGAACTAATTTCAAATTTTCCATATTTGATCAAATGAACGAAAATGCACCCTTACAAACTTTTATAAACAAAGATAGACATATGCACACGCCCACACATACACACTCACACACATAATCAATATCTTTCAATACTCATTAAATTAACAGATTAAGTTGCTTGAAAAGCAATAAATCATGGAGGAACACAATTGACAATCAACGAGCAGGCTAAGTTCCACTTCACCAAGCACTAGCTAGAACTTCCTAATAAAACAAGTAACTGAAAAAAGAATAACAACAAAGTGGAGAATAATCCACCATCAACAACCCAAACATGTTCCATATTTCTAGTCCAATTCGCAAAAAGAAAAATTAAAACATTATTTTGATTCATAAATATGCTTTGTGGTACATAGATTACAAAAACCCAGAAATTTGAACAACCTTTACAAAACAAGAATCATCAAAACCTAACTCTAGGAAAGCTAGAAAATTCAAAATCAAAACAAATAAGAACATCGAAATCACATAAGCTAACCCTAAATAACGCGAACAAATCAAAGCTTGAAATCGTGAAAACACAATCGAAATCACGGCATCGTTTATTCACAGAAGCGACGAGAAACAACGCGCGAACGAAAAATTGAAGAGACGAGAAATTGGACCTGAGGAGCGGCTAAGAGGCCGGGATGATAGAGAGACTGTTGTTGGAGAAGCGCTTGCTGCATCAGTGCTTGTTGTTGCTGCTGCTGCTGCTGCTTCAGCCTCTGGTGCTGCATTTTCCTTCAGAATCCGAGAAGGTGTAAAATGTTTGGTTCCCGAGAAAATTTCGTTAGGGTTTCTCGAGAAAATGAGGAAAAGAAAAAAAAAACCAAAAAAAAAAAAGGTGAGAGAGGGACAAACGGGAAATGAATGGATACAGGGAGATTATTTATATAATGATTTTTTTGTTGACACTGAGATGATAAAGTTACGGAGCCTGTGTAATTGGAGGTAGTACTAGCCAACAAGAAAAAGCCACGTCAGAATATTGTTGGTGCACGAGTCGTCGATTGGTCGTTCATAGGAAAGGGTGAAACCATTTTGTCTTTCCCATAAAGTGAAATTCTACGAGTCTCCGACAAACCTCTTCTGCACTTTTATGTATAAAACGACATGTCATTGTTTATTTCAATGCTTCTAAGAAATGTCATCTGTTTTTCGCGAAAGAAGATAAATATCATCGAACTACACGATCTTTGTTCCAATACCAAGAGGCAATAATAGTCTTTCAAAAGTATCAAACAACTGCACCCACGTTTCAAAACGCTGTGTGTAGCCAGCTTCGAGTTTCCAATATCCAACTCTTGACAGAATGAATGAATCGTTCATTTTTCATTTTGTCCTTCAATGCAGTATAACTCTCTTCCATGCAGTGAATTCTCTGCATTTAAGAGAACTTTCAAGGTGCACGTTTTTTATATTCATTTCTTCATTCGTATTGATTTTCATATATAAAAATAATAATTTGCGGAGTGTAATTTGGTGGATTGACTCTTCATTGTCAGCGTGTTCGATTGTAAAAAATATGTTAGGAAAGCAAAAAGGGTATTGTTTGGCTGGTGAGAATATGCAGTAAAGCAAGAGAGAAAATGATTATATTTGAAGCTTAAAATTTCTTATCATACGGGTATAACAGAATGAAACGTGGTCAAATTTGTCATTCTAATACCTTTTTTGTTTTTTCTGTTTATGTAGTGTTTAGAAGTAGAATTGATAAATTGCTCTCTCGGCAGTATTAGTTGTGTTAGATGGAGCTGCAGAAATTGAAGTTCCATTGTTTTTTCCATTTTTCATGGACTATATGGTTTAGATAAGTTATATTCATAGAGAAGTTTTATGTTTCTTATGTTTCAACGGAAGGATATGTAGGGTAACAATGGGTAACATGGGTGTAGAATTGAATTTGTAATCTGAATCTTGATCAATGTGGAAAACGGTAGGCATGTTTTCGTACTAACCTCTAGCCTTAAAATGTCCAGGTCAATGTAGGTCTTTGAGCAATGGAAGTGAGAGAAGAGAAAATAACAGCTATGGTAAAGCCCGATCGATTTATACTGATGGTATCAAAATGGTGAGGCTCGAGTCCGGCGACCTCACACTCAGATCACTCTCCAGGGAGCTCCTTTCTGGTTGACACGTGACAAGATATATTTTACTCCTCTGTAGTTTTTATGTGTAAGAGGTTCTTTATGACTGATGTCAATTAAATTGAACTCCTCATTATTGTCTTTGCACTATGTAGCTTTAATCAGTCATTCTTTGGATGTTCCTGATGACTAGTTGTTTACCTAGACTAATTGGTACGAAATCAGACATTGGTTTGAAGGTGGTGCCGATGCTTGATTTATTAGTACACATTAAGGTATTACCATCCTCCAGATTATTGGTCCATTGTGGCAATCCAAAATCAGCTGCTTTCATAAGCAATTCCAGTTTTTGAAATTTTCTGAAAGACCCTTGTTGTTGGACCTAACTAGTTGTAGGCATTGTTCTGTATTTGATAGATGTTGGGCATTGAAAGTAGCATATGATGCTGCTTAATTGCCAGGTTGCCTAGATTTTTATGTAGCTCTGAATCTGATCATAAGGATTTCTGAATGCACTTGTTTAGGTAGCATCTTAGATGCCAAAGTTCATTGTTTGCTGCAAATGGCCAAATATTGCAGCTGGTTTTGAAAACAGGAAATGCTCTTCCTGATTGGTATGTATTAATTGGGTCTACTGATGCCGTGAGGCTATAATGACGCATCCCCACTGGTTGTTTTTGCTCCTATTTTGTGATGTTCTTCATACTTGGTTTATATGTTGTTTATAGGTCCACTGTCTTGTGAGATTTGGTGATTGGCTGCTTCTGGAATGCCTATCAATATCAATCATAGGCAACTCTACTGGTTAATGGCATGATTTCCTCTAGAACCTTTTTCCCGTCTTAATATATCCAGCATTAGAGAAAAACATTAGCCAGATAAGGTAATGACATTATTCATGGCTCAGGCTCTCCTGAATTAGCCCAAGAGAAATGTCGCATTTTCTCCTTGAAGTGATATCTACAGGTCAATGCCAATTCTACTTTCAGTTGATATGATGTAATGATATGTAGTATATATGCATGCGTAGGATCAGCCAAGGCCCCAAGGCCTATGCTGTGGAAACAAGTGATTATTAGCAAACTACATTCTGTGACTCTTTGCCTTATCATAAAAATCAGGTTGGCATCATCAAATGAGGTCCGTCTATGCCCACAAAATCTGTTATGCTGCATCATCATACTAGTTATCCACTTTGTGCATCTATACCAGTTCAGTCTATAACTTCACCTTATATTCCTTGTTGCAATTTGCTTTTTTGTAGAGAGTTGAAGGAATTATGAATAGGTCCATGCTGCATCTATTCTTCTCCAATCGTGCAGATCGATGGATTGCAAGATTGCTCGAAAGGTTTGGAAATTGACAAGATTTTATGATGATGATGTGAAGCTGCTGGCTCCAGGAATTAGCTATGAAGAGAAACAAGAAAGATTTGGAACTGATAGTTGCAGTGTGTTGGGCCATTTGACACTCGAGGAATCCTTTTGTCTATGAATGCAAGCAAGAAGATTTCCAATTATTAGTTGCTAGAGCAGTGGCCATTGCGGAGTCTATGAGGAGAATTAAAATTCCAACTGATCAAGCTATTTAAAGGCATCATAGAGGTAGGCAACAGACATGGGCTCCACCTCCAAACGGTTGGTACAAAGTGAATGTAGATGCTGCTATCAAAACTTCAGATCAGAAGGCAGGTTTGGGGGCAGTGATTAGAAACTAAAGTGGCAAGATTGTTGCTGCAGCAGTTCAGAGAGTTTCCTAGCAAGGGAAATGTCGCGTGTCTGGGCACTGAAGCTTTTATGTTTAGTATTCAAACTGCTCAACAGACAGAATGTGTGCCAATGATAATTGAATCAGACTCAACAGAAGTGGTGGATCTCTGTTTAGACAGGAAGGGTAGCAAGACTGAAATCCCTTGGACAATTACAGAAACTCAGACAAGCTTGAAGGGTCAGAATTGGTCCTCAATTCAATTCGTTGCAAGAGGTTGTAATGCTATTACTCGCTGTTACTCATTGTCTGGCTAAGGTAGCTTTAGATTTTGAAAATCCTGTTTTATGGCTCAAAAATTAGAATTGTTTGGCTAATCAGAGATAGACTAACAAATTGGGTAACCGAACAAAAGAAATGGAAGCATTGACTTCATATTTGATTTCATATCAGTGAATATCATTAGTTCAAAATGTTACATACTAAACAAACATCACTTCCTGTATTTTCTTATGACAGATGAGATTGTTACAATACGTGAAGAACTGAAAATTGGCAAGCAAACAAATTAAAGTCTCAAAACCATTGAACAAGATTGGTTTTTTTTTTTTTTTTTTTTTTAGTAAATGGAGCTTATATAAGTTATGCTCTTGCCGAGAGAATATTTAATATAAAGCTTTTTTAATAAAAATTGAGTTCAATTTCGGAAGGTTCAACGACTTTACCCTTTTATATTTGCTTATTGTAAAATGTTTTTCAAATCAAATACGTACATAACAACCCGAGCCCACACGGTTTTTGAGCAGATGCCCCCAGTCCATATTATTTTTATGCACGCATAACAAATTCTCAAAATAATAATAAGTAATTAAATCACACCATTGATACGCTTTGGACGATCTTGACATTGATCTTCCATCTTGTTAATGATACAACGAGATTGAAAGAGGTTGCTTTAGGAACCTCAATTTGGTGGAAATAACAAACATAATTCACAAAACTGCATCAAAAAGAACATGATGTCTATATGCTCCTTGAAAATTAATAGTAAATTAGTAGTAGTAGTTACAAAATCTGTATGAATCAAAAGTAGAAAAGATCTAACAAGTACATCATGACAAAGGATTTCAATTTCAAGTATAAAGCCTATGGATCTATAAGTTCAATAGGATGGCGAACAGTTCCACTATAAGTTCAGATCAAGCTGTTTTGAAGATTGACCTTCAAGCTCCAGGCCTGGATACTTGCCTTGATCTTCTGGTTTTGCAGGCGCAGCCGCCATTGAAGAAGGATTCTTTACTTGGTATGGTGCTCTTGCTGCAGCCCTGGAAATTACAAGGCCATGCAAGCATTAATATATATTAAAAAAATTACTCATTTCATAAACAAGAAGGAAGTTTTACCCGAAAAGGGGAAATAGAAAACAGATTGATAACAACTTGTTACCTTTCTTTTCTTTTATCAAAGAAACGTTGAAGAGAGGCACTTGGGAACTGAAGTGGGGTTGCATCATTGTTGTTGTTGCGAAAAGTGGAAGCCATATTCAAGTCTGGAATAACATTAGAGCTTGCTGCTTTGGTGGCTAAGGCCATGATTTCCTTTGCCTTTTCTGCAGGGAAGTCGCTGAAAACAAACACTTTTCCAGCGTAGAATATCGTCATTTGAGAGGTTCCTTGCCCCGATATGGCTTCATTCATCACATTGGAGGCGGCCAAACTTGGGATGTTTGCAAAGAAATCATTGGCTTTTACATCTTGTTTTGAAATCTCAGCAGAATTTTCCAGGTTTGGCAACAAATTCATTGTTGTTGCTTGCTGCCTTGAATCCGATTCATTACCTGAAAAATAAATCATAAAAAAACAAAATTTGCTCAGATTTCATCTCTGAATCTCCATGCAAGCTCAACCAAAAACAACTCAAACCCCCATGTGAATGCAATAAAAAAAAAAAACTTGTACCTTGATTAGCTGCAGGTTTTGAAGCAAATCTTCCATTTTCCTTGAAGTACTGGCTCAAAAGGTTGCATGTTTGAGCAACGCTCGATGATTTCTGGCCCGAACTTGACATGCTTGTAGCCTTTTGGAATAAGAATTGAGAAGACAAATAAACTTTCTGTGGATCAACTTTTGGTGAAGAAGAAAACATACTCTTTGCTTTATATGTATAATGAATGGTGTGGTGGTGGCCTTAGAAAGTACGTTCCTTCAACTTGTCTGGGTATGAGTTGTCTTTGCTTGGTTGCTTTCTTTTTATCCACAAATAAATGTTTTAAAATATTAGTTTCAAGCACGTTTTAATTGTTTCTATAACTTTATTTGGCGCCAGAGGGCGGGCAACTGGCCAAAGTAAAGAAAAATTAATTGCTTTTTAATTTTAAGGTGGGCGATGGAGAAGTCAAGGTTGGTGGAGAGAGAAGATTAGAAGAATTATTATTATTTTTTGGGACATTGAAATTTGAAAGGTTAGGACTGAGGGAGGGAGATGGTTGTGACTTGTGAGTTGTGAATCGTGTGATTGGCTCTTCCTACTTTGAATGTTTCAGTGTCATCAAATATCTAAAAGAATTTTGGATTATATAAATGTAATGTTTGCTCCTTGGTTGCTTCCTTTGCAAATTTGAAGTTGGAGACACATGTTACTTCTTAATTTGTTGACATATTTAATTACTGTGAATATTAAAATAATTTATTTGATTTTATCA
Source organism: Citrus sinensis (assembly GCF_022201045.2). NCBI lineage: Eukaryota > Viridiplantae > Streptophyta > Magnoliopsida > Sapindales > Rutaceae > Citrus > Citrus sinensis. The sequence goes on along the minus strand of NC_068562.1, from coordinate 7,607,617 downwards.
CATGAGTGGATATATATATATATATATATGGAAAGGATTTTTCGTCCAAAATTATACATTGAAGAATATGGTAATGATCTAGGAAGTTCAATTTTTTTTTTTAAATGAAGGGTTCTAATTGTTTAATGAGATAAATATTAAAACTTTTGGTGATCTTTTCTCTTACTTTCAAGCAAACACTCCATATGCAAGTTTTCAATTAGCTTACTGATAAAATTTGATAAGGTGTTATAAATGATTTTAAGTTTGAACCCACTCACATGGTGGAGAAGAAATCAAGTTGTCATTAAGTAAAAATTTAGAAAATAGCAAAAAAAAATAAAATCTACACGTAGTTCAGAACCCCAAAAAGGCAAGATTTTTATCGCCCAAACCCCACATACTTCATATAATTTAAATTTTTGGATTTTGGGCTGGAGGCCATGACCCCTGAGCCACAAACATGTGGTGGGACCCAAACCCATCAGATATTTTTTCGGATAATTTTTAAAAACCTTCCTGAAGTTTGGGCTTGTTGCAAGCAGATGGCGAGAATTAATTTATTTATAAAAAATTTTCTACCGTCAGTTAATTTTAACATTGACCGTTAGTTGACTGTGCAAAGACAATATTACCCTTAACAATAATTTGTAGACGGAAATAACTAAAAAAAAATTAAAATTATTGGCTATTTTACCCTCTTTAAATTATTGATATTTTCTTAAAGTTCCTACAAGAAAGATAAAATTAAAAATTTTAAAAATCCTCTTTAAATTATTGATATTTTCTTAAAGTTTCTACAAAAAAGATAAAATTAAAAACTTGAAAATGAAATAGTTATAATCTTTACCTATGATATTGTAAATTTTTGGAATTGACAAGGATAAAATTGTCAAAAAAATAGGGTTTGTGCTTTTCGCGCCAATAATTTTAATTTTTTTTTTAGTTATTTCCGTCTACAAATTGTTGTTGAGGGTAATATTGTCTTTGCACAGTCAACTAACGGTCAATGTTAAAGTTAACTGACGGTAGGGGGTTTTTTACAAATAAACAGATTCTCGCCATCTACTTGCAACAAGTCCAAATTTCACGGGAGGTTTTTAAAAATTACCCATATTTTCCCTGCTAACTCGTAAATTTTCAAAATTTTCAGATTTTGGCCTGGAGGGCGGAGGCCATGGCTAAGGAACCAAACGAGGAATGGATGCACCATGCATAACTGCGAATTTGATGATTTAATATCAGCAAATATGATTAGCTCAAAATGATCTGTACTAATTAACATTACTCACCACACCACACATGAAGAACTGGGAATTGGTAAGCCTTCAAATTAAAGTATGCCGACCATTAAACACAGGATTTTTTTCTCTTTTTTTTTTTCTGTCAGAAAATGTTATTATGGACTGTGGGATTCTTTTCTGTGATATAATATTTCATTTAGTAATAATAATCTTAAATAAAAAAAGTTAAAAAGAGTTGAAATTCAGAAGCTTCAAAGACCTTTCGTTGGTTCACCACTTCACACTTCACACATCACATGTTTTGGTTATTGTGAACACGAATTTTCAAATCAATCAAATACACAACAATACTACGAGCCCACGCGGTTTCCTAAGTCGATGTCCGAGTCCAATTTATTATTAGTAGTCCGGTATCCACACATTCTTGACAAATAAAAAAATAAAAAAAAAATCTTGATTCATTATTTATTTTGGATCTTGTTGTAAGTTGATTGAAAGAGATTGCTGGGAGAACTTCAAGTTGATGAAAGTTCTCAAACACCACTATCCCTTCAATTCATAAACACTCAACAAGAATCTCTCTCTCTTCAATCTCTTCAACTTCAATTCTGATTGAAGAGAGTTACTTTATTCTCCGGCTACTTGCGAAGGTAGTATCTGTAGTCGAATGAAACTTACAGAAAACATTCATGATGGCTTAACTACTTGAAAATATTAATAACAATAGCAGCAAAAATCTGTATGAATAATCAAAGGCACAATAGACCTAAGAAGAATTAATATGGTCGAAATTTCAGTTAATAAAGCCTATATATGGCAGTAGTTGAATAAGATGGCGAACCCATCACACTACAAGTTGAGATCAAGCTGTTTTGATGACGATTGGCCTTCAAGGTGCAGCCATGAGTACTTGCTTTGATCTTTTGGCTTTGGAGGAGGAGGAGCAGCGGCAGCAGCAGGAGCCACTGATGAATAAGGACAATTCACTTGGTACGGAGCTCTTGCTATAGCCCTGTCTTTTCTTTTCTCAAAGAAACGGTGAAGTGAAGCTCTTCTTGCTATTGGCACCGTCTGAGAGTTGTTGTTCAATTCCGGGTTAACAACAGCATTAGAGCTCGATGCTTTTGTGGCTAAGGCCATGATTTCTTTTGCCTTCTCCGCAGAAATGTCGTTGAAGACGAACACTTTCCCGGCATAGATTATCGTCATTTGAGAGCTTCCATGCTCCGTTCTGGCTTCATTTACGGAATTGTTGGAAGCAAAAGTTGGCATATTTGCGAAGAAATCACTGGCTTTCACATTCAGTACTCTTGAAATCTCCGCAGAATTTTCCAGGTTCGGCAGCAAGTTCAGTGTTTGCACACCTGAATTATCATCAAAAAGAAAAAATATATATTTATATCAGCAAAAGTTTTTGCAAGAAGGAATCTTTGAGGAACCCAAAAAAGCCCACATGAAAAAGAAAGACAAATTAAATTAACAAGCTCGTACCTTTATTTGCAAATCTTCCATTTTCCTTAAAGTACTGACTCAAAAGATTGCAAGTCTGAGCAACGCTGGGTTTTTGGCCTGAGCTCGACATGATGGCCTGTTGCTTGTTCTGCCCTGTGTAAGAACTGAGAAGACAGAGAAAGTTTCTGTTGATTAATTTTGAGTGCACAAGAAAAATCTGATTCTGCCTTCATACGTATGGAGATGAATCTGTGGTGGTCTTGGGAGAGAGAGAGAGAGAGAGGGGAGAATATAAAGGGTGGTGGGTTATTTTCAAAGCATGTTCTATCCAACTCGACTGCCTATTCGTTGTCTTTTTGTTTGTTGCTTTTTAGTAAGCGTTTTTTTAAAATAATTATTTAAATCACGTTTTTATTGTTTGTATTTAGAACAAGAGAAGAGACGCAACGGTGCAAGGCAAAGAAAAGTTGGATGGAGTGGAGCAGTCAATGCGGGAGAGAAGGCGAGTGCTTTTCTTTGAAATTCTCATTTCTTATACTGTGCGCTTTCGCTGTGGACCAAGTCTTTGATTTGGGAGAGATTCTGTTTTTCGTGTATTATATATATACATATTATTATAAATATGTTTTGTATTTATAATTAGAAATAGACGTAATTTTTTTAATTAATTATGTGACGGCACATTCTTAGGAGTCTAACTCAATAGTTTTTTTAAAAAAAAATTAATTACTAGTTATCTAAATTCGAATCGTATGAAAAATAAGATATTAAAAAATTAATTTAGACTCTGTCCACTTTTTCTTTGAGGAAAAATTACGATAGCGCAATTCTAATGTAAAAATTTAACAAAAGTTTAAATCCGTATCTAAGCTTTGAAAATCAAGTTTACTAATATATTAGAGGACTCAAACATAAGTAGAAAATATAAGTTCTCGTGATTTCCTCCATACCGTGAGAGTATAAATTATTCTCAATTGATATCATTTTAAGTATCGCAAATTTTAAACTTTTCATTAATCTTGAAGAAGAACGAGTAACTTTTCATTTTAAATGGATAAGTCATATCTCAAAGGATGTAGCATGCTCTTATTTGAAATTGTTTACCCTAATTTTGAAGGTGAAACAGTCAGTCACAACGAGAATCAGGCGTGGGTACTTCGGTAATTTGGGCACTAGTAACGGAGTTAAGAGCTCCGTCGCCGTAATGTTGGTTAGGTAAAAGGCCGAATAATAACGTGGGTGCGTCTAGCTCCCTGTTCTCTCACCGTCACCGCCTTCATTACGAGCCGACACACGGGCGGGACCCACTTGCGTACAAATTTAAAATCAGAAAAGAAACATCTCCGTCGCGTCGCGTTGTTCGCCTGACTTCCGAAACCCAAAGAGCACGTGTTAAACAATTTCGACCGGCATCAGTGGCGATCTGATCATTGCAGGAGTCAACACGTGGCAGGATCTCGCGGCTATTTGCTCGGGAGACATCTGGACCGAGTCACAGAGAATTGCTTATAGATTCAATTGAATTGATGATTTGCTTCTTGTTAAGACTATATTGTCAATTCAGATGTAGATAAATACCAAATAAAAGACCACGCTGGTGCTCTCCCACCAAAATCATCACGAAAATGGGTCAAATTATTAAAGTTAACAATGATATTGACTAAGATTGTAGAAAATTCTTGACATTGTCCAATTTTTGTTCCCATAAAAACCATGTGAAAATTCATTATTGGGAGTCTTAAGTTTCTGGCCTAATATTAGATTGGAGCAAAAATCCAAGAACCGACGAGACCACATGATTATATTTTGAATAACAAGCCTTAATTTTGTCTGACTACGCCATTTTCTTTTACATAGACTATTAATGGAGTTCAATTTAAATATTTTACCATGGAGTCTTAACATACCTATGAATTATCAAATATGTGGGCATTTAAAAAATAGTTTTTGGGTTGGTAATAACTAATAAGACTACAATTTCATATGGGGTCAAATTAATAACTAAATGGTTCTGATGCAAAGCATTTCTAGCCTTAAAATATTAGACTTAATAAAATTTAAAAAACTATCGATATTTTTTGACCAGGAAAACTTTATTACGTGCGCTTTCAACTAAACTTATTATATATAAATTAATTTACCGACTCTTGTGCAAATTACTTGTTTCTTGCAGGCGGATGAGAAAACGACCATTTATATAAAACGTGGGCACCCATTTTTGTGTTATATATATTTATGGGTAGCCTTGTGGGAGAGGACTTGATGAGTTTGATTCAAAGAGAATAAATCAAGCCTTCACGAAAATGTCAAATGAAAGAACCCTCGTCACATGTGTATTATTAAATTTAGGGTAGCACCATTATTGATTGCATTAATTGATTAAGCTGATTTTGGGCACCAGCTGGTCAAGATAGTGATGCGATTTTTTTTTTTTAAAAAAAAAAATTGCCTAAATCTTTGCGTTGGCGTCGTTTAAGCTTCGTATCAAAGAAATAGAATTAAGGTGCCTAATTTATCTACATGAGAGTGACAATTTTTTTTTTGTGATGACTCGTAACGTCTCTAGTATAATATTAATAAAAAATTATTGTAAGTAATGGTTTTAGGTTATTGATTCTGTGATATATTATTATTATTATTATTGAATTGAAAATTTTGCCTCCCCAAAACATGGCAATTACCTCGTGTTGCGAGTTTTTGTTGACTATTGTTGCGCATTAATGAGGCATCACGCACTGGCTACGAACGTATTTGCCGAGAAAATTCCTAAGCAGAGACTCGGTCTTGTTCATAAATTTCCTTGTTTCTAGTAGCTGTCTCTATTGTTGATTTGTCGATTTATAACGTGTTCCAAAAAACAAAAAAAGGCAATTAATGGCTTTTTTTTGTGTAGTCTTCCTCTACAGTTTACTTTTGATTTTTCACCATGTGGCATTTGGAATTTTCAACATTTAACATTGATTCACTCTTTTTTTTCTTTTTTCTTTTTTGACCACAACATCGATTCACTTTTGAAAACTTCTTTATGGATATGATAAAGGTCACTTGAAGGGCAACTGCCGACAATTTCTAATAAAACTGAAAGTAGAAGAAATTTATTAAATTGAATTAATTACATCAAGTGTAACGTTGAAATTGGATTAGATTTGCCGTTGAAAATATAGGGTTAAACTTACAGAATAACGTTGAAAATTGGAAAAAAGCTCCAAGTCCTTGGAACTAACTTAATATGAATTTCATGTACATTTTAAGCAACTTTTAGATTACCACAGAGAATATAAATTCTCAAGCACATGTTTTAGTTAATTTTAGATTTAACACGACTACATGAATTACTGATGCCGATGAGATTCTAACGCTAAAAAAAACAAAACCATCACATGTCACTTTTTCATCACCAACCTTTTTTTTCCATCAACAGTCCGATATATATATATATATATATATATATATTAATATTAGTTTTATCTACATATGTTAATCCGTATAAGTGTTCTACGGTGGAGATGTTCTACCATAAATAGGAGCAATTTGACGCTAGTCAACTTAGGCGGTTGCCTAATAAACCCGTTATATATAAAGGTCTTACATTCATATTAAACTACTATTTTACATATAAAAGGGGAATGTGAATTTCAAAGTTATTATTATTTTGTAATTATATTTTCATAAATAAACTATTTAATATAATGCTTAACATTTTTTATTCTTACAAAACTATTAAATTAATAGTTTCAATCCTACAAAATCTCTATTTTTTTATTAGAATTAATTTGTTATAATTTAAAAAATTTATATTCATTTTAAACCTCCATAAAAGCCCCACATTGTGTTACCTATCCGTTAAATTTTTTCCTCCATCAACCAAGACATAGTATGCTCTTGGTGCTTTAGAGAGAGAGAGAGAGAGAACTTACTTCCTCTACTTGGCGTTGGACAAAAAGAAAAATCTAATAGTTTTCTCTATTCTCCATGGTTATTGATAATTGCTCAAACCCTCAAACAATTAAAGATAAAGTTAATTTATAATTTATTTCCAGATTTTATCTTTTTATTGTTCTTTAGTTGTATTATTTATTTGTTCTTATTTCTTTTTAATATATTCTTTTGTTTATCTTTTTTTTGCGCGCCTATTTTATCAATTTTAAAATAAAAATGTATCAAAAAACTTTAAAAATTAGAAGAATAGAAAAATTAGTTTAGACTAAAAAAGGAGTAGCAAAAAGATGTAATTTGAGTGAAGAAAAAGTAAGTGAAAACGTTATAATTCAATTAAAAGTTCATAGATTAGTAATAGTAGAATAGAATTTTATTTAATAATTTTACATTTCAAAATGTTGGAAGAATTGATTTTAAATAAATAAATTTTGTAATATAACTAATATATCTTTTTGCCTCAAATTTTAAGAACTAATTAAGATCATTTGCCTAAGCCCATAGATATGGTTGAACCAGCCCTGACCATAGAACATTCATTCATAAATATATGATAAAAGTTATAACATTTTTTTTCTTTTAATTATTTATCATCTTGATCGTGTGATTATAAAATAGTGTTCCACAGTGGAGCATCTCCAACATAGCTATTGTACTTATGTAATTATTCTTGTTTTAATACTAAAATATGAAATTTGTAAGGAAAGAAAAAGAACTAAAAACTACTTTAATAGAATAATTGGGTAGATGAAGAGTCACGAGTATAAAAAATAGAAAATAAAATGACATTTTGATGTGTCAAAATAATTTGCAGAAAAAACTAACAGTCAACAATGTTACTTACCAAAAAAAGATTAAAAGTTTTTAATAAAAGACACAAAAAGGTTAAAATATCAAAACAGTAAATCTTGTTTTATATTAAGATATTTTAGTTTTTTCATACTTTCTAATAAAAATCTATTAATCCAAATTTTTGTCAAAGCTATATATTTTGCAATCGGATGCGTGAGTTTGTTATAAGGATTTGGAGGGAGAGGAACAGTAATTGAGATTATTATTATTTTTTAAGAAGATAGAAATTGAGTTTAATTAAAATAATTTGACTGTTCCTTAAATATAATTACGCAAGGAAGGGGGTGTTATGAGGATAATGAAATAGTGTTAATAGCACTACTCATATTATATATTTTGGAATGGGTTGAGTTGGATTTTGTGAGTTAACCCAACCCAAATTCATGACGGGCCATAAGATCCTAACCCAGTTTTATAAAACCATCCAAACAAAAGTGCAATTTGGTTAGGGTTGAATTGGTTTATTTATTTTGGGTTATTCATGTTCCTAATCTAGCACAGCAAAGAAAAATATCCCGTTACAGAAACTTATATGATACTGTGATTAAAATTACAGTATCAATGATAAGATAAATATAAATTATATAAATTACACATAATATTAGTAAATGAAAGATAAAATAAGTAAATTAATATAAGAATAGTAAATTAGTACTTTAAAATTGTAAAAAGACAAACACATATAAAATATCATAAAACTTATAAATTAATATTAAACTTTAATTAAACAAAAAATATTTTATTCATTTGATTTAATTAAACAAAAAAAAGGCACTCATCAAATACAAACAAAAAATTGTGTTAAAAAATAATTAAAATAAATTTTATTGAACTGATTTAACTATAAATTCTATATTCATTTTAGGACATTCACAAGTTTTTTTCCCAGCTTCTATCATAGTATTGTTCTCTACATAGATTAATTAAGCAAAACTATTTTTGTTGATGTTGTCAAGTCAAAACAAAATAAAAAGTATTCTTATATTTCTAGACATATATGATATATCAATAAAATTGGATCTAATTTTTTGTTTTATATATACCTTATGAAGGATGCAATATCACCTAAACTCGCATATAGCTTTGAAAAACATAACAAGTATAGTTTTTCAAAATCTGATTTTGAAAATAAGTTTTATCTTAATAAAATTTCACATATATCACCACATATATTACATAAACCCGAAACTATCATTATTCAATCTAGAAACAAAGTCAGCAAATATATGCGGTGATTATTATTATAATGAGTTCTCATTTTACATTTGTAAATTCTTATATGAATTTACTTTTATTATTTGTCGTTTACAAGTTTATTGTTACACTTGTAGTTTTTATTTTATTTACCAATAATATACCAATTTACTACTCCTATGTTAATTTATTTGTTTTACCCTCTATTTACATGTTTCCTTAACATAATTTATGTTTTATTTTACGCTTAATGTTGTTTTACAAGTTTTATATTACATTTATAAGTTTTTGTTTTGTTGACTAATAATACACTAATTTACAATTCCTTAATTAATTTACTTATTCTATTTTCCATTCATAAGTCTTCTGTTTTGTTTACTTAATTTATGTTTTACTTGACACTTATTATTGATTTACAAGTTTTATATAATATTTGTAAGTTTTGTTTTGTTTATCATTAATACATCAATTTACAACTCTTATGTTAATTTACTTATTTCATCTTTCATTTACAAGTCTTATATTGATTTCACTTAATTTATGTTTTATTTTACACTTAGTGTTGATTTATGAGTTTTATGTTAAATTTACATATTTTATATTTTATTTACATAATTCATATCTAAATACGGTATTGATGCCGTGATTTTAATCAAAGCGTCATAAAATGACCCATCAAGATACATGGAATTGTAAAAATTTCAGCAAAGTGGGAGTAGATCAAATTCCAACAAACTAATTAAAGATCGCATGGTAGCTTAATATTAGATTACTTAATTATTGCATTATTTTTTATAAATTAACATAATAAAAAGCTCCAAATATTTGTTAAAAAATTTCGTTACAAAAATCAACAATTTTCTAACGAAGTTAAGAACAAATCAAAACAAAAGCAACAATCTGTTATGGGATGTGTGATCCTGATTATATCTTAAAATATTTTTCAAGAAATGAAAAATCAAGAGAAAACTTTAAAAACTGAAGTTTTTATTTTCCAAGATGACCTTAATTTTCTTGGGATATTAAATCAGACACTAGAGAAGTCAATGACAAAATATATGCATCGAGATGAACTTACTTTATTTATCAAATAAATAAATAAATATAGTTTTCTTAATTTTTTTTAAACAAAAATAAAACGGTTAGAATCAGACGGTTGAGATTTCGATCTTTGCTGTGCCAGACTAGGAACATGGAACACAATAACCACTCCCCTCCGCTGTACTGAACCCCTTCCGGCACCGCCATACCCAGACAATAATTTTCACTAGACTAGAAATGCCCCTGACATTCCATTTATTGCTCCCCCACAGCACAAACACCCTCAACTCTCCCGCAAGGGCATAATAGTAAAAGAAAAATTAACTGTTTTAACGGTTTCTCGATGCTGACCATTTCAAAGCAAAATATAACCATCACTCTCTAATTTTAAGGCTCTCTTGCACTCACCAAAAGAAAATAATAACAATAATACACGCACATGAACAACAAAATAAGCTCTAACAGATCATTACATATAATTTTTTTTTTAAAAAAAAAGAAAAGAAAAGAAAAGAAAAACCAACCTAAAATTTAGCATTGCAACAAATTCCCACAAATAATATTCAGTAATAATTACATTTGTCTAAAATTGCCTTTAGGCCTCAAGAATCCGGCTTAGCTAATGGCCGTGACATGGCTTTGGCTTCTCCGGCCAATCTTTTTCTTTTCTATCACATTTCCGGTAACGTTTTCCATGTCAGAGTCCGAGGCTTTATTAAAGCTCAAGAGTTCATTTACAAATGCAAAAGCACTTGATTCTTGGATGCCAAGCACGGCGCCTTGCAGAGGAGGGGAAGAAGAATGGAGCGGAGTAGTGTGCTCCGAAGGCATTGTCACGGGTTTATATATCAATAGCTTGGGATTATCAGGAAAGATTGATGTTGATGCATTGACAGAACTCACCGGTTTGCGTACATTTAGTGTTGCTAATAATTCTTTTTCGGGTAAGACACCCGAATTCAGTCGTTTAGGTGGTTTGAGGGCTATCTACTTGGACAAGAATCAATTCTCCGGTGAGATTCCACCGGGTTATTTCGATGAAATGGGTGCGCTTAGGAAGCTTTGGTTTTCGAACAACAAGTTTAGAGGGCGATTGCCTCCATCACTGTTTAAATTGCCTCATCTCACCGAGTTACATCTCGAGAGCAATCAGTTTAATGGGACAATTCCATCTTTTGATCAACCTACGTTGGTGCGATTAAACTTGTCAAGCAATAAATTGGAAGGGGAAATCCCGGCCAGCTTATTGAGATTCAATGCGAGTTCTTTTTCAGGAAATGCAGGGCTTTGTGGAAAGAATTTGGGCGTTGAATGCCGCAATGCGAAGGCATCAGCAGCAAACAAAAACATTCATCCTCCTCCTCCTCCTCATCCTGCTGCTGAAAACGTTGATGACTCCAAAAAGGTTATCGCTGCAGGAGTAGCACTAAGCGTGATGCTAGTTTCAATTGCAATTGTGGTTATAATAAGAATTAGGCGAAAGAGGAAGGCGTTTAAAGTGCTAGAGAAGGAGAGTGTTCAGGCAGTGGAAGTCCGGGTTTCGGTGCCAAACAAAAGTAGGGATGTTGATGTGAGCAGAAAGGCTAGTTCAAGCCGGAGGGGGTCGTCTCATCATGGAAAGAACAGTGGGGTTGGGGAACTAGTTCTGGTGAATGGCCAAAAGGGTGTTTTTGGGTTGCCTGACTTGATGAAGGCAGCAGCAGAAGTGCTTGGAAACGGGGGACTGGGATCTTCGTATAAGGCTATGATGGCTGATGGGGTAACAGTAGTGGTAAAGAGAATGAAGGAGTCCAGTGCAATGGCAAGAGATGCGTTTGATACGGAGGTTAGAAGGCTCGGAAGGCTAAGGCACAGTAATGTTTTAGCACCATTGGCGTATCATTACAGGGCAGATGAGAAACTATTGGTTTACGAATACATTCCCGGAGGCAGCTTGCTCTATCTATTGCATGGTAAGAAAGTTCCCTTGCTTGTTAAGTTTCATCAAAATTTTAAGTTGTTTTCATTAACGACTGAAATGTTTTGATTTCTGTAGGTGATCGAGGGCCATCACACGATGAGCTCACCTGGCCTGCCAGGTTAAAGATTGTTCAAGGAATTGCCAGAGGGATAGGCTATCTGCATACAGAACTGGCCCACCTAGACTTGCCTCATGGCAATCTCAAATCAAGCAACATCTTTATTAGTCCTGAGAATGAGCCATTGATCTCAGAATTTGGATTCTATACAATGATTAACAGTGCCAATCTTGCACAAGCATTATTTGCCTATAAGGCCCCCGAAGCTATTCAATCCGGGAAGGTGACACCGAAATGCGACGTATACTGTCTAGGAATAATCATTCTTGAAATCCTGACAGGAAAATTTCCTTCCCAATATCTAACCAACGGTAATGGTGGGATCGATGTAGTTGAATGGGTAGCATCAGCTTTTTCGGAAGGAAGAGTGACAGATTTGCTTGATCCTGAGATTGCAAGCTCAACAAATTCACCGGGTGAGATGGAACAACTACTCGAAATTGGCAGAGCCTGCACTCAAAGTGATCCTGAGCAGCGATTAGAAATGAGAGAAGCCGTTAGACGCATAGTAGAGATACAACAATCAGATGGAAACATGGACGCTAGAACATCGCAAAATATTTTGCCAACACTTGATCATGGCTGTGCAGAGAATCAGGAATCCGGGAAAAGCCATGAATCGGTATTAGACAACTTCGATAACAGGATATCAGGGCGTTAAATTAAGATGATGATGGCGATGATTTTTTTTTTTTTTGGGGTTTTTTTTACATTTAATTTCTCCGTTATCCTAACCTAACTAATGACATGGGCTGATTCGGAAGAAACTACGTGGGTTTGAAGTTGCATTGAGGCTATGTATGTTACAAGTTTTGCACGAGGCAAGGTCAGGGAGATGAATTCAGAGAACAAATATGTATAAAATGTTGTCGTAGCGGATTGATTTTCTTTTTCAAACTTCAAATAGGGTGGCAATATTAATTACTCTTTTTAAGAATGCGTTGCAAATGGTTTCTGTAGTGAAGATGCTTCCCAAAAAAAAGAAAATAACCAGCAATTAAACAGCTGGTAAGCTGAAAAAAGATTTTGCGAGTGTGGGAATTTATGCATATTCGAAGTTAAAGGGAGACAATATTTAAATCTCAGTTAATTGGGGAGGCAAATGAGAATTAAAGAAAGCTCTCAGATTTTGAAACTTGCAAGTTCCAACTCATCGACAGATTTAAAACGTTATGTTAGGTCAACATGTATGTACGTTCATAGCTCACTACAGCTGGAGGTTTCATTGAATGAATATATAAATGGCTTAAATTTGATCATATTCTAATCTGGCGTACAACAATGAACCACCATTGACATGCAAGTCCCCTAAAATACAAAACTGCAGACTTTTTTCAAATAATTTATGTTCCATTTTAAAATTCTCCCAGAATCCGATACTTTCACATTGAACCAGGACCTTGAGCCCCACGTAAAAACGTTTTAATTGTACGTGTGCACATCGAAATTCCTTTCAAATGTTTAAATTAAAGTTACCTTCTTAAGTATTGAAACTAATCTCTAATGTGTCATGTCGTGTTATGTTAATAAGATTAAATAGTGCTACATTACGAGTTTAATTATTGATTATGCAAATAAAAGGCATCGATTCATCAATTTGACAACCATGCAACATTTATAGGACCAAAAACACAACATGAAGAAAGGCCAAAATTCATCAGATTTTCTCTTCCTAAATCACACTTGCACCACTCGTGCAACTCGTAATTTAAAAATAATTTATATTTTTTTTTTTACTGGATTGTAGTAAATTAATCGTAAATCACCACTCGAAGATCCCCGAAAATCTCAAAACCCATAAAAGAAAGGAATTCTGCACTGTACAACCTCAAAATTTTTCGTTTGATTTACAGCTTTAATTATTGAAACCCCTCAATCATTTTCAAAACTTAATCAATATGATAATGCATGATTATTCTCCCTAGCATGCATGCACGTGCATGTCACCCTGATTTAGCAGAAGATTAGTTGACTTCATTAATGGATCAATTACTCATTCTAACAATTTAATTTTGTTTTTGTATGCGGCCCGAGGCAGCAGAGGTAAACTGGAATATATGCTAATTATTCGCTAATCAAAAAAGCACGTTAAGCTGTTGCTTGGCTGTATTTAGTTTGCATAAAAAGAATCTTAGTCAATTATTTATGTTAAAATGCATAAAAAGCAATGCATTTGTCTCTTTCTTTATATTCATTTTCTTGATATATTATCATTTCCCTTAAACTTTCATCTGACCCCATCTAGCCATCTGCTCCTTTTGTTTGCTTTTCAAGCTAAACCCAACGTATAATCCTCCAAATCTACTTCAAAATATTTATTTAAAAAAAATCCTTTTTTTAATTCGTGCACAAAAAATTAACCGCATCACATTGGTTCAATTCAGAATCATTTCAAAAAAATTCTGAACCAATTGGTTTAGAACCAGTTCGAGTCTTCCAAAAAGTAATCACGGTCGGTCTAGGAAATTCTGAAGGGAACCGAAAATGTCCGTCCCTAATCGGCTAATCCCAACCATAATCTTGATGAAGCTAAACCTACCAATTTACCAAATACTAATCAGTTTATCACTCAAAATTCAATCAGCATAAACAGGACCAGCTAAGGGCTTGCCTGGGCCAATTATAGTAAGTTAGTAACTATAGCGCATTATTGATGCCAGTTAGTATGGGCCAAGAAAATTTGGGCTATCGCTGAAATCTATGTACTCCAATAATTGGGGGAGATTAAAAACCAGAAAATTCAAAGAAGCAACGGGAAAAAAAGGGGACAAATCTTTTACACCAGAAGCTTTGTTGCAGCTTCTGCCGAAATTTTACCAGAATATACCACAAAAGATTACCCCACTGTCACGTAATGAGATAATTGAGAGAGTTTCTATACAAGTCAAAAATGTTGCATTTTCGTCCCCTTCCTCTCTTCTTTCCCACATGAAGCAGTTTTCAAGTTTTAACTGCAATCTCAAATCCTTTGTCAAAATTTCCGCTTACTGACAAAATTATTTCCACAGACCACAGCTGCCTTACTAGACTAGAGACCAAAAGCCGGAGACACCTTATCAAAAGAATAAAATCCAAAAAAAAAAAAAACAGAAATTAAAAATTAGTGAATTAAATCAATCATCAAAGTATCTCACTCTAAAAATTTCTTCTTTCTTCATCAAAGATCCCACCACCTTTTCTGGATTTTCTTCATTCTTTAGCCTTTCTGTGTTGATCCAATATTACCCTTTACTCTAAACCAGCTGAAAAGGATTCCCCCCCCCCCCCCTCTTCACATCAACAGGCAACAGCTTCTAAGGAATTAGAAAGATCACCTTTTTGGTTGTGTTCTTTTCTTTTCTTTTTTTAATTTAAAGCCATGGAGCCACCGGAAAATTATGTTCTTGAAGGGAGCTTTGAATCAGCAGAGAAGATAATACTTCGTTGGGACTCAACAGCATCAGAGGAAGCAAGAGAGAAGATGATCTTCGAAGGTGATCGATGTGAAGTGGATCGATATTTGCAAGCAGTTGATGAAATCCAACGCTCAATTTCGTCCACAAGCATCTCTGGTGACGGCCAGTCAAAAGTCAACTTTGCTATCCAGATCGCCATGGCGAGGCTTGAGGATGAGTTCAGGAACATTCTGCTGGCTCACATTCATGCTTTTGATGTTGACTCGCTTGCAACCGATCCCAGTTCATCTTCTTGCTCAAGAACTGAAAGTGGCGGTGATCACTTTGATGATGATGATGAGGACCGTCAGCAGCTGGGACAAGAGCAAGAAAAAGACCATCTTGACTCAACAACTAGTAGTACCACTTATGATGTTTTGAAACATAGTGAATCCAACACTAGTGTTAGTTCTAGTTATAGGTCAACTAGTTGTATTCGAGAGATCGAGTTGATACCCGAAGAGACCATTGAGGATCTTAAGAATATAGCTGAGAGGATGATTGCTGCTGGGTATTTGAGGGAGTGTACTCAGGTTTATGGAAGCGTGAGGAAGTCAGCAATTGATTCAAGTTTTAAGAGACTTGGTGTTGAGAAGTTGAGTATTGGGGATATTCAAAGGCTTGAGTGGGATGCACTTGAGACTAAGATTAGGAGATGGATTAGAGCTGCGAAAGTTTGTGTGAGGATCTTGTTTGCAAGTGAGAAGAGATTGTGTGAGCAAATCTTTGATGGGGTTGGTACGGCTATTGATGATGCTTGTTTTATGGAGACTGTTAAAGGGCCAGCTATTCAGTTGTTTAATTTTGCTGAGGCAATTAGTATTAGCAGGAGATCACCTGAGAAGCTGTTTAAGATTCTGGATTTACATGATGCCTTGGTGGAATTGATGCCTGATATTGAGATTGTTTTTGATTCGAAATCGTCTGACTTGATTCGAGTACAGGCTGCAGAGATTCTATCAAGATTGGCTGAAGCTGCAAGAGGGATCTTATCTGAGTTTGAGAATGCTGTTTTGAAGGAGCCATCAAAGGTTCCAGTGCCTGGAGGGACAATTCATCCATTGACTAGGTATGTGATGAATTATATCAGTTTGATTTCTGATTACAAACAGACATTGATTGAGCTTATAATGTCAAAACCATCAACTGGGTCTAGATATTCGGGTGATCCATCAACTCCAGATATGGATTTTGCTGAATTAGAAGGGAAGACACCATTAGCCCTTCATTTGATATGGGTAATTGTAATTTTGCAATTCAATTTGGATGGAAAGTCCAAGCACTACAAAGATGCATCTTTAGTACATTTGTTTATGATGAACAATGTTCACTATATTGTTCAAAAAGTGAAAAGTTCACCAGAATTGAGAGAAATGATTGGTGATGATTATTTGAGGAAAATGACTGGGAAATTTAGGCAGGCTGCGACTAATTACCAGAGAGCAACTTGGGTGAAGGTGTTGTATTGCTTGAGAGATGAGGGATTGCATGTAAGTGGGGGTTTTTCTTCTGGGGTGTCAAAAAGTGCTTTGAGAGAGAGATTTAAGTCCTTCAATGCAATGTTTGAGGAGGTTCATAGGACTCAAGCGACATGGTTGATACCAGATTCTCAGCTTAGGGAGGAGCTAAGGATATCCATATCAGAGAAGTTGATTCCAGCTTACAGGTCATTTCTTGGGAGGTTCAGGAGCCATATAGAGAGTTCAAAACATCCAGAGAATTACATCAAGTACTCGGTTGAGGATTTGGAGACCTCAGTCTTGGATTTCTTCGAGGGGTACCCTGTATCCCAGCACCTGAGGAGGAGATCTCAGTGAAAGTATGAAGTAAGTTTTGCCAAATTAGAAACTAGGACACATTCTTTAAATTTTTTATGGGGTGTTTGGGCAATGCAGTGCTGGTTAATCTGGGTACCATGTGCTCTCCAACTGCTTCAAGCATCATTGGCTTAATTTCCATGAATAAGTTGTAGATCTCCAGATAGCCAGGTGCCTCCGCCCAAATTCTTCTGCATTGTGAGCACTATGATTGTTTTTGTTACCATATTTTAGATTTTTGTTCCATTTGTTCATATGGTTATTTGTTGAATTTGGAAGTGTGTACTCTATATTTTACATACTATCTATGATATCAGGAACAGTATTTCTTTTCTTTGAAATACCCATATATCTTTTGACTAGTTATGTTTATTGCTTTGATCAAGTGTATATGGAAAATGGAATTTATTATTTAGCTTTGATATGGACAAAGCATAAGCATAGATGTTGTAATGAAATAACTTCTTTTTTTTTCTCCTTTTGAAAGGGTTTTTATGAAATAACCTGATGATGGGTTAAGCGAGTATGATGTCTGCTTTCTAAGAGTTTTAACACAATATAAAAATTTATTTGAATACAAATTTTTCTTTCAGATTTCTTTCTCTTAAAGATCTGCAGCAGTTTCTTCATCGAGATATGATGTTTGTGAATGTATATATTGTCGCAAGATTCAAAGAAAAGTAGGCAATTCAAAACAGGATTTGGTTTCCGAGTATCCTCTGTCAGCTTACAGAATCAAGAATATGGATAATCCTGATGAAACTTAATAGTTAGATCCTGATGAAACTTAAAAATTAGGATAACCAACTCTATGGTCCAATTAAGAGTATGCAGTTGGAAAATGCTGTATACTCTTATGTAGTTCAATTCTAATGTGAGTAGTTATGTGTATTCTTGATTGATTCTGCTAACAGATTTATGCTCAGAGCAGACACCCATTTATTTGGACGGACAGATATTTCACCAGCAGGGATTCTACCTAGTACTTAATCTTGAGTAGATTTTCAAGTTTCTAAAATCGTCAATTGCATTCATATCATTATTGGATCAATTCCCTGTTGTGTTGTGACGAGATGTTTGGGGGGCTTTACCTTTCTATCTTTTTGGCCATTTCTTGAATGAATGAATGCATATTGCTGATGGGAAATACATGTTGTTGATGGGATTACCAGCCTGCCTTGATTGGTTTTTAGGCAAAAGACGCAACCTTTAAGCCTAGCCAACTTGCTTGAGTGGTAATCCCAATTGGGGGAACAGTCCATAAAACTCTACGATTTTGGTTAATGAAATAGCTGGAGTCTGGAGAGCCAAATGATTTTTCAGTCTACTTTCTTTTGTTGGTTGTCTATGTGAAATGCAAAAAGAGTCAAAAAGCATAAGACCAATTGATTTTCCTTTTGCTTATTGACCAACAGCATTGAATTTCTAGAATCACTGCTTACAGTACTGCTGGATGAAAAACATGTGGATGCCGCAAGTTCCATATTAAATGCTTTGATCACTCTCTTAACCATGAACAATATTGAATGGTGGATAACTTTCATCAAACTTTTGGTCATATTTCCAGCACCTTGTCAATCCAATGAAGTGAAATGAGAATGGTGTATTTGAAGAAAAATTAATTAACTCACAGGTTCAGTTGGGGCTAAAAGTAATTATCCAGTGACATTTTATCCAAAGATCTTTGCTTTTCATCACATCCAAAGACCCTTTCTGTAGAGAAAGAAGACAACAGCAAGTAACAATCTATATTTGTATTAAAAAAAGAAAACAATTGTTTGTTCCCAAAAAGAGGAAAAAAAAAAGTAACAGCTACAGGTGAAAATTAAATTGAAGTACAAACAAATTGACTTTATAAAGGGGGTGAAGAAAAGAAAGACGAGTGGACTTTAGCTTCTCATGATCTCTACCCTGGGTTTCAATTCTAAGTGCAGATTCTGAAGACAGGCGGTGGGTTTACTACAATTTCAAGGCCAAAAAGTTCAGAGAATCAAATGATTCAAGCTGCATTAAAAACCATGGCTGCAATTTACTTTACTCTCTTTTATCTTCTTCCAGATCACCATTTAACGCTCCATTGTTGCTTTGCACTGGTCTAGGTTCGGGCACGCTTCTTACATCCTTTGAAGCCATTGGGGATGGTTTTATGAGTGTCAACGAAGTTTCATCCTTGTCAAACTCTTCATTTACGTCTTCAGAATAAGCATACCTGTTGAAGAGTCAAAATATTGAACACTGATAATTAAGAGCTCAATAAGTTCAGAAAATTAGAAGCACATTCTGTGAAGCGTGAAGCATGAACCCTCTGACTATATATTTCAAGAGCAATTACAGTTCATATGAGCGACATCAAAAGACTTAGTGCTCCTTTTGGCATCTTGATTTTGTACTGAAAATAACCAACAAGGCTTCCAATCCTATTTGTCACCTCACCATCAAACACCCAGCTACCTCACACTTCAGTCTAATATACAACTGAATGCATTCATCATTCCACCGGTAGCTAGATATTATCTTTTTCTGCACCGTGATTTCTTATGTGAGCTAGCAGGGCTAGCCTTATTTCAGTTATTACAGGATGCATAGAAGAGTGCATTTCAGAAGAAACTCCAGAAAAAATATAAAAAATTGATGCAACTGTATAAAATGGTAAATGGAAAAGGAGAATAGAGGAAACAAAGAATTGGGGTAGTCTGGCCTCATACCGCATTGAGTTCTGAGAAGGTGCCCAAAGAGCACAGATAACACATAAGAGAGAGAATGACAGGATTTGCCAAAAAGCAGGGATGATCCAAGCATTCTGCCACTTCTCATTGTAAATATCATTTGACTTGAAATAGAGCTGCAATTAGAAAGTATAAAATTTGTATGAAGTAACAACTCGATGTGAATTACAGAGGAGGCAAGAATAAGATAGATCTAAATTGGTCTACTTTACATTCTTTATAGCTATTTTTGCCAAAACTTGAAAAGCTAATAATTATACAAAATTTAGCTACTTCTCTTGCTTTCATTTGCTCATAACCAAATGGTTGTGCATGGTTCATGTCTTTACTGGAATTTTTAGTTAAACTTAGCAGCCTACTGATAAAAAAGCGAAATGACATAGGAGATAAATTAGCCTTGAAGTTTGCAGTAACATAATCAGTATTTGATCCATATTACCTCATAGCATATCCAACCAACAGACACAATAACAGCTACTGCCAAAGCATTTGTGAACTTCCGGTAAATATCCAGCTTAGTCATCATCCTCCTAGCCTGTCACGTCATATCAGCAGTTAAGTAAAACACCTAACTTTATCCTTCAAAACAACAACAAAATGAATGAGGTAGCTGAAGTACACATCCTGGAGAATGCAGCTAGTACCTGGAGTTTATTTAATGTTGAAGAGAGCGAGGTAAAAATCCACAAAATGAAGAAAGCATCCAAGATGGCCACAGGAAGAACCAGAAATAATCTGGCCTTTCCTGAAAGATCGCTGACCGCACCAACATTCTCTACCAATTCTAGCACTTCAGATGCCAAAAAGAAGGTCCCTCCAAGCATGATCACCTTTGACGTAAGACCACCTAAGGTGGGTCTTACAACACCATAGCCCATGGCAACCATTAGGATGATAACACGTGCAACTGTACGTTTAACAGTACCAAAGGTGACTGCCCATGCAGTGATTCCCATTGGCCTGACTCCAGTCTCATTGAATTCAGCATACTCAAAATACCAAAGAGCCATCTCAAACATTCCTAGTGTTATCACCAATGTTATGCAGTTATGCAGATGAAGAACTTCTCTCCAAAATCTTGCATACTGTGAGAACCAGAATAACCCGAGTATCACAAAAGCAAGGGACATAAACCCATAGAAATTCATCAGTGGTGCCATTCTACCAGGCAAATAGCCAGTAGGATTTTTCCAAATACTTTTGCCCTCTACAACCAAGTCTTTCAGATTCAAATCACAGTGAATGAAGTACAAGTTATACATCCCTGTTTTAGTGATTTGTATTGAATTTGACGGCAATGTTGCCTCTACCTCATCTACTTCAAATTTGATGCCAAACACCTGAGGCCAGCTCGGATCCTTTGTGGAAGGCCGGTGGATGACTTCTCCTTGTGTACAAACACCCAACTTTGAGAGATCTGCTGTGCAACAGACAGCTCTTTGACCTCCATAGGCTGAACCCCCAATTGTCTCTCTATCCTCAACCTCAAAAACAAGGGCTTGGATCAACCCTGAACTGAAATTGGAATTGTCGATGGATCTTCGAAATGTGATCTTCTCGAAACTGGTTTGATATTACCACATAAGAAGAGAGTCAAGAAGATCAAATCATGTTCAGTGTTAACTACTGAATAAATAACAAAAGATGAAAAAGTTAAACACATAAAACAATGAGATAGCAATTCCAAAGCCAATCAACAGCTTTGAACCAGAAGTCAGATGCAGTACTCATAGCTTACATTATATAGTTGTGCTGCTAAGATTATAAAAAATTAACTCACATTCCACTAATTTTGACTAAGTAAGATATAGCATTCAGACTTCATCAATGCAAAAGGGATTTTCAATTATGTTTATTAGAGGTGTAAAGAAAATGCACATCTAGTTCCCTAACTCATATTTATACACTTGAATTAAAAAAAGAAAGAGCTAACAAGTGTCTCTATGTGCATTTAAATGACATTATTGTCATAACAGATGCTTACATCAAAACTAGACGACAATCAATTTGAACAAAAATTCAATGAAATTCAATGATTTACTCTCTAAGCAGTCAAATATTTCCTCCTTTTGCAATTCCCCAGTCTTATCAAAACTTTCAGCTCATAACCAAATGACCATCAATAAACCCACCCAAAAAAAAAAAAATCAACAACAAAATCACAATTTCTTCCACTTAAAGCCCCATTAAATATACTCAGAAATCAAGATTCATATGAAAAAGAGTCTGAAACTTAACTTACCGAATGTAAGAATCTCCGTTGTTAGCAGCGGTTTCATTGACATGAGCATCAGAGAAAGAAGAGTAAATCCCTTCACTGCCGGCATGCACAACAAAAGCATTCCCTTTGCTGACAAATTTATCTCCTTTATACTCGTGCACTGAAGCTTCACTTACGCACACCAACATTAAGCCCAAAAACAACAACAACAGAACCACTGATTGATTCATCTTCACAGGCATTGTGGTCACCAACTGAGAGAGTTTATGACTGTGGGTACGCGTCTGTTTTGCTGGATCCGCTCTGCTCAGCAGCTGATGTGAACAAACTGTGAGAGGAGGAGACAGGTGCGAATGAGATCTTGGGTTTGAGTGTTTTGGTCAGAGAGCGAGAGAGAGTGTGTGTGTGAGCGAAGAAGCTTGTATATTGGTTAATTTTCAAAATTTACCTTTTAATTTGCCAAGCCAACAAATAGATCCATGTTTCTACTTCTTGTCTCTCTTTTTTTCCTTTTTTTTAGGAAAAAAAAAGGTTTGGATGTGATGAAAATTCTCAAGATCTCTCCTGTTAAATACTAATATTTATTTTTATTATCATTTGAGCTCATTTTATTATGTATATACGTTACATTCACGATTAATAGAGTATACTAAAAAATATCATTGATAATTTTTAATTTATTAATCCCTCCACTAGAAATAAATAATATAAGTATGATAATATCATTTTAGTAGGAGTGACAACTGAATTGTTTAGGTTTGAGAATTGAAGATCACTTTCAATTTGAAGCGAGGTTCCAAAAAATGAATCAAGATTTCAAAAATAAAAAATAAGGAAATGACATTTGTCCACTACTAGATTTATTATGACCATAATTTTATCAGCCTTAACAAACTGGGCTAGAAATTCAGGAAAAATGATTTAAAATAGCGAATGACATAAAGTTATTTGCTAGTTTCAATTATTGTTCCTAGAGGCATAAAATTAAAAGCATGCAACTCATTATTATTTGTTAATAGAACTAGATAATAGACTATGGCACAGGTATGGATTTGAGATGAATGGGTAAGTTTATGAACTTATTTACTATTTTTTTAAATTATAGGTACTATTTGATAATTTCGTTTAATTTAATATTAACGGCACGAGAAATACGTCCGTTCGTGGCGTGGGCCACGGTGTGGGCGCGTTCGCAGAAAGAGAAAACTAACAGCTGTAACAACAACAGTAAGGGACGCGCGTAGATGTAACAAACAATTAACGTATCCTTTATATTTTGGATTGGAGCCAAAATTTTGAGAAGCGAGAATCTTAAGATTGAGAGTGTAGAGTATGAGTGGGAGTATGTTATTTATTTATATTGAAATAGAAGTATGGAATGAAGATCATAATTTAATTTATGTATTTATTTTATCTTAGATTGGGAGTAAATAGTTTCAAATTATAATTTTATCTTTATTTAAAGAATTATAGTTTTTAATTACAAACTTAATAAAAATATATATTTAATGAATAAATATTTATTTTATTATATTTGTAAATTTATAATAATGATTAATATTCTTAATTATGTACATCATAATTTTTTATTAATTTTAATTTTAATTAAATAAATTAAAAATTATTGATAAGGGCAATATAAATGAAACAGTTTTACTATTAACATAGTACGAAATTAATATTTTCTTATAATAAACTATTTATTAGTATTAATTATTAATATTAAATAAATATATTACTATTATTTTTAAATAAATATAATAATATTATATTTTCAAATAAAGATGGTATATAGTAATCTTATTAATTCTCTATTAATATAATAATATTATTTTTAAGTAATTTAAACTTAGAATCAAACCAAATTATTATTTAGGTAAATATAATAATATTATTTAAATAAATATAATATTATTTAAATATTTATTAAATTTAATTATAGTAAATTTAATAAAAGGAGGGTAAAAAAGAAGGGTAAATATAAAATGAAAAATTATTTTATTTAATATAATTATATTAAATTTAAATATTATTATATAAAATAATAATATAATATTATTTAGCACAAAATTAATATTTTCTTAGAATAAACTATTTATTATTATTAATTATTAATATTAATAAATAAATATAATAATATTATATTTTCAAATGAAGATAGCATATAGTAATATTTATTAATTCTCTATTACTATAATAATATTATTTTTAAGTAATTTTAACTTAGAATCAATGCAAATTATTATTTAGTTAAATATAATAATATTATTAAAATAAATATAATATTATTTATTTTATTTTATTAAATTAAATAAGAAAAATGGTAGAAATGAGAGAGATGGGAGTGGATCCCCATGGGAGTCTCACTCCCACTCCTCATTCTAAAAATGAGTGGGATCCACAGAGTGTGATTTCCAATCATTCTCTAAATTGATGAAGTAAACACTGGAGTGGGAGAAATACACACTCCTCACTCCCACTCTGGCAAGTAAACGCAGCCTAAGATAATTGGGCGAAATGGGGAAACAGGGAAGGCTAATGGGGCCGCTTATGGTTGATGGTATATTAGAGGCCAGGGCCCAAGGCCCAAAGTTCTCAGAATGATTCGAAATAATTCTTCACGTAATCTTACGCACTTGACTTGATCAAAAGACGTTTGTTATTAAGTTTTCGGATGATTCGATTATGAAAAAGCAAATGTTTGTAAGATTGTATTAGCTTGGAATTGATGTCATCTGTGAATGTTTTCACTGCCTTCACTGCATAAAATTCTCTGAATTCAGAAAAAAAAAAAAGTGGATTAAGCGTACCTAATCTTGAGAGTATAAAGCGATGAAACCAGTACCAACTGCAAATTGCAAATCATACATAGTACAAGCATTCTTGACTAATAATATTACAAAGATTTGCCAGGGAGCATCGAATGCTAATCAATTCTCCTGCACCACCAACCGCTTAATATTTTGCGAAACATTGGGTGCACGATGCATGCTAGTCCAGATCCAGAAACTCCATTCTTTTCCGCATTGAACCTTTAAGATCTGATGCCTCCCTCTCTGCTTTCTGAGCCTGAAGAAGTTACAATGCCGGTAGTTAATAGTAAGTCCATGTCAAGACAATAAAGTTCAGAGTACATGCCATCTCTTTGTCTTTTCTGGATTATATTATGTAAAGTGCTTATAACTACTGCTCTTCTGCGAGCAAACACATTAAAAACAAAGATTAACGAATATGTATACAAGTATTTGTTGTGTATGACTCTTATAGTAGTGGGTTTTATTAGTAAGATCCCTAAGGATGGTAAAAGAGATTTGGGGTTCAAATCCATTCACACCAGAGTATTTAAAGGGTTTGGTTTTCATTAATGCAAACATCAGTGTGAATTCACAAAATCACACTGCATAGAGACACATCCCACTGCATAATCCTGTGGAGTCACCGTGTCACAAACTCATGTCTATGTCAAATGTCATACAATTGGCTGTTAAAAAATGCAATCAATCGAACTGTCATTTAAAATTATCAAAATATGTTAATTATGTGAAGCAAGAAGAATTGAATGGTTATTGACCGACCCATTATCTCATATCTCATGGTCAATAGACAACACCGCTTATGCAATGAAAGAAATAATAATGAAAAAAAAAGGGCACTTACTCTTTTAATTTCAGCAACTGAAACATGGGTCAGATGTGGAGGAAGCTCATCCCTCTCCAAGTCCTAAAAAGACACATTCAAATCTTAAGAGGTTACAAGGGAGTGCGTATCCAAGAAAATATTCATAGTGACTGGGCAAACCAACAAAAAGTCATACCAGCTCACCAATTAAAACAACATTCTCCCCACGAATTACATACAGGCCTAAAGGAATGTCACAATAAAGGTCACCAACAATAACTCTCTCACATGCACCCTCAAGGACAGCATTGGCTGAATAGAACAAAGATAAAAATGTCAAAAACTCTGAGGGAACATTAGTTTGTGAAATCCTAAAAAAATGAAATGTATTAGTGCAAGGAAAGAGAAAAACTGTACCAAATTGATCAAAGGAACAAAGTGTCCCCATAAGCTTTCGCCCATCGCGAAGCAGTACAAGCAATTTCTCTGCAGAATAACAAGTGTAAGAAAGAAAACAAAGTGCTCCAACCCACAATCGGAGAGTATGGCTAGATACAAGAGCTACACAACTAGCAATGACCAACAAAATAAACACAATACACAGTTTAACACATTTATGTACTGATAACTTTGGAAGGAATGGTGATTAAACTGTTTACACAGTAAAAAACTATTAACATCAATGCGCTATCACATATTACAGAATAAGCACAGAAATTTGAAACTGGGAAAAAGTACTGTACTTTGCTTCCTTTCCCTCCTAACTCGTACATCCATAAATTGAAAAGTTCAACACCAAATTATGGAATGTTTGTAAAGGATTATAGATCAAAACCCAGAATTTTCAAGCACAAGCAATCTATAAGCACACACAAACATATGTCCATATAAAGGTGATGGGAAGAACATAAACAACACGATTGAAACAAAGATACATGCTATACTATACATAAAAACCAATAATTCCATAACCCAATTGCATAACGGACATGTATAATCACTCGAAGTTGAGACCTTGAGAGCAATTCAAATTTATTTGAACACGCATAAGAGAATATGAGAGCTTACTGTCTAAATAACTGGCAAGAGAAGTAGAGAGGTAGACATCATCTGGCCCTGCCCAAGACATTGATTTCTTTTATGAGCTCTAACTTTATTTTCGGTATCTCAAAAACAACCGAAAATCTTCCAAAGCACCAAATCAAAAATTGCATTGGCTGCTCAAAATTCTCTCTTTTTTCCCACCACCACTACACTTACTCCTTTCTATAATCAATCAAAAAAACTTCCCAATTTTTTTTTTAAAGGCGGCCCCAATATAAGAACTCAAATGATAATTAGCACAGACCCGAAAAATTACCACTTTATATTAGAAAAAGATCGGAACCCCAATTATTTGACAACGTAAAAAATAATAACTTTAACTGGAAATCTTCGAATTTGCTACAACTTGATCGAACCCAAAACAAGAATTCCAAATTATAACAAACGTTGATAGCTAAATTCTCAAAGGAAGCCTACTTCGTCGAGAAATTTTCCAAATTGAAGGAACACAAAACCCTAGAATCTGATTCTTTTAAAACAAATAAATTAAATTTTTTGGCCTCTTCCGGATTGAAGGAGCAAAAAGCGAAAAAAAAAATATAAAACTTAGATCCAATCGGAACCGGAAGAGAGAGGAAACAAGGGAGGGATTGAAAATTGAGACGACTGGGTGATGCGAGGGCAAGCGAGAGACGGTGCGG
This sequence comes from Citrus sinensis, assembly GCF_022201045.2. NCBI lineage: Eukaryota > Viridiplantae > Streptophyta > Magnoliopsida > Sapindales > Rutaceae > Citrus > Citrus sinensis. The sequence goes on along the minus strand of NC_068562.1, from coordinate 7,580,280 downwards.
GAAAATCATTTAGGGGTAAAGTGGGGATTTGGCGGGATTCTTTTTTAGCAAGTATTTTGAGCTTTATTAAGGAATTGGATTATGATGTGATCAAAAGAGGGTACAATTGTGGTATCGTGTCATAGTTGTATTAGTTGTTAGATCCACTCAAATGAGTAGGGTCCATTTGAATAAGTGAGAATCTAACGATTGGGTGTAACTGTGACACGGTACCACAGTTGCACTACAGTTTTATCCTCAAAAAAATTTATTATTAAGAGCAATAATTAAGATACATGTTAAATAATATTTTTTTTAATCAGTTAAATTAATATAAACAAGCTGGCTTAATAAATAATAAATCATGTCAGCAGCTCAATCAACCTATTTTGGGTGTCATTGCTTGCTTGCTAAGTGTTGGATATAAATTGTGCGTGTAGATTGATTATTGAACAAGATTAGATAGATTATTGAACATGATTATCATTATCTATCGATTTTTTTAATTTTTTTAACGTCAATCATCATTGATTTCAGCCCCTGATAATAATGCTTACGCATAGCATCACTAGCAAAACATCTTCACAATTTTGATTAAGTCCAATCAGCAAGTGTATAAACTTTTATTAACCTGAAACTATTCTTACAGGGACTGTAGCTTAGCAAAAAAGTATACAAATTAAACGACAGGATTTTTTTTCCCTTAAAAAGAGAGAGAGAGAGAGAGATTATCTCGAGACAATTAATGTCCAGCAATATAATAATTTGGCGACATTTCAGAACATGAGGTGCACTGTGTGTCATTCACAGATACAACCATGAAAAAAAAAAAAAAAAAAAAAAGCACCGTGGACAGAATAGAACTTCACTAGCAGATTAATTTACATCATAATCCCAGCAATGTACCTGCAAAGACAACAACATTATATTATTGTGTAAGTTACTGAAATTAATTAAATGACAAAAATATATCAGAAAGTATGATTAACAATTACCCTTTTTTTAAGTGAAATGATGTGGGAAGAGATAAAAGGGGCAGATTTTATATCTCCAGAACAATATCTGCAATCGTAGAATAATTTCATAAAATTAGTTATCAGATTAGTGAAACCAACCACATATGCTATTAAAATTTATTTAATGAAAATCGCTAAAACAGTGAACTTACATTCTGAATCTGTCTTCACCCACTTACATCCTTCTTTATTTTTCCCCTGTAATTTTTCCCTGTCATCTTCAGTTCCATTCTTATTATTAGACGCTTGCTTAGTGTCCTCTAAATATTTCTTCATTGATGGTGCTCTTGATGCATTCTGTGGGTTCATTTTCTTGTGCAGCATTATCCTCAGGAACTGCAAGATATGTGCATTAGTTATACATGTTTCACAAAAGTCGGATATTAATTGGTAAATTCTCTTGGGTTGATACAGAGGCTTCGGAGTTGGAATCCTGCTCATTTAGATAGAAAAATAAAAATTAAAAGTTTAGATGACTGTTTACTTACTCTTTCCATTCTCGATTCTTGAAGCGAATCTCTCAAACTTGGCTGAGGTGCAAATCCACTTCTACAAACAAACATTTTCTTGAGAAGAAAAGAAATGGATTTTTTCCCAATGGCTTTCTTGCTACTATCAGCTCGAATGTCTTTGCATCTACCAAGTATAACACTAATCGTTCGATCAATATCTTCATCTTTAATGTCTTGATTATCATGATCTTTATTATGATGATCATCTGATATTTCATTGCAAATTGCATTGCTGATTCTCCTGTCAACTTCCAAGCTTGAAGGGCAATTAAGGAATCTATCCAACGGAAGGCTTGCGACTTTTTTTTCTTTATCCAAATTCGGTTTCCTCCTCAGGAGTTTAGTCAATTCTTTCTCAAATTTCCCAATTTCTTCGGGAGTGAAATCCTGTAAATCTATCGATGAAGATGCTTCTTCCTGGTCATCTTGAATATTTTGGATCTCTGAATCATTGTTGCCTTTATTATTGTTTATTTCAGGATTGTTACCAAATGTTCCAATTGCTAGCAATCCACGAGGCCAGTCATTGAATTCTTCGCGTGGCTCTTGTTTCTTATTACGATCTAAAACACAAGTTGACACACAAAATATATGCACATATGAGTAATCAAAAAAGAAGTACATGCTTCACTTCATTATCATGAAACAAAATGAAAAGATCAAAAGAACCCACCATACCAAAGTACTGCATTTGGCAAATAAATAATTAAAATTGTTTTGACAGAAGAGATAAGAGAGAATGCTTACAGGAAGCTGGAGCTGCATTTGGTTTTTTGTTGCTCTCTTGTTTGCTACTGAGCTTATTTTGCATCCACCCAAAGAGCTGCCATATCAAACAAATTATTAATCAAAAACTCTCACAAATTAAAAGGATAGATATATAATGCATGCAAATTAACGATTGATCTCTCTCACTCACTAACACACAATCATAAACACTCACCTTCATTTTGAGATAGAGCGAAAGAATGAGATTCTTGGCTTCTTTTTTGGGTCTCAAATCGAAAGGAGCTTTTTGATGATAAATACCAAAGGGTGGTGGGAAAGTGCTTGGAAAAGCCAAGGTGATAAAAAGCAAGAGCTTAATATAGCCAATGAAAAGTGAAGCTTCGAAGTTATAAAACAAAGAAATGGATATCAGTCAGCATTGATGAATTTTATGGCCGTATTCTTAAGATTTTTCTCCAGAGAGAAAGCTGGTTCAAGTTCCCAAACACGGCCTTAAGCATAAACGCTAGCTAATTTCAGCACTACTTATATTCTTCTTTGTGTATGTACATTCATACATTCAACCTTTATTCTTCTTTGTGTATGTACATATATACATTCAACCTTTATTCTTCTCTTTTCTACAAGTAATACATCCATCCCAAATCCCACTAAACAAAAAGACATTCTTTTTATAATTTTATAATGTCCATAAAATAAACACATGGGGTGTGAGAATTCTCCGGGGTTGATTTTCTGGAACATACATTGGCCTCGTGACACTGTTAGATCTTTGAATCTAAATGCTGAATTCAAGACAAAATTAGCTAATAAAATCAATCTCTATACATATGCTATATCATATCGAATGGTTACAGAGGTGACACATATTGCTCCAAAGACAGCTTGGTCTCCACTTGTTATATAATATCTCCTTGTGCAACGTAGCTTTTTAATTTCCTGCTAATTCCTTAATACATCATAACTTGCTCGGTTGTTTTCACTATCTAGGTTCATATCTTGTACTATAGGATTTGCTTCAATTACGCATTAGGTAAGGCATGTATGGGTTGCTATTGGTGCTAACTAGATCAATTAGTAAAATCATTTAGATTTTAAAAAAAAAAAGGATGTTTGAAGCTCAAATCTTCGTTCATATGGGTGATCACGAGAAGGATTAATTTGATTACCATTAGGCTTAAAAGGAATAGTACGTGTTGCGTATTATTTGTTATTTGTGCAAAACTCTATTTGGAGCATATATTATATTACCCCTTTTTTTCTTTTTTTTTTAATGTTATTTTAAGAGACAGAGAAAGCATCAAGAACAATACAAACACAAAAGCCGCAAAAATAAGACTAGGCAGCATGGAGTGGCAAATTAAAGAAATGAATTAGTTGGATGGATGGGGTCATAATGTATGTATTGGAGTACAGGAGGAGAGATATGGAAGAAGAATATATCTTATTTTTCACCGACCTAATCAGCTTCATCACCTGCCCCCAAATTGTAGGCGGTAGGCCTGGCACCACTGTTCTTTTAAGATCCAAATTAAATTAAAGAGCAACTCTTTCCAAGCACATCTAACATGTGTAAGAAAAATCGGAACAATAAATCCCACAATTTTAGTGATTAATTATCAATAACGACTGCGAGTCAAGAAGTTAATGTGCCTAACTCATATTAAAATATTAGTTTATAAATTTATTTAGTCTAAGAAACTAGTCTCATGAGCTTATATCAGAATACCTTCCTAACAAAAACTATGTCAAAATTCTTGTATTTGGACAAATTTCCTTGGTTATTTTTTTATTTGATGGGGAAGATCTGGGATCTCATTCCAAGAGATTGCCAACTGTCTTTAATTCATAAGCACCAAGAAATAAAGTACTGGGAAGCTAAGAAAATATATATGTATCTTGGATATCAAAGAACTGACGACCAGAGAAATTAAATTAACTGTTGTTGGAATATACATATGGTCAAAACAAATCTCTCTTGGCTGCAGAAACACGAAATTCAGTAAGCTAGCTGCAAATCCCTCGTGCTGAGTATTTTGATGCTATCGTCTTCTTTCATCAAGTATATTAAACAGTTGCCACTTCGGCCTTGGTCCAAGTGGTGCGCTGCTGCCCTCACGCTTGTGAGGGCAGCGGTTCAATCCCCCACAAAAATATTGTGGGGGCTAAAACATTTATAACTTCTTCTTTCTTGCGAAATGTAAGTGAAGTGGGGGCATTCCTCGTTCGTCTGTAAGAATAATTTATCTGAGCATAGATTTCATAGAATTTAATGTAATCATATATAAGTCCTAGTTATGTATATTTGATTGTAAATATCAGTGTACTATTGTGATAACAGTTGTAAATATTTGTAAAATCTATGCAATTCAGTAATCTGGTATGTAACCAGTATTAAAAAAAAAAGTATATTCAACAGTTTTGCAGTGATTAAATTTGAGTTAAATTGTGATAATGATTAATTATGATAACGTGCATCGATACAATAAGATTTCAATTGAAGGTATAGAAGTGTACTGCAAAAGTAAATTGGAACATTGCAAGAAATGTATTGGTCCTCTAGTCCATCTTAGATCATGGCAGTTGGCAACGTGTCGAGACAAAAATAGATCCCATCATCTCTTGTCGGTCCAACACGTGTCCCAAAGGGGTCGGGTTGACTTCTCAGCTCTTCTATATATGATGCATAAATTAATCACCAAACCGATAATCACGAGATCGAAGTTGTTTAATATTCATCTTAATAATAAGCTCCAAAGGTTATATTTGTCTTGCTAATTTCTAGATCTCCCTCTCCTCTCTATTTCTTAAACAGGATCAGCTTCCTATATAATCAAAATTATCTTTATATATATATATATGAGAAGATTATGAATTACAAAAGATGAAGATTAAAAATGGGTTTGGGTTATTGGACCACATTGAACCAACGTGTGAGTGAGCTGCCAACACTCCATGCATGCATACTGTTGGAGGCTTCAATTATATGAGAATTTCGAACGCGTTATTTTATTATGTGGTTTCTAAAGTTTTACGTTGCTTAATTTGTGTGATTAAGCATGCATGCACGTCAATAACAGTACTATTAGTGAATAATGAACTAAAATGTTCTTTGATTCTTGTGTGTGTGTGTGTGTGTGTATAGAGTACGAAAATTAACCAACAATTTCCCTGTTCCCGGATGATCAAATGATAGACTTGTAAAGTCTACAATCTTAAATATTTGAATTTTATTTGAACAAAACACTAAAAATTAATTATCACACTAAAAATGGAATAATTATTGTTTCTTACTATCAAAGAAAATTGCATAATCTCAATCTAGTAATTTATTTTGACATAAAATTCAATAGTTGAATATTATCGTTAAGCCGAATCAACCCGAATTTCGTTTACATATATGAAAAGCAGAATCAAAATAATCATATGTTCTCAACTGAAACTTCCGATATACGAGTGATTATTTATCTTCAAAAATAAGGATCGAATCTCTCGTTATTAAAGCAAAAAAAGAAGAAAATTACCCGATTATATCTTACATATTAAATACCAAATAATTAGAAATATCTTCTATCGAACAACGTCACAAAGTTCGTCATAGCAATGTACATGATAAATTTTTTTAACAATTTATTTATTAAAAAAAAAATCTCGAGATGCATGTGAAGAGAAATGAAATGTAATAAAAAGGGGAGTCGAGAATACACAAATTCACACCCACCAAGATGAAAAGAAAAGAAAAAGGCATGTGGGTGATCGCATCTACTAGATGTCTAGGGTTTGTGAATGAAGCTTAATATTGCATGGCTTACTATATTTGGAACGCGTTTCACTCTGGCCAAGAGCCCAAGACCCTTAAACTAAGCATTTGCGTGACGTGGACGAAGGTGGGGGCTATCATGGTTTTTGGGCTAACTGTTACTCTTAGCTCGACTTTTATTGTATCTTCTTTAATTAGTTTGACTAGTAATTGATTATTAAAGGACGTTGTTTTGCATTAAAATTAAGCAAGTGTTTAGTACACTTCATGCAACAAATTAATTAATTACGTGTGTTAGTAATTAAGAGTTACTTGTACGTAATGTTGTTGTTGAATTTTTACCTTTTCGTTTTAGGTTCTATTTGAATTGAGATGTTTTAACTTTTAAGTTACAATCGTTGCAAAAAAAAAAAAATTATAATTATGAAATAAAAGTTAATATAATTTAGTAAATATAATTTTTAAATAATAATTTTAACAAAATTATTAAAAATATAATAGGTTTTTTATTATATAAATAAAAATCATATTAACATAACTTTCAATATACAACAAATATTATTTATCAAATACTTTAGTGCTATACTTTTTAAGTTACATTTATCTAACTTTAATTCTAAATAAGGCCTTAAGCTTTTGGGTAAAGTCATTTTTCTTTTATTCGATTTTTCCATGTGTACATGCAAGTATCTTTTCCTATAATTTTATGATTTCAATTTGGTAATTAATAATAATAACAATAATAATAATAATAATAATAATAATAATAATAATAATAATAATAATAATAATAATAATAATAATAATAATACTTATCTTTATTATCATCGTGGGCCCTCGTTAATCATCGACTCGAGATATTGTTAATGGAAGCTTTTTTTTTTTTTTTTTTTTTTCTGTTCCTTCATAATACTCTCTCCAAAAAGTATATTTAAGGACTCGAGTTGTATGAGCTGCCGAGTCCACGCTCCACACAGCAAGTGAAAGATTACTTGATCTACATTTTAAGTTTTGAGTTTGAATATAATGTTAGAGATTTAAACTTTTGTATAAATTCATTTGATATTAAAATTAACAAAACAAAATCTACACAATCAGTTTATAAACAAGTAATTTGCACGTGACAATTTATGACTTTAGTGTTAGGCCAATTAAAAAAAAATTTGTTGGTTTTCATTTAAGTAATCACACAAATCATTCAAGTTTTTAATAATTGAAAACAGCCTAAAATTATGTAAATTTTTAATTTGATTAGTTTATAGCTTCAACACTATTCATGAGTATTATAAGATCGATTCACTTATATAATCTTGCACTATACAATTGGTGATGTTGACAACTACTATTATTACAAAAAGGATGGCAATATTTCTACCCTTGAAATTATGTAAACCCACCTCTTTGAAAAAATAATTATAAAAAATTAAAATTATTGTTAATAATTTCAAATAAAAAATTTGAATAATCAATCAATTAAATCCTCATTAATTATCTAAACTTAGGGCACAAGAACATGTTTTGAATAATTTGGTTTACTTTATGTTATAAAGGTCAAATAGTCAAATTAAAATTATGTTAAAACAACATAAGGGATTAACAATGGCCAAGAGGGATTAGGATTCTTTCAGCATTTCCGAGCTTTTAAATATCTTATGCTATATGTCATGTAGTAATAGTACAATAATAGAATTTAACTTTTTTATATTTTAAATTTATTAATCACCAATCAACACGTAAATTTTGCTCAAAAAAAATTCAGATTAGGAGAAGATCTTGATCTGAACCAAGAGACCAATGTAAAGAAATTAAGAAATAGACCTAATTGATTAATTGTTTAAATTTTTTCTTTATTTTCAGTTTTTAAAAGATAATGTGAATTTTTAAATAGATTAGATTTACAAAATTGGTTGGCCACTCTTAAAAAATGGCCAGTATATTGTGTATAGATTCTTTAATTCCTCCGAAATTGTTGTAAGGTTCATGCTTTTGATTTGCACCACTAACCGTCTGTGAACTAATTGATAAAAATCCAAATTGTCACATGCCTCGACATATAATCAGGGCACCAAATTTCCGTAATCACCTTTTGACCCTTGTTAAACAGTCGTGCTCACCTGCATTGAGCTTAAACATATACAGACGACAGATCGTATTTATTATGAGTTTCGATGGAACTTGCAAGCCATTTTTATCAAAATGACGAGTCGTTTACAGCTAATGATACCAAACGTCATGACGCCCAACATTAATTCTTTGCCTCAACAATTTTCTTTGATTAAAAGATTTTGCTACCCAAAGCATAAATGGCAACATCTAGGAGAAATTTGATGCGTTTCTTCGGTCTGCCACTTTGATTTCAAAACCTTATAGAATTCAGCATCAAAATAAAATAATGCATTGAAGTTGAGTTTATAAATGTAGTATGAAAATGTGGAGCTATGACTATGAAGCTTGTAAAAAAGCTAGCGCAAACAATTATAATTTAACGATACATTTATCTATACCATATTACTTGCTATACAAAGTTGCCAAAAATGTATCATCCATTTGTTTCATCTCCCTTTTGGGTAATGCTTAGAGAAGTTCTAAACCCTTAAATAAGTTAATAAAAAGGAATGCTACATCCCCAAAATTGATATTCTAACAACTTGTAAAGCTTTGAATTGAAATCTAGGGACATGCATTGAAAGCTGTGTATAGATGCAAAAACACTACATTGTGTATGCAAAAAATAGCTACATACATGAGCAAATGCATGAATTTATGGAGTGTCAAATAACTATAATCCAGGTAAGTAAAACATAATCTTAACATTAAACAACTCTTTTCAGAATATCAATTTTGCTAACCTGACATAACCCAATCAAACGGTCATAAGCAGCTCACTAACTCCCATGAAGATCATGATCTAAACTCTCAGTACTGTATCTTGTAATAAACGCTGCAAGTTGCATATAGGCAATAGCAGCATCTGGGTCTTCCAAGATGAGAAAGCTGATGCTGTTGAATGTCATTCAAGACAGAATTGGTGGAAATAAAACCATTTGCTATATCTCTATTGACTTGTATTGACACATAAGGTAGCATCATATATGAGAAATATATCAGGCTCAAAGTAGAGCTTACAGGTAATTTCCTTTGACCAAGAATAGTGTGTGTGAACAACCAAAATTGATTTTTTGAAGACAGACAAATCAAAGATAATGGAGATATGTTAAATGCGTAAAACCGGTCAGGTGCTGTACGAGTGCTATAACTGAATCAATCTTGCAATTTTGTCCATTATAGAGTTGTGAGAGAAACTGTTGAAAGAAATTGTAGAAACCATATAGCTTCTCAAGTGCTTAACAACTACAGTTCATCGTGTCTTGTAACCTCATCTGTCCAAAGGCAACACAACAAAATATGTTAGTATGATAATTTCAACCTACTGACAGGCATTGCAATGGATTTTGTGGGGGGTGGGGGGGTGGGGGTGGAGGAGAAAAGAAAATAGTTTTGCTGACATATAACTTTGGAAGTAGCAGCCATGGTTTCTGTTTTGGTTCCCCACTTTATAACAAGTTCATGTTGAATTGAATCTCTAATTAAGAGGCTAAAAATTCCCTTTTAATCCAAAGACATTTCTGCAAAATAGGTTTCATGTCCTACCACCATTACAGCTGGAAAATTTTCAAAAATAAAAAAGCTCCAAGAAAATTACAATATTGTAGCTACTAATGTTTGTATCAAAACATTATGCATTGTGTTTCTTCTCTGCAAATAATTATGGTAAATCTCAGGACCTAATGTTGTTCCGCTACCATTTAGATCACTGATTAAACATAAATTGGAATTTTACAACTATTTCAGTCCAACCAGAATAGAACAATAACAGAAGCATCCTAGAAATCTTCAACTAAAAGAGAGTTTATTTGCTTATAATTCTTCCTATTCTTTTAAGAAGATATTCGTGAGAAAAGTTATGGTTAATGCACATGGGTTAAGGGTTAAATTCTGCAAGCATATATCTAGACCTCATCAATGATGGTGCCACCTTTATTTGTATAGCTAGGCTAAAGGTCACACAATAAAGGTACCACAATCATCGTTTCTTTTGTAAATTATTGGACTGAACAAATTTTGCATATATTTAATTTGCGATATCAACTGAAAAGAGAATAGGGTTTAACCTGAAGACATCTCTTGAAAGAAAAATGACATCTCTCTTTGGGCTGATTCAGGAGAGTCAGAACCATGAACACAATTCTTTTCTGAATCCAGGCCGCACATCGCCCTAATGCTGGAAGTATTCAAGGGAAAATGGAAAAGAAATCACCAGCAAAAAAAGAAAACTACAGTGACAAAGGTAAGTCAATCTCACAAACTGTTTATATAATAACCAAGTACAAATTTATCCAAATGGGAGCACATATAACCTGTGTGGATGAGAAATTTTAGCCTTTTTTGCATCAGTTGGTCCAATCAAAGCACGCCAATCAGTAATGGCATTTTCCTTCTCCAAAACCATAGCTAAAACTGGACCACTGATAAAACAAAGTCAAAAGAGAGAGAGAGAGACAGAGAGACAGAGAAGCACTAGATACATTGCATACAATGATGAACTGTGACAGCAAATATTTTATGGAAAAAGTAGCAACAAGTTCATTCAGAACATTAACTCATCAAGTCATTTGTTCTCACGCAAGGAAAACCAGGGTACACGTGTTCAGATTAATAGATGAAAAATATAAGTAATTTGGAATTTGCAAGAAAAATCCAAGGCCATTTTCAAAAAATCTCTTATCCAATATAATCCAAACTTGTACATATAGGAAACCATTAGGCATAATAACTACAACCGAGCCAAAGATACCTCGTCATGTACTTGATAAGACTAGAAAAAAAGCTCCTTGAAGAGTGCTCAGCGTAAAAGGTTTTCGCCCCATCCTCATCAAGTCGAACCACTCTTTCCCTCAAAATACTGAAACCAGACTCCAGAATCACCTTTTTGATTTCATCAGTGTAGTTACCAGACAATCCATCAGGCTTTATCATAGCCAATGTTTTCTCCTTTTCCACACTTCCATTGCTCAAAGACCTACATTGATCGAAACACTTGAGACCACTGATTACTAAACTACAAAAAACTGCTTCCTAGAATTGAATATCAAATCCCCAAATAGATAAAGAGTCTGGTTATCAAATCCAAATCTGTGTTCATGGTAAACATTGTGATCATACATTACATGCACCCATATAATTGAGTAATTTAGAAAAGTTAATCACTATTTATACAGTTCCAACTAGTAAAACTAATCGTGCCAATCAAATATGATCCATCAATTTCACTTCCAAACATCACAAATTACATCAAAATATAAACTGAAAGACAAAAGCACACTTAAGTCCCTAATCTCACGCATTATTCTCAGGTACCCAGACGATAAAACCACTAAAATGTCAAATTTTGAGCAGTTTCTCTCTTATTTTCCTGCATATTCTCACCAACCAACAAAACTTAAGAAATTACCTGCAGGGAGAAGAGATGCAGGCCAAAATGAAGAGCCCAACAACACGAAGAATCATTTCAAAAGTTCCCACTGTTGAAACCTTAATACAGAAGCAATGAAGAAATAAATAAATATGAAAACCAAATTTTGAGGAACTATCCCGTCAGCACTGACGAGAGAGTAGAGACTACTGATTAGGGGGTAATATGTATAATATTGAAAACCTATTTGGGCTTAAGTGTCAATTTCACAGGTCTATGGGCTAATCGTATTTATGTCAAACTTTAAATGGTGAGACAAGTGATTCGCGTCATGTCGTAGTGTTTTATTATGTGCGAACGACTTATGGATTTTGGTTTGGGAAAAAAAGACATACTTGTCGTTGTTAGAATATTTTGCTCAGAAATGACAAGTCGTCGTCGTCATCTTCATATTGGAATGTAGAACAACTTTTTCATCGAACAAAAAATACCTGTCCATAGCTCCAACATGAATGTATATCTCTACCAGTATGGACTGAGAGGAAAAGCCAAAATAACTGAGCAAGAAACAAGAAGGATATAAATCCTAATATATCCAAAAACTTGCCATGGTATAAAAATCACTTCATAAGTAGTAGTATCTTCTACAGGCCAAGCATCTAGGAAGAAATGTAAAGAATGAAAATTGCTGAAACCAGCATATCGGAAGTATCAATAAGCCAAAATAAACATGAGCAGATACAATATCGTAAGTTTCTTTCTCTGGACCAAATCTGTATCTTTCCTTGGGAGATTCATTTTCTGTGGTTTCCCGGATCAAACTAGAGGTTACCAAGTAACCGTGCATTGGGAACCGCCAAACGCACCAGCTAAGCCTTAGTCATAACATGTGCAATGAATGCACAAGGATGATGGAGCTCAGCCTCGAATACAATCGTGAAGTTGAAAGTACCGGAATCCCTAAGTTTGCTGATTGCATGCCGCAAGTCGTCTGTGTGACCTTATAGGAAAAACAATCAAGGAAAGTGAAGTCCATTAAATAACATTAATGAGATAACTGTAACTTCAACTACCAAACTAGGGATGTGACTGATAGTTGGACATACTCTTCTCAGGTACTAGTTCATATTGTTGTAAGACTATTACATAGATGAAAGCAGCTGCAAGAACGAAAATAATGAGACCAAATTATGAATGGGCTTCAGATGCTTCATGTTGCAGCGTCTCCATGCTTGGGCATTAAAGTTGGACACTTTACTCATGTCTGTGTGCGTAAAATTTTAATTGAAGAAGAAGGATTTAGAGGTAGTTGGTTTTGGCGCCAACTGAAAATGGTGACATGACGTCTGTACATTAATAAATTAGAGGACGTCTCGCACAACCTTTACTCTGGAGAAAAAAATTGTACGCTTGTCGTTTTATTCTCAACACTTGTAGACAATTTGTCGTTCTAGGACTTTATATATCAGATGACACGTTGTTTGTTGATACACGATTTGTCGGCACAAAGCAATGGATCCCGCAATGGCAGTTCTACCAACAACATTATTTATTTGAACACAACATATACATACAGGATTGTACAAACTTTAGTTAGCTCTTTGCTTAGATTACAAGCATTCACAAAGCTCAAAACAGCAATTGAAGCACTCAAAGCAAGCAAGGGCAGTGCAAATTTGTGCTAGCACAATTGAGCACTGGTTGTTCATAGATGAACAAGTCTGAATGAAGCACCTGCAGCAGATGCGATCGAGCAGCCTACCGCAGCAGATGGAAGCAGCATTTACCAACATTTCTGTGGCATCTGATGACTTTGTTTCCTCGGTTCCTGGAGGAACATTCTCAGCTGTTGCTTTTAAGTTCCCAAACCCTACACCTAGACTTCCAAGGAGAATGTTCTTTTGGCTTGTTGAGTCCACCCTCTTTAGCAGGTCAACTTTGTTCAATAACTGGTTTTGATGAATTTTAAAGAAAAAGGTGAATAAATAGTACCACCGTCAATTAAGAGTCATCACAAGTACTTAGGAGAAACGGAGAGATTTATCTTTGAATTCCAATTTTAATCTGAAGATTTTGCACAAACTCTTTACATTTAAAAGATAAGAGAAGAAAACAATCTCAACATATAGTATATATGAGGAAATATTGCATGAGCCAAAATGTGAATGAGCAGTCCTTCAAGGTCTGTCAATTACGATATGCAATATATCATAAATGAAAAAAAAGAAAAACCTAAGACATGAACTTGAGAGTAGGAATATAAGAGGGTGCATTATCAGCCAGTCACTGACATGAATCTAAACTGAAGCCAGTGATATCATGGCCATAATTAACAAAAAATGTAACTTGCAACATTTTCACAAAATCATAGCAGAAATCATGCATACCTCCTTTAAAAAGACTGGCTCAGATGTTTTACTGCCACTTGGAAATAAAATCATGCATGTGTACTCAGATGGAACCCCAGTTTGTATGCTCATTTTTGCAACCTACACAAAATCGTCAATGGTTTTAGAAGTTATAATAAAAATAGAATGTTACCTTTCAACACTAGCATTATTTAGCATTTAGAAGGCAGTAACGCAGTTAAAGCAGTCTAACTGGTTTGCCTATGTTCAGTTATCACGTTTAACTAGGGCTTAAATTGCATACCTTCTCTTCAAGCTCTTTACTTTCTGAGAACCATGCTTGAGCAGTGAGTATTTCTATTTGTCTCCTAGCAAGAAGCTGCCGAGGAGCATATTAATCAGAGAAAGAAAATGTACATCGTCTAAATTACAAGCAATAGCAAATTTTGGGACATTACTCTATCAAGCGGTATATCTTTGGCATTCTGTGCTTTCAATTCTATGATGAAATTGCTCGTATCTGCCATTGTGCCACTAACTTGAACAGAGTCGCCAAAGTTTCCACTGTATCTGCCTGATACAATCAATGGACATTCCAAACAGAAGTCTGGAATATGAGACGGAAATAGCTGCAAGGAACGTAGAGAGTACAACTTGTCAGAGATGGAAGCAGAGAGATCAAGCCAGACAAATCCAATGTATTGAGTGAATGACTACACAATAATTTGTCCTAAGGTACAGCTAATTCATTTTTGATGTAGATGAATGTGGAAAATCTTTTCTCTCAAGACTAGTATACCTCAAGTGAATTGAGATGTTTGCTAGTCTCCAAGGTCATATTTGTTAAAAACACAGATGAAGCAGCTGTGAAGAATCTTCGTATTCGATAGTCAACAGAACCTAGCCAAATTAAAGCAAACACAGGTGTTAAAATGTGAGAGAGTAGGTCAGCTGCTGTTAAATAGCAGATGTTATCAGAATTTGTTTACAAATGAAGCATCATCTTGGACCAGGAGGAAATGAGGGACGAGCCTACCCCCCACCCCTCCCCCAAAAAAAATAAAAGGGAACTTACCTGGATCATAGGCACTATCATAGTAACCCCTCCCAATCTGTGCTAGTATTTGCAAGAAGTAGTGATTGCAATATAAACCTGAGAATTATTTCCAATTTTCCACACAGTAAATGAATGGAACTAGTTTTAGTAGTTTCAGCAATTCAAGATTGCAGTACATAATCAGATTTAGACATGTTCAGATAGGTGTGTCTCTTGAACCACAATAGTTCTGACTTTGCTGATCAACATTAAAATGATAAAGGATTCTTAAAAAAACCAGAAAGAGAAATTTCAACACCAAAACCTTACCGACGCCAAAAGTGCATATGCGAGGAGAAATTGATCTTGTATTTGTGAGATAGCTCTTAATTTCATTGCAAATCCCTCTTTCATCTCCCACAGTGCCATCCGTAATGAGGAAAATGAGGGGAATTGATTCACTAGTGTCAGACAACAACTTTATTGCCTAAACAGATCAACAGGTGAAATCTTCAGCATTCCAGACGGAAAAAAAAAAAAGAAGTATTATATATTTCAGAAATAAGAGAAGTAAAATGGATAATGTCAATAGTGCAACAGTAACTACATTAGTGATTCTGTTCTGCTAAATCCACAAACCTGTTTAAGGGGAAGCAAAATGTTTGTTCCACCTCCAGCAACTAAACTACTGAGCCACTGAGTAGCATTTGTGATTGTTCCCTGAGAAGCCAGCTTCATTGATGATGAGAATAAGTGAGTCTCCCCATTGAAAGCAATAATGTTAAAGGAATCCTGTGGATTGAGCTTAGAAAGAGATGCAGATAGTGCATTTTTGGTCTGCTCAAGGAGAACCCCTTGCATGCTTCCACTTACATCGACTAGAAATACGACATCCTTCCTGAAAACCTATCAGATGCAACAAATTAATGAGTTAACTCTATCAAAAAATAATAATAATAATAATTGATAAATTTAAAATGCATTTATCAAAGACTAGTTTCTACATTCTTCATCAGAAACATCAAACTTAAAAAGGAACATTTTTAGAGATATTGCACCATGAACAAGAATCTACTCCTATAAGAAGTCATATGCAGGAATCAGAACAAACCTTCCTACTCTGGCTCTTTCCAGGGAAGAGATAGAGGCAGAATATTTGTCTTTGATCAAAATCATGCAAACTTGGAGATTGCAAAAGAACACCACCAAATAAATCAGTTGAAGCAACCTGTATGTAAACACAGAACTCAAACAGGATTACTTGATTGTCCCTCCATATCTGGACCAAAATTGATATCTTTACATTGATGATCATGGGTTACGATATAAATCTCCGTTGAAATGGAACAATTATTAGTCAAAGGACTTACAGTATAAGAAAATTTGAAGTCAGAATTGGACCATCTTTTCACCTCTGCTTCATATGAGAAACTTAATTTTCCTACCTCGCAACTTAACTCCTGGAAATTCACAATAATCTTATGAAACCCAATGCAGAATGAAGCTCATTTGAAATTATGAGTTAACAAAAATGACCATACCTTTAAAGGATGGCTAGAACATTTGCCAACAATTTGTTCACTAACACCGGAGTTAACATTCAAAATTATCTTTTCACTCTTAGGAATCTTCCTCCCTAGTGGAATAACATATGCTGGAAAGGTGAAAGGTACACTGAGGCAGAATTGACCCTCTTCATATGTCAATTTCTGAGACCAATTGACCTTAATTGATAGAGTGGAACCTCCATCAACCTGATCAAATCCGAACATTAGCATTAGTAACACCTTTTATTAATACAAAAACTAAAATGCTACTGCTATATGAGCAACTACCTGTGGGATTCTCAAAGTATATATTTGGCCTTTCAAATAGCGACCATCGCCTTTACTTTTGCCTACATTTTCTTTATATTCTGCATCATCTAATGAAATCAACTTGCTCTGATATGATCTCCCATCAATCTCAACCTCAACACCTAGAAGTGAACCCTGTTAGCCAAATCATTTTTCGTTTTTAACATTTCCCGAAAGTAAACTTAAAGAAATTAAATAGAAAAATTCATCAATCATAATTAATTAATTACCCGCTCTCCAAGAGGAACTGCAATCGTGCAATCACACTGCCGGCCAGCCATGATACAATGAACACGCCATGATCCATTGAAGGCCACAAAGGCGGTGTCTAAACAGCAATCAACTTCCATTTCAACTCCATGCATATGCAGGGGAATCAACGCTGGCGGCTGGCATTTGCCATGCACGTACGGCTGGTAACTCGGCACGTCAGGGTTGTCCACAATCTGCGGCTCACCCACCACCGCATACACCATCACCGCCTCCGGCAAGTAACTCTCCGGCTGCCTCGTCATCCCCGGAGGCATCACCGCTCGTCCTGAACCCGGTTCTTTTCCATAGTATATCCTCTTCGAAAGATTCAGTCCATAGTTTACACAGCTCTCGAACTCACTTGCCATCTTGACGGATAAAGCTTCCGGCTGCTGGAATAGCTTTCCGATGAAGTTAGATTAGCTGGGTCAGCGTTTCAAATGAAGTTCAACGTGGAAAGAAGAAGATGAACCACACTTAAACATGTAAATAAACACATAATACATGTATGTAATTCTCAATTAATAACTATATTGTGTCAAGCTTTTGTTGAGAAAAAAAAAAAACTCATAAAGAGAAGACAAAATGACTAAACAGACATAATTACGAATAATAAAATTAAAATATGTAAGGGACCGGGAGAGTCGTTGGCCGGTGACGACGTTAATAATTAACTTTCTCATACACATAAAAGAAATTGATTAATGAAAAATAAGTTTTATTTTTTATTTTTTTGAGTGTTAAATAATTGTAAAAGTTTCGTTATCTAACTAACAACCCGACTTGACAAGGATCTCGGTTAGCCATTAATAATTCTACAAATCTCGGCTGTGGTATAATACTACGAATTTATATTTTTGATAGACCCTAAACTATAATATAATAATTTAAAAAGAGTATGACATTATTCGCAATTACGATGTTTGAGCCATTAGCTTTGATTATTTCTTATTATGCAGAATTTTAAATGTTTGGATAAAATATTTTAATAGTCATATTATAAGACCAAACAGTGGTCTGATCTTTCTAGTTTATATTTTTCAGTGTGTATATTAGTCTTAAGTGATATTAATAGATGTCTTATTGAAAAGGAAAAATGATTAAGCTTTTAAAAAATAAAAGAAATCAAATCAATTCGTTTTACACACACACACACAAATTTGATTTATTTTAAGGAGCTTAAAGGGCTTTCTAACCGACACCGACCCAACTAATGACTGTACGAGGGAAATAGCTTTACTGGTAATATTAATTAATAATTGAAAAGCAGTGTCGGAGTGAAGACAAAGAGCGCAGTGGAAAATCAGCTGTTAAAGATCCGACAGCCAATAAAAGATTGACACGCAGCAGAAGAGAAATGACTGCACAGAAGAAGCACTCTTTCTGAGTCCGTCCACAAAATACCGCCACGTCAATATGAATCTGGATCGCATGCGGATTGTTTGCCGCAATCATGTTTTTGCATCAGCCAAAATTTGACTTGACCTTGGTTTTTGATTATATATAATCAAAACTATATTTAAAAAAATTCGAGATTATCTTTTAAAGAAATAAATAAACTATATTTTAGATGCGTTGCCATGGTAATGCGATGGGAGCATATACATATATATATATATATATATTTACACACACACACACACTTGAGCGTCACCCCATTAAAGCAATTTGACCCCACCAATTAAGTGAAGTGATTTAAACCAGCGCAATTATAGACAGTAGACCACCCAATCACTGTCTGCCACGCTGTTAAGTCATTAATAATGAGAATCAAATAATTGTAGAAATAAATCTACGATGCACTCAGGACCACCATTAGCGGTGCCCTGGATGATCACCAAACCTTCCGAACGAGCGAGTGGCCAGACTGGCCAGACCCTGACTAGAACCTTCGGCATGGACCCACGGCAATATCTAGGGTTGGTCTAACTTGGGATTCTTTGATGGTGCTTTTGTCGACCGCGTACATGGATAGGGGTGGCACTGAGGTGGGGTGGGGGTGGGAAGGCTTATTTTATTTTTTATTCCGTTAAAAATTTTTGTCTCTATTTTTTATTTTATTTCTCAATAAATTTAGTGGGGTGGAGATGGAGAATCCCCATGTGGAGAATGATTTCCTCATTTCCACCCTATTTTTTATTTATCTATTTTATAATATGTATAAATATATTATTTTAATAAGTTAAAAATTAGAAATTTAAAATAAAATCATCATCATATTTTAAAGTATTTAAATTCTTTTAAAAAAATCTAAAGGTTTGATACAATATCTTAAAATGATATTAAAAGTGAAAAATATTTAAAGAGCGTATCACCTTAAAAGAGAAAAGAAAATATAATAATATTTCAGAGTTGAAAAATATTATAAGATTTTTTTAATTCATATCTTGTTTATATTGCATAAAAATTAAAAAAAATTAATTGACATTATAATTGATAAAATAAAAATTATTAAACAAGAATTAAAAATATATTTATATATAATGAGAATTGAGGTTGGGGTGAGGGTGAGGTGGGGAGTACAAAATCAAATCCCACACTATTAAGAATTTAAAAATTATTTTTTCTCTATTTCCTATCTTATTTTTTAAAAATTATTTAAAATTTTTTTCATTTAAGATGGGGCTCTATAAGACTCTAAACTCGTAGAGGATTTTACCATCGATAGAAATTGTGCAGCCTGTCACCCGTCACATCCGAACATTAACGTTGCTCGGGCTAGACTTTTTGTTCTCTCGTTGAGGGTTACCGCTAACTTGGAGGGCATGGTTCCTAATGTGTTTTTGTTCCACATTTGACAAGTGTTTCTTCTGTTTCTACGAAGAAATGTTAACAATGATAGCATTCAATTAAGTTTGGTCCACAAATCTTCCATCAATTATTGTAGCGAAAAGCTGTTTTGCTCGAAAATAATGCCCAAAATTGTGTCCAACCTGTCCTTTTCTTGGACACGAACACTTTGGACACTATTTTTTTTTTCATGTTGTAACACTGCTTACTAGGGATGGAAAATTTTGGATCTAAAAATTTAGATGTTGGTTTATTTAAATTCATATTCGCATAATATTTTTATATCCGGATTTATATTTGAATTTGTTAAAAAATATACGGATCTTAATATAAATAATATTCGCACGCAGATTAAGCAATCTCATAATAAAAATAATTGTACTTAATTTTATTTTTTAAGGACACTAAATAAGTAATTTTAAAAAAAAGTACTTTTTTTTTTAAAGTTTAGATGGACTTTTTTTATTATTTAATAATATGTTGTAAAACATACATAAAAGTAATTTAATCATGTGGGAGTGTTGAGAATGCTCCTACATGCATCCATTGTGAGATATGAGATGCCTAAAAAGTACTTTTTAACATTGTAAAGCACTTGCAACATATATTGTTTTATACTTTATACATGAATAAATGAAAATTGGGATTAATCACAATTATAATCCTTTTAGAGAATGATAAATTAAGTATTGATCAAAGAATATGCTGAACTTTAGGAAATATAAGCAAATGATGAAAGGAATCCCAAGTAAAGCCAGCAAGTAAATTTAGATTAGCTTACCATAATTGGCAAATAATATTCTTACCTTGGAATTTAGACAAAAATAAAGGACATCGAAGTCATAAATTTTGCTGAGAAAGGAATAAAACTTGAAAAAAATAATAATTTAATAATGCTAGCATGTTATTGTAGAGAAAAGATCAGGTGACAGCTTCTCATTAGGATAGATGTGTAATGGCTCGTACCTTTTCCAATGAAAAGCTGTCATGTGGTGCATCGCTCGCTAGAAAGTGAGTGATGACACTCACCAGATCATACCCTTATGATACACAAATGAATAACACAGGAGCAGTCTATAATTATGTCGAGTCAAAATGAAGAGACACCACCAAACACGTTGATAAATAAATGTTCATAAATAATGTATGATGAGACGTCAAACAGCTTGATGATGAGCCACTAAACAATTCGCCAATTAGGTGTCGTCTCATTGCAGAAGCTATTTGTAATTGTGCTAAACGCGAAAGAGTGAGAAATTTGCTGAAAATGCAATTGTTTATTTTACCAAATTGGTCCTTGAATCTTGGCTAAGACGAAACTATTTTGTCGGCAAAGACGGGCCATATTTCAGCCAAAATTTAGCATATATATATATATATTAAATATTTTCAATGTTATTAACCACTTAAGTATATATCATAATATATACTTGTGATTGTGTTGATAGATAGTTTTTGTCATGTTATGTTAGTATGAACGGGGATTAAGGTTACTATAACTTAATTGATGATACCAATTACCAAACATGTTGATAAAAGCCAAGTGTTCACAAACATTGTTATGATAAGTCATCAAGCAACTTGATGATTAAACTTTAATAATGAGATCTGTCGTCACAACAAGCAATCCATAATTGTGTTGCTGAAAATTAAGACCCTTTAAGATAAGAAAAAGTCTTTATGTGTTTTTCCAATCAAATTATGCCACGTTTTTTAAATATCTGTCTCTCCCATTTTGTTCGTGGCACGTTTCAACTCATACGCCTACGTGTTAAAAAATTAGTGACATCATGATTCATGCGCTCGTCGTCCCTTGTAAAGAGTAAGACTTTCCCCTCCCGCGATGCTTATGAACTTGGGCTGGTTGCTTGCGGGCTCATTTAGTACTTATTCTTGGGTCCATAGCACTTACCACATTTTAGCCCAATACCCAGTGGCAAATTCCAGGGATCCCCCCAGATTTTGTTTTCCGTTTGGTCGTGTTTCATATAAAAATTACTGTACGAAGTGCGGATTGATCCGACGAGTAGAACTGCGTGAAGAAGAAAATTGAAAGAGAGGAATCACAGTAGCGTATAATCAACAATGAGTAGAGGAAGTGGAGGAGGATACGATCGCCATATTACAATTTTTTCGCCTGAGGGTCGTCTCTTTCAAGTCGGTACGTTCATATATCTTCAATCTCCTCTGATTTAATCAATATCTTGCCATATTATCTATAAAATTTTCATCTTTTGGAGGAACAGGGTTCTGATTGTGTGATTTAATCTGCTATTGTTTGAGGAATCAAAAGTTTGAAGCTTTAGAACCCAGTTTGTTGATTCAAGTAATACCAAGCTCAGTTGTGTTTATATGTATCGAAAGTGAATCTTTTGGATTATTTGGTTGAATTGTAGTTCTTTTTATGTGCTATTGGTTGATTTTAGTTTCAATAAGTGTGAGGAATCAGAAGTTAAAGACTTTATAATTTGAAGTTGATGATTTAAGTACTTTTAACCTCAGTTGTGTTCAACAATGTAGTCTACCTCAGTACCTGTTCTTGGTTTCTGAGAAAATTAAGAAAGAAAGATAAATAAGTTTTTGGTTCTCATTTTATCATGGAAATCATTAGATATTCACCGGAGTCGAAGTTCTGGGTATGCGATATCATCTAGTTTCTGATTCCTCATTCAAGGATGCAACAATCTGGCCAGAGTTCTGGTCCTTCAACTGCTGATGGCGGCAGCAATGAGGCTCGTACTCGAAGCTAAGCACAAAGAAAAGCACTTTCTTCATTCCTTTTTTCGATCAAATTCATGAACCAAAACTTATTTTTTCTGCAAGTCGTCAAAATAGGAGGCTTCATTTCTGTTACAGTTCCACATTTCAGGTCTAGTCTAGCCCTCATTAGCTTTATGTTCATATATGGCCATCCTTTTTATCTTGAATAAGCCATGACCAACCTCGTATAGCCTTTACTCCTTGCTTGTGAATAACCATGAAAGAATCCACACTTCACAGTTCCATTAGGCAAAAATCTGTCTTTGGGGCCTCCAATTTTGGAGTTGGTGCTTATTTATGGTCCAATCTTTTTCGAAACCAAAAAAGATTCCACCCACAGCATTCTTCCTTTTAAATCAATGGTGTTTTCCTGTCTATCGTTGTAGATCATTTTTAAATTTGGGAGCAAGCTTCCAATTCAACATAGAAAGCAATTTGAAGTTATTCTGGTTCCCCAACTTTTTGTCTGGGGTTTATCGTGAAGACACAGAGAATTAAAAGAGACTCAAAAGGAGGCATAACAATGCTACCTTATATGGGGGTTCAGATACATAGTTACATTTGTGACAAATGAAACGCTTGACATGGCTATTGATAAATTTATTATGATACACAAATATGAGAAAAAGATACTTCAACTCTGTAGTAATCATCCATATATGCAATTTCAATAGCAATCAATGTTGAAAGCTTTAGGACTCATTTTCATGATTTAAGTTTCTGTAGCTGTTTGCATATTGTTATAGTGAAAGTATGAATTTTGGTCTTTAGAAACTGTTTTGGGATTTAAGTTGACCTGTTGTTGGGTGTTGAGAATTGGTGAGAAGAGAGGAAAATAGAATCTTATTATCTGTATTCATTGTACCACATCAGTTGTAATTAGTCATGTCTTCTGCCAAGTGTATCAGTCAGACTTCCTGATGATAACTACTTGATAGAAGCAGCTAACGCAGATTAGCTGGTCACGCCACTTTATGTATTATGCACATTTCCCAGCTAATGGATGGAGTGCTAGGTCTATGATGTAGTCTTTCAAGATTCGTTCTGACATGCTGGACTAGTCATGCATTGACCATAATATAATGATGTTTTGAATGATTTTAATAGAGTATGCTTTCAAAGCTGTTAAGGCTGCTGGGGTTACCTCTATCGGTGTTCGAGGAAAGGATTCAGTCTGTGTTGTGACTCAGAAGAAGGTCCCGGTGAGTATTATTGACATTGTAATTGATCCTTGTTTTGCTCACTGGTTGAAACAGTTACGAGTTTTGTATTTTTAAAATTAATGCAGGACAAGCTTTTGGATCATACAAGTGTCACACATCTTTTCCCAATCACAAAGTACCTTGGATTGCTGGCAACTGGAATGACAGGTTTCTTTTTTGTGCTATTTAGCTTGACGATATGAAAGTTATATGAAAAATATGTGGCCAAAAACTTCTAGATAAGACTCAGAGAGTTTAAGACAAATTTGGTTGGGTTAGCTGTCTGACTAAATCCTTTTTTATGGTATTCGTCCGACTTTAGCTGTGATAAAAGTTCTAATGATAGCATTGCATTCAGTAAATGACAGAAGTAATGATAAGATAAGATGCGAGCATCTTTCACGACAATGGATATGAGAGTCCTATAATCATATGAGGGCTATATTACCTGTATCTTGAGCATGCTCAATGTGTTTTCATGTAAGAGAAATCAAGTAATTATTTTTAGAAACAAAGATTCGTGTCAAGAGATGGTTAGACAATCCTGGTTATTTTAATAATTTAAAAAAAAATCTAGGTTAGTTTAATGTCTAAACAATCACACAAAAGGGTTCATTTATTTATTATTATTTTTTCTCCACAGTATTTTTTTAGTCCTCATTGTCTTTGGTCCAGGGTTCCCATTTCCATCATTCTTTTTGGTTAAATATAAAAACTGTGCTTCTGTATAGAGTTTCACAAAAAGATGTGGAGCTTAGATGTCTTTGT
The DNA here is from genome assembly GCF_022201045.2 of Citrus sinensis. NCBI lineage: Eukaryota > Viridiplantae > Streptophyta > Magnoliopsida > Sapindales > Rutaceae > Citrus > Citrus sinensis. Next base: position 7,555,799 of record NC_068562.1, on the reverse strand, counting down.
TATGTCATTTGCCAGCTGATGCAAGGACATTGGTTCAGCAGGCAAGATATGAAGCCGCTGAGTTTCGCTTCAAATATGGATATGAAATGCCTGTGGATGTGTTAGCCAAATGGTAAGTTTTCATATCCTTTTAAGTTGAATTCTAGTTTGCTTGTTTAGTATTCGATATTTTCTGCAAATTGTTGACCGAACATTGCCTTTTTCCTTACTCATTTTTTGTCACTTTACTGCTTAAGTTTTGGTTAAATGTTGCAGTACTACTATCTGAAAAACAGTTATGTTAATTTCCTTTCATGTACAGGATTGCAGACAAATCACAAGTATATACTCAACATGCTTATATGAGACCACTTGGTGTAGGTCTGTTTCTAATAGAAATTGCTATTCCTTCAGAGTTGTGAAAGATGCTAATAATACATGATCATGCAATTATGTCCAGTAGTATTGGTGTTTAATTTTTTTTCTCCCTTTTTAAACCATTAATTTCTTTTTTGCCCTCGTTACTGATGTCATCCTTGCACTGTTCTCTTATGCTTGCTTTTGAAGTTGCTATGGTTTTGAGTATTGACGAAGAATGTGGACCTCGCCTCTTTAAGTGTGACCCTGCTGGCCATTTCTTTGGCCACAAGGTAGGTGGTTTTTTCAATAAAAATTCCATTTATGACACCTTTTGTTTTCTTAGTGCAATATGGATTTATAATGCTATTATTGTATACATATTGCATGGGATTCAAGTTTTCTTAGTTTTCCAAAGTTTACTATTTGCATAAAACTGTTATAATGAATTGATTTGTGAGATGGTTTAGGCAACAAGTGCTGGATTGAAGGAGCAAGAGGCAATTAATTTCTTGGAGAAGAAGATGAAGAATGATCCTGCGTTTACCTTTCAAGAAACTGTGCAGGTAGATATTGCTTTCTTTTTGTAAGGATAATGTGTTTTTATCACTAATTGATGAGGTCTTGCTTCTAGGGCATCTTCTTATATGCTTGTTTTTTTGTATTCTCTTCGGGTGACCAATTCTGTACAAACGATACTGGGGTTATGAATTGTTAATTTAGTTCTTTTACAATCAATCATCTAGTTGATGTAAACATGACTTTCTTGCTTATAAAAGCAAGCAGGCTGATGGGCCCTGGGGACATACCCACTTCAAATGATTTATAAACTTGGTAAAACATGCTATCTCTTGATGATTAGACTTAATTTGCTTTTAGACCATGTTCTTCATGGGCTATGAGTCTCTGTTCATGATTGTTTTACATTGTGGGCACTGGCATGTTTGTTTGTTATAAATGATTCGGTTTCTAGAGTCTGATATTCTTATTCCTCTTTTGCATATAGACTGCAATTTCCACCCTGCAATCAGTCCTGCAAGAGGATTTTAAGGCGAGTGAGATTGAGGTATTGAAAATTCCCTTTCTTTTACTTTAGTTGCTTGCTATAAATCTAACATGATACGGAGGTGCTCAGTGACTCAGTTAGCATTGTTTAAATACGATGGAGTCAAGGTGCTGCCAATTGTTGGTTTTTTTTTTTTAAAACCCAATTATACGCCGTGGCGGCATCACTTTCTAGAACATTATTCAAGTCTCGTCTATTTAGTTGTTCATGCAGTAAGATAGCAGATAAGATTAAAAATATTATGAGGTCTTGATAATGGTTTACCAAGTTTACTGTAATCCGTGATCATTTCATGCTTGCTTAATCTTTTACAGGTTGGCGTGGTGAGCAAGGAGAATCCAGAATTCAGAGTTTTGTCCATCGAGGAGATCGATGAGCACTTGACTGCTATAAGTGAACGAGATTAGGAGGTGGTTTCACGCCCCATCATAAATGCTGAAACCAAAAAACAAAAATGCTTTTCCCTGTATCTTGAATTTATAATTTTAAGTGCATTCGGTAATACACAGCCATTGCCCTCCAAAGCAGAAAACAAAACGTTGAAAAACAAGTTATGTGACTATGCTGTGCCAACCAGGGGAAGTGCTTTGTGCTAGTGGTAGCTGTTGACTTTTACTACTACATTGGCTTGATAACGACTATTGACAAGTGCCTTTCATGGCCATTGTTATTATTATGATGAATGGCAATTTTAGTAATTTCCTGCCTTATGTAGAGATGGCCATTTCTTACATGAAATTTCAAACATGGATCCATTTCATTAAATTTACAATTTGGAGGGCGTGTTGGTGGATTCTTCTTAATGAATTTAATTTTTTCAATTTGGAGGGCGTGTTGGTGGATTCTTCTTAATGAATTTAATTTTTTTTAAAAAAATTAAAACTAAAATAATAAATTGCATAATTAATTGTATTTGTTCTAGTCTTCGAGACAGGAGCAAAACAAAAAGAACCTTGTGGATTAAAAGAACCGCGGAGAACCGTTCCAACAAAAAAAGAACCGCGGCGCGTCCATTCTCAACGCGTCGAGAGTAGAAAACTTTGTTAGTCCAAGTCAGTGCTGTCAAATACTTTCACGAGTTTGCACAATCACCGGTCCAATAAGTTTTTGCCGCGTGGCGCCTGCAATTCCACGGAGGAAATATTAGATAATTTTAATTAATTATTACGTTTTCGTTACATATAACGAAGAACTTAATCTTTGCAGTTTCCTTTCTTATTTGTTTAAAAAAATTGAAAAAAAAAAGTGTAGAAACGAAATAGAATTTGTTTAAAGAGTACGTGCACAAGTTAATCTGATTCCTTAAAAACTACGTTTAATTTACGAAGTTTCAGTAAACAATCGAGCTGTGTTACTCTTCAGGTTTGGATGATTATTTTCGACAATGCTTTAGCCATTCTTTAGGGTTTATATTTTTCGATGTTATTTAGGTTACGATTTTCTATTCATTTGATTCACTTCGTTTAATTACTTTTTATTTGGGTCCGGGCGTTTATAAGTTTTTAATTTTTATCATTTTTTAGGTCAAAGTTTATTGCCTTTGGAATGATTGTTTTGTGTGGGTGCCGAGAAAGTCCAGGAAAAGCGAATTAATGGTTTTTTAAAATGTAAATTTTCGATTTCCTCAGCTGCCAATACAAAGTTCATGTTTTAATATTGTTTGTAAGAGCAAATATTAAACCCTTGCATCGTTGATACCAAAATTTGGATTTTTTAAGCTTTACAATTCTTTGAAGATTGAACGAATTAATAATCAAATTTTCATTTTTAATGTTGTTAAAATGCATCTTTGGTAGATTAGGGAGTCAGAGAATCATTCTGTCCTTAACTCTATTGTTTTTTTTAAATATTTTCTAATTAGGGATAAATTCATGGCCACTGCAACAATGGCTACTGCAGCTGGGGCAGCTGCTCTTTTGTACTACACATTGAATCGTAAATTGATGTCAAGTTCGTCAAGAAGTGATGATGACGATGATGCAAACGGTGGTGTTTCAACCAGTCATACTCCTTTAGGAATTGACCGTGTTTCTCATAGACTAATTCAAGCGCCAGCTACATGGCTAGAAACGATATCTACATTATCTGAGACTCTCAGATTTACTTATTCTGAGACCCTAGGAAAGTGGCCCATTGGAGATTTGGCATTTGGGATCAATTTTCTATTGAAGAGGCAGGTAAGCATTCTTGATATTTGAAGAATATGATACGTATGGAATGATGTGTGGTTGTTAGGCTGATTGGAGGAATGAAATGGTTTTGTGGATAAAATAACTATATTCATATTTGCTCGTAATGGTGGAGAAACTGCAATACAATTGTTGGTTTGCATTCTCTTAGAAGCTATTTAAAAAGAAGGTGCTGCATGGGTAGACTGCATAAGTGTCTATTTCATCGCCTTAGCTGGTGTGGTGTAAGTCTTAGTGGGATAGCGAGGATTGAGTACTGTAGCTGTGCCTTTACTGTTATGTTGTTTAAAATTATTTGCTTCCTTTTAAGTATTTTCCCGTGGGGTATATTGCTATTACTTTTAGGAAATGGCTATCTATATTTTTCTTCTCTCTCTCTCTCTCTTTTTTTTAAGGGAGTTAATGCGTTTTGTGAGTCACAGATATGCCCAAATGAAATATCAATTTAAAATAGGAACACAATGCCTTTGCCTCCAATCACCAGATAACTTCATGTTATGTTTACAAGAAGTGGCATATGTTAATGAGTAGAGTGATGACTTGTTGTGAATAAGGTTTATTCTTTTTTTAGGCATGATTCTGACCATATAACTATGATCTTCAGGGGAATTTACATGTTGACAGCATTTTTGGTGGGAAAGACAGTGTACGGCTTCAAGGACCTGGGATTATTGCTGAATTTAGAGATATGTTAAATTTGTTGACCCTGTGTTGGCATTTTTCAAAAAAAACATTCCCTTTATTTTTGGAGGAGACTGGCTATGCCAAAGAACATGTCCTTCTACAGGAACCTAAAGCAGGAGTATGTTAGTTTTTAACTTGAATGTCACATCTGTATGTTTATTTATTTGTTAATAACTCTAATTAGAGCTGGTTGTATCATTTTAATATTTGCAGATATTGAAGCCAGCTTTTACAATTTTAATCGATCACAAAACTGAGTGTTTTCTCTTATTGATTCGTGGAACACATAGCATAAAGGATACTCTGACAGCTGCTACTGGGGCAGTGGTACCTTTCCATCACACTGTTGTGTGTGAGGGAGGAGTCAGCAATTTAGTTTTAGGTTATGCACATTGTGGGATGGTTGCAGCTGCTAGGTGGATTGCTAAGCTTTCCACTCCTTGTCTTATTGAAGCACTTGACAAATATCCTGGTTATAAACTTAAGGTAAACATGTAACTTGAAAAATTTTCCTCTGTGTATCCTTTAGTTGCATTACATAATTTACTGTCCTCATGATGTTAAATAAATGATTATTTAAGTTTCACATGTTGTTCTCCAAATGTAGTACATATTGGGTCTATGTAAGTACGTTCTCTTGCTGCTACTTGTATGAATATTTCCCTATTAACTCATGTGTATCCGAACTCCCTTCCAGCCTTTTTTTTTTCCAATCCAAACTTGTCCTGTCTATTTTTTCAAATTTTCTGCTTTAAGTTTCTAGGTCTTTCATGCTGTCTTTTATTCTAGCTTGTATTTTTGTGCCAATTATGCTACTACTAGGTTGCAAGACTTTTTAATTGATTGCTACTAATTTGAAATAGGCTTTTATTTATTGGAACCTTATCATAATCTTAGAAGCAACAGAAATAGCCATCAATAGCACTTTGACATCTCTTAATTTTAAGTTTGATATCATCGGCTGTCTATCATTGTTATTAAGCTGAATAAATTTTGAGTAAACTTTTTTGGATTTAACAGATTGTTGGGCACTCATTGGGTGGAGGGACTGCAGCGCTTTTAACATATGTATTGAGGGAGCGGAAGGAATTGTCAACAGCTACCTGTGTTACATTTGCTCCAGGTTTGTCTTCTTTTAGGAAAGCCTGACTGTTTTCATGTTAAATCTTTTCCTAAGAATTTGGTCATGCCAAGTCAGTATGAAGTGACCCTCTCCGTGTGGTTTTAGTTCTCAAGTTTGTTTGTCTTTTCTAATTGGGTTTGGTTGTTGAGTTTGTTTTTTTGTTGCTCATATCTGTGGAGCTGACTGTATCTATCTGACGCAGGTGCTTGTATGACCTGGGAACTGGCAGAGTCGGGGAATGATTTCATTACATCTGTCATAAATGGAGCTGATTTAGTGCCAACTTTTTCTGCAGCTTCAGTGGATGATTTGCGTGCTGAGGTTATGTTCCTGACTGCAGTTTAGGATATTATTACTGCCTTAAATAACAAAGGGTGAAGACTAAAGATCCCTTGATAAATTTCTGTTATACATTTTCTCTTACGAGTATGAAGTCATTTGGTGTCATTTAATCTTATTGAAACTTTTTCCTCATTTTCCTTTACCTTCATTTTTTTATTTTGGTTAATATCAATTGCAGTCCGAAGGTGAATTTCTAATAAAATAGAGTAGAAGTTGATTTCCATTTATACATTTTTGAGTCTCATATAAAAAAATAAAATAGACTCAGAGTTGATGCCCCATACCTTTATGGTCTCCTTGCTTGCTTGTATATTTCACTTCTTCTCTAAGAAATCCTGATATGCTATTCTTCCGGTGGATTCTAAATTGATCATGATTTGTGTCCTTGCAAGAAACAGAATGTTGTTTCATTAACAAGAACTTGGATATTGGTATGATAGGTCTCAGTTTTTTGACACATCCAAATAACAAAGAATGCTTGGCATCATTGACATTTGTTGACACACTGGTCATTCTTGCTGTACCATCTGCTTTCAAACTATATTTTTGTGTCTCTCACACAAAAGGGACTTATTTCAGGTGACAGCATCTGCTTGGTTGAATGATCTGAGGAATCAGATTGAGCGTACCAGAATTCTAAGTACGGTCTATCGTTCTGCTTCAGCATTGGGTTCTCATCTTCCATCCATTGCCAGTGCTAGAGCGAAAGTTGCTGGTGCTGGGGCTATTTTGCGCCCTGTTTCAAATGGTACACAGGTAAGAGTCATTTCTGCTGTATGGTAAACTGTGTGCATTATCTAGTTTCCACCTTTCTCTAATTCTGTTGATGTCTTTTCCATTAAGCTTGCAAAATATCACCTGCTGAGACTTGGGAGACTGATTAAAATTTTTGACAACAATAGTCTTAAATCTGTTATTTTTTTCTTCAAACTGTTGGCTTATCATAAACTCGGCACTGTTTTTCCATTCCCCCGGTAAGCAGAGAAATTTAAGCACATCTCAAGGCATTAATTTAACTTAATCCTTCGTTTAAAAAGAAAAAGGCTGATTGCTTTAGCTTGTACATAAATTGGTTTGAAGTGCAGATCTAATGTTTGCTGATGATTATGGTCGATTATGCTTTGGTTTTATTGAGCCATTTGATTGCCCACAGGTTGTGATGAGAAGAGCCCAGAGCATGGCTCAGGCAGCATGGAGTCCTGCACTTCATTTGTCCTCGTGGTCATGCATGGGACCCCGTCATCGTCGTTCAAGTTCTAAAGATGAGGGACTTTCCTCCGAATCTTCCTGCAAAACAGAAACTTGTGAACCTCTTATTTCATCCCCAAAGAAAACCACAGCTATAATTGAAGACATGCAGCTTCCTGTATCATCTTCTTTAGGAATGGAATGGACCACAGAAATTGAGTCATGTTCTGATGAAGTGCACCCTCACTCAGATGATGTTGTTGATCTCGATGATAGTGAGGACCACATGGGCCATAGTTCACGTGAAGACCGTGTGACTGAGGTTGAGTTATGGCAACAACTTGAACACGAGCTTTATGAGAGAACTGAAGGTGAGGGTGGTGATGTGACGAAGGAAATAAGGGAAGAAGAAGCAGCAGCCATAGCTGAGGTAGGTGATGCCCAGCCAGATAGTTCTGCATCTGAAATAAAGGAAGCACATAGGTTTTTCCCTCCGGGAAAGATCATGCATATCGTCACCCTTCACCTGGACAGTGATTCTGAAAGTAGTGAAAGTGATTCCCCTACCTCAAGCAACTCTGACAGTAGTCAGCCCCCAGCAGAGGACAAGGTTCAGGTTTTCCTAACCCCAAGATCACTGTATAGTAAGCTACGGCTGTCGCAGACCATGGTAAGCGATCATTTTATGCCAGTTTATAGAAGACAGATAGAAAGGCTAATAAAAAATCTTGAGAAGGAACAAGCTTCTGATGACTATAATTGTCGTGAACACACTGAAGGGGTTGTGTTATAGGAAAAGTGATTGTCAAAATGAAAATTATGAGATAGCATATATCATCATAGGAAAAGGTTCGAGTCTTTCCGGCATTGTTTTTGAACCCGGAATCCTAGGAACTCCATGCTTGCCCTGTCCGATTAGGCTGCAATGGCGGCACGCATTGTCATTGCAGCTACTGGATAATGGTACGTTTTGGCTTTTCAACAGGGACTCATTAACACCGTTTTGCTTGCTCTGGAAATCGATTTTGCTTTCAAAGAATACGTAGGATTAAAGGTTATACTTCACGGGTCTCGCCATATGCATACAGTTTTCGGATGCTGAATATTTTGTAAATTACCATATTGTTTTCTGTTGCTTGATGATTATGATGTATGATGTCGTTTTGATCATTCAATAAACCCTCGTAGTAGGATTAAATTCTAAGACCGTTTGGCATTTGCAGAAATGCATCCGATTATAATAACATCATTAGAAAAAAATGCTTTAAAAATAAATATGATAACGACATTATGTGATTTGCAAAAACATAAAAGATTATTTTGGGACTGCATCAACCTAGATATGCGATCAATCCATTTGGTCGGTCCACCTCGTTAATAATGATAACACTCTCTACGTGATCTCTTTTGAATCAATCAAATAGCCCCAATAATTTTCTTTTGAGTGATGATATAATTATAAATTTTTGTATAAATTTATTTTGTACAAATTGATTTAGCATTAATTTATTGGTTGAATGAAAATACAAAATAATAAAAATAGATCATTTAGGTCAAAAAATATTTAATTCAACCAATTTTATCATGCCACATTAGTTTGTACAAAAATAAATTTTATACAAGAATTTATGATTGTATTATTACTCTTTTCTTTTGCGATAGCTCCTTCTTTACATAATAATAAATCTGATCATGTACTCATTTTGATGAGTGATTATATAGTCACAAACTCTTATATAAACTTATTTTATATAAACTGATGTGGCGTTAATTCATTGGTTAAATTAAATATCTCTTGGCATACATGATTTATTTCTATTATTTTATATTTTCATTCAAACAATAAATTAATGTCATATCAATTTATACAAAATAAGTTTATATAAAAGTTTGTGGTTATATAATCACTCTATTTTGATAGACAATCTCATAAGAGATATTTTGGATGTGCGTTAAGCTATTGTAGTATATAATTAATTTATATATGAAAGTGATGACCTTAAGGCGAAGAGTGATAAATTGATAAGCAACTAATCAAGCAACAATAAAATATAATACCTTTACCTTTTTTTTTCCTTAGAGGTAAAGCTTACACTCTTTCTTCATGACTTAGAAACCACTTTGAAACATCTAGAAGGATCAAATCAAAGCTTTGCAAGAAGGAGAAGATCACAAATTTGTAATTTCTTGCACTATAAGTTTCAGGCGAGACTTGTAATTTCTTACATTATAAGTTTTTTTATGTTTCATGTTGGGAGCTAGCTACGGTACAGATTCTGTAACATACAGACCAGGTTAACCAGCCCCCAGTGGTGCCATTTGCTTGCTTTGATTTCACATGGTGGGACACGTGGAGTGCATGGAGTGGGGGATGTATGTTACAGAATCTGTAAGATAGACTTCTCCTTCATGTTGTTAGTGTTGCATCGCATAATACGAGAACAACGTACAATTATATAAATATAAAGAAAAGACAAAAGAGACTAGAGCTTAATTATTCAAAACCCAGCAAATGCTGGAGAAGTGAGATCGGAAAATTTACAAAAATAACCATAAAATTTTTGTTATTTTCACAATTAACCCTCTCAATTTTTTTCTATTAACATTAGCCAAACACACGCTTTTCTTCCTAAATTAACCTTTTTTACAAACCAAAAGCAACTTTCTTTCTCCCATTTCATCAAACCAAAGGCAGTTTTCAACTCTTGAATCATCAACCAACGGCGACGGCAAAAGGCAACGATAAAAGTGAAATCCGATAATAATCTATCCGGATCCAACACTAATCGGCATCACATAGTGGTATGAGTTATTTTATGAACTTGCTCAAGAGTTTCAGTGAACTGCGAGTCGGGGTGAATCTGGCGACAGGCAATAGAAACATATTCTTCAAGCCATCCACATCTCCGACGGCGGGCACACCTTCATTGTCGCCTCAATAGGTCACATTCTTCGATTCTTTAATGGACGAGAACATCCAAATTGCCCGCTCTCTCATCACCAAATGGGACGATACCTCTCTATCATGCAGCATCTCTTCTCTCTTCTCCTCCGACAACCGCCAAGATGCCAAGGACTACCTCAAAGCCGTCTACGACTTGCAGACCGCCATGCACTATTTCATCATCCATCACTCCACTTCTGACAAGCTCCTCCTCGCCCAAACCCTAATGCAAACCGCCATGAAAAGACTCGAAAGGGAGTTTTATCAGATGCTGAAGATCAACGGAGAGTATCTCGACCATGAGTTTGTCTCCGTCTCCTCTTCCAGGGCCTCCAGAGCGAGCTTCTCTGATCTTGAAGATTACGAGGTCAGTGAAACCGAGTCCAGAATCTCTGACGACGCCATTTCTGAAATGGAGCGTGTTTCTACTGCCGCCATGGCTGATTTAAAGGCTTGACAGAATCGGTGAGTTGTTGCGCCAAGGCAAGCTCACCAACATTGTGGAGATGAGAGAGATGGGTATTTTGGTCTCAAAAGCTTTTTTATGGCTAATGTTGATAGAAGTTTGTTTGGGGGGTTAAGATGGAAAAAGCTAAAATTTTTATGGCTATTGGTGTAAATTTCCCAGTGAGATCTGTGTCGAAATGGGATGGTGTCATATGAATCATCAAACATATCCATGGTGTTTCAGCCATTGAAAAATTCTATTACGCAAAATTGTTGTGTAAATTGTCAGTGCGCATCACAAAATATGTGGGTACTAATTATTAATTTGATGTCTGCTTTTTTGTTGATATTAACAGGTCTGGCTGCGCATGTCCGCAACCAAAACCTCAATTATCTGATTAGTGATTACAATGCATTGCATGTAGATCTGCCATCAAAATCCAGTCAATAAATTAATTACTAATTAATCGAGACACATTCATGATCTCGACTAGCTGACAATAACTTCCAGCAACTTGGGTTGTTTATTTATCACCTTATTATTACGAACACTTCCATGGATAAGAATTTCTCTTAATTATTATAAATAAACTGCTTATTAAATTAATCGTTTTATTTATAAATAACCCTACAATATCATTTTCTTTGACTTAATGGGCATATCTAGATTAGATCAAAATTTTTATCTAGTACACATAGTAGAAGACTTTACTAACACAAAGATACAATTTCCTTGCTTCAACATCATGGGGAATTACATATAAATTTATAAGAAACGTTTGTTAACTTTGTTTCATTACTATATCAATCAAAATTTTATTTTATATTAAGAGAGTTAACAATACAAAATTAAGTTTTGGCGTTGAGGTTTCATCCTATGTCTCTAGTTGATTCAATTAGATAACATTTTAACTTAATCCTTAATCTTTTTTCTTTTTCTTTTTCTTTTTTTGTAAATGAAAGAAAAATTAAGATTGTGTTATCTTTTATTGGAAACATGTCAGCACTTCCTTTTTGACGCAATGACGATGGCTCTTTATTAAAAGGATCACCGTGTCTCTTTGTGGCTATGAGCAAAGTTTTCTCGAGAACTTTCTTCAGAAAATTTGGCTACCAAACAAATATGCTTTTGGCTTGTTGTCATCTCCAATTCCTCCTCCATTAGTTATCAAATACCAATCACTTTTTTTTAAAAAAAAAAAAAAAACCCTTTTCGAGATTTTATGTTTATTCCTTTTAATCCACCATATCATCATCAAGATATTTTTTTTTTTTACATTATCATCATCAAGATCTTTTTCTTTTTGACATTATCATCATCAAGATCTTTTTTTTTTTTGACATTATCATCATCAAGATCTATGTAAATCGAATACGTTGTTTAATGTTTAAGATTGGATGCAATCAAAGGCATATACCAAATCATACAATAAACTATTATGATAACACCACTTGGTTAACTACTTTCGTAATTAGTGTGTGACACGTCAGATTTGAATCAATGCCATGTCAGAAATAATTTTAAATATTATGTGGCTTTGATTGACCTCAAATGATGGGTCGTGGGTATGCCTATTCGAATACGTGCACTCATAACAATATGAACTTAAAAAAAAGAGTTATGGTATTTACCCGGGTCAAACCCCGAAATTAATGCAAACGACGCCGTTTCGTGAATTTTTTTTTTTTTTTATCTCCATCAAACGACCCCGTTTGCTATGATTTTCATCTCCGTATTAGAACTGCATCAATTGAATTTGCTAAGTACTTCTCGGTCCCTTAAGCCAACAAGAAGCTTGAATGAACACTGTACCACAATTTACAGGCCGCGAGAGAGAAAAGGAAAAGAGATATATTTCTTTTGCCATTTACATCTCATATTTACAGAATAATGCCCTCAACTTCCCCTACAAAAATTCTTGATCATCTTTCCCACCCCCTTTGCTATTACACACTACACAGATATAATCATGCGATTTCCTTGAACTTTTCCATTTTTATCTTTGTTTAAGGATGAATCCCCAAGTTCAAGCTTAATTTGCAACCATTCATCTGACGCTGACCAGAGACCAAAAATGGATAGGACAAATTTTTACAAAATTTTCTCGTCCACCTTGACAACCTCGAGGACTGTGGCGTTGCAAAAGAAGCATCTCAAGCAATATAGAAGATGCCGACTTATGCAGCCATGACATGACCGATGGGAACACGGCACAAACTGTGCATCTACTTCACTTACATAACAGATGCAGCACATGCCAAGAAAGAGGAATGGGATTTCAAGACTGTTGCGCCAAGACGGGAAAAGCTCGGGTAAAACGAAAAAAGAGGTTTGTGAACGACAGAGAAGAGGGTTTTTTGCAGAGGGGTAAAACGAAGAGGAAGACAGCGCGCTGGGATCTCGTTCCTTTGGCCTTTTTTCTAAACCAAACGGAAGAGAAAGAGAAAGCAATGGTTTTGCCTTAGCCAAAACGGCGTCGTTTAGGGAGAATGAAAGAGGAAAAAAAAAAGATGAAACGGCGTCATTTGGATGAGTTTCGGGGTTTGACCCGGAGAAAGTAGCATTTTCCTAAAAGAAATTATTGGAGTTTTTAATATGTTCACAATAAAATTTAAGGATTCTATATTAAATTTTCCCCCTTTTTCTGGTAAAGCATTGAGACATTGAAAAATGAAAAGAATAAAATAAATTTTAACATGTAAACATTTTTTTTTATGAAAATTATATAACTCTTCCAACAAAAAAAGTAGAACATTTCACTTAAAAGATAAGATGAGGAGTTGCCCATCACTAGCTCATTGAGTTGTTGGCCACGTAAAAATTACTATTTTTATGTGATCAAGATTTTTGCTTTCCCCTTATAGAGTGACGCCTTAAATAAATAAATAAATAAATATATATATATATATATATATATATATATATATTTAAACAAAAGCATCGATTTGGAAAAAAAAATCAATCTCAAATAATTAGACTGATATTTTTTTCTAGACATGTTGTGTTGTTCAAGCTGTCGAGTCATAGACTCACAGTTGTAAGGTATTGGAAACAAAGAATTAAAGCATGTTCATTCTTACTTCTCAATGATATGTATATATATATATATATATATATGTATGTATGATCACCGAAATATGTCCTCCTTAGAGCACAACATTGATAATAAAATGACCTAAACTTGCATGCGTGTTTCACATGCACAAGTGTGAAATACTGAAATATGAGCTGCTTTGCCGTGCGAATAGTCATACATATTGTTCCCACTTTCATTAATGCATTCAGAAAAAGCCAAAACAAAAACCCTAGTTTTTGCTCTTAATTATTTTATTTGTTTTCAATTTGATGACATGTAAAAGAGGTTCATATAAAAAGATAGGAACAAAGTATTGGTGGGTGGTCCTTTGTCTGATGATATGTATTTAAAATAGTGCAAGTCAATTTCACAATTGATGCCGAAACAATAACAATTATAATACTAATAATTATAATTTCCACCTCATCATGCTTTTGCTTTTAACTTGGCAATGTTTGGTCCATGTATTAATTTGTCAAATAATTTATTAATTTGAATTAATTTCATTTGACCGTGACTGGTTGGTTTTATTTTATGATTGCCAATTGGGATCGTGAGGAATCGCCAATAAGGTAAGATATATCCACATGCCTGTTAAAATTGTTGAAAGTGGGTCAGATGGAAATGAAAGGTGTTGCGTAAATTGCAATTTTATAAACTATCAAATTTTGAACTCGGTAATCGTTACGTGGGCCTACAATTTATAAGTATTCAACTTAAAAGATTAATTTATTTGGAGAAGGAATTTGTCTTAACTATAGATTTAAGTAATTTTTCTTTACTAATTAATATGTGATACAATCTAAGAATTCATTCGGATAAAATCATTGTCAAACCTCGATTCTTTCGTCTGACGTATACTTGAGTTATTCCATTACATTTCAATTATTAGGGTCTAACTCTGATATTAATTGTTAGGGGGTAGATCTTGGAGCCTATCTTACTTATAAACTCAAGTAACTAGGGATATTGCAAATCAGATTTTGTGGATCTGACATTAATCCATATCCGATTCATGATTTTGTAAATTATAAAGTTTCAATCCAATCCGATTCGTGGATTGACGAAATTCAATCTAAATCCAATCCATACATCTGCGGATCTAATGCAGATTTGACCAATCCATATCCAATCTATCATTTTGTTGATGGGTTTGCGGATTAAAAGTTTTTAATTCTGTCAAATCCATAAACTAATAAAATAAAGAATTAATATAGAAATATTTTTACTACCGATCAAATTCAAAATTGAATAAGATTTAAATAAATTAATTATTTAAAAAATTAAAAAGTACAGTAAAAGTTTCAAAATATAACACAGAAAAAGAAAAAATCTCATTATTTAGAAACATGAAATTAAATGTTTAGGAAGATATATTTGTTTATTTAATTAATTTTTATTTCATATTATCATTGGATATAATATAATATGGTGTTAATGTAACTATATTTTAACTTATTTATTTATTGGTAAGCACTAATGCCACATTTACAAATTTTATTTTTTAACTAAATAAAACTTTTTGTATTTTATGGATTTACTTCTGTAAATCCATATTCAATCCACCGATTATAGATTTTTTAATTTTCAATCCAATCTAGAGATCAGATGAATTGAGCGAATCAAATTGCATTCTAAAAGTAACTTTGTTAAAGTAGCCAATGTAGCACAATTCAATCGTAATTATGTATTCTCAAAGGCTTGATCAAGTAGTTTTAAGTTTTTTTATTTAACTTGTTATGTGAATTCAAATTCCGGAAAGATATGGAGTTGAAAATTCAAATCCGGTTTTGCCCATCATCCCCTTGCTTTAAGAAAAAAAAAAGGATTAAAAAGCTTACTAATTACTACTTGTCCTTCTTTGCTCCGATGTAAATATCAATTATATTTTGTCACATATGAAAAATTTTTAACTTTATTGAGATCCGACAAATTTTCTCCCTAAAATATTTTGATAGTATACATAAACCACTTTTACTGAGCATGGATTTTCAAACAATTCGATCTATCATATTAATATAAACTCTTACAACTTTAACTTAAGTCGAGCTTATATTTTATATATCCTCAAATAATTTGAGAGTATATTACCTTTTATTGGACGCAAATTTTGGACCAAGTTATTATCTTATTGATTCCAGTTCCATGGACCCATGCAATGCTTTACATTTTTGGCAAAGTTCTGAAAACCTAAAATATCGTCTGTAGCCATGGACGAATTAGGCCACCAGCTTGATCAGAAACAGGTGCAGGTTGGTGTAACATTTCATATTCGCATTAAAAATGAAAACGGAATCGGCTTGTTTTCAGTCTTTGTATTGAGTAAGTGACGCTCACCGACCACGTTTTCCAAGTGGAGTTATTAATATCATCACACACACACACACACACGTGTGAATGTTAAAAATCCTTTTATTATATTATCAAAATTCAAGTGAGATATTATCAAAAATTAAAATGTTAACAGCAAATTGATGACTTTTGATAAACATGCCTTCACGCTCTCTTATTTTTGGATATGATAAAATATGAAGTGAAATTCAGTGCTCATAATGTCGTCTTAATAAGGGATTATCAATTGCTTCTTTAATTTAATAAAAAACTAGTTAAAGTAAACTCTAAATTTATAAAATATTATGCTTAAATAATGGGAAATGTTACCAAATCTTTTTAAAAATAAATATAATTATCTATGAATATTATAACTCTGACGTGATATTAATAAAATAAATTATTACGACAGTATTGTACTGTGACCCTGTGAATGACTAAAACATAGAATAAATTAATTGAGTGTGAATATTTTTAACTTCCATGCAAATTCAACCAAGCATGTTTTGCCTGAGGAACCCTCATTATTATATTATCGTGGTTTGTGGACGTATGCAGTTTTCAGCTAATTACCGCTACCTGGCTAGAAAATTAATGACAAAAAATATTAAAACCAATGATATATATATATATATATATATATATATATATATATATATATATATTTTATATGTTGTTGGTTATTGAAATTTTTATATTTTATTAAAAAATATGTCATTTATTAAGTCATTGATAATTTTTTTACAAAAATTTTAATTAAATTACTTGTATTATCTTATAAATTGTCGTCAACTAATTGATGAAATCGGCAGTGAAAGACTGAAACTGAAATCTACTTTATGGATTCGTTTTCAGACAATAGTTAGAGAAGTTCAGGCAGAAAAATCTAGGATTTGGTCTTGAGAACCGAAGAAATACTTACGCGTCTCTGTCGAACACGTGGCGGAAACCCATTTGTCCATACAGTGGCAATCTAAGAAAGGAAACTTACAAAACAGAACAGGGAAGGCTAAGTTAGGTTTCACGTTCAGCTTGATAAATGCTTAGCTGGCAATCTAAAAATCAACGGTCAGAAATTCACTGACAGCGTATAACACCAACACGTTGCCTTACATGGATTATAATTTTTTACTATTAGTCCACTTCTTTAAGCTTCAATGATTGGGGCTGTGCTTCTGCTGATTCTCTTCTCCTTGTTATAAAAGTACTCTTTCTGTCTTAAAAGGCTTCTACTTCCACACACACACACACACACACACACAAACAATCATACAAAATTACAAACAAAGCGCGTTTGGGAAGAATTGATATTTTTTTTTTTTTTGAGGTTGTGTGAAGAAAGTTTTTAAGAAACAACAAACAAAAAGCAATTTCTTGGTTTTTGTTCTCTGTCTTCATTCAAGATTTGGGTTCTTTTGGGTGTTATTTAGACAAGTGTTCTTGCTATATCTCTGAGTCCTTTAAATAAAAAAGAGAGCTTCTTATAATGGTTTTGATGTGTGAGATCATTTTTGCTGAAGAAGAGAAGCTTGAAGAAGGAGAGTGGGAGACTGAAAGATAATAATCAAAGAGCCAAAAGCACTAGCAGAAGTAGAGACAGGAGGCTGAGAGATACAAGGAATCAATCAAGCTTTGTTTCGATCTGCTTTTGCTGGTAAATTTTATCAAGACTCGCTTCTTTCTGTTTGTCGTTATGGTCGGTTATGGAGTCTTTGATCATTTGGTGTGTGAAGATTTGTGCTTTTGTACTAAAGATTTGATTTAAACTTTATGGGCATGATTGGTTTTATTGATTTGATTCATATGTTTGTAGTATAAATGAAATCAGCTTCCAGAGACAGAAACAAAGATGTTTATGTTCATTGACGATTGATAGTTATGGTATTATTGATTGATTTGCAGGGTTATTTGGCAAATGTCTGCAACAATTGTGAGCGATCCGATGGTGGTATCAGCGCCAGAAACAGCAGCATCGGCAACAACAAAACTCATAGCACAAACTGAAATCGAGTTTGTGAAGTGTGATTGCTGTGGCCTAACTGAAGAATGCACACAAGCATACATTGAAACGATTCGCGAGAGGTATCAAGGCAAATGGGTTTGCGGGCTGTGTGCAGAGGTTATCAAAGACGAGATTGTAAGGACCGAGAGACTTATTAGCACAGAAGAAGCAATGGCAAAGCATATGAACTATTGCAAAACAATTAGGTCCCCAGGGCCTGCCCCGGATGCTGCTGCTATACATTTGATAACTGCTATGAGACAGATTCTCAGGAGAAGCTTGGATTCTCCTAGAGCCTTACGATCAACTCCAAGTAGTCCTACTAATAAGGTAGGAGAAATTTGCGGCCAGGCGCTTACAAGGTCTGGCAGCTGCTTCCCTAGCTTGTCCGGTTGATGAAGGGTTTTGGGACAATGGAATTTGGAATAAAATAGATGTGCAAAAATGGAATTGACGCAAAAATAAAAGAAAGCCAAAAAGGGTTTTAAGGTTTAGAGATGTTGATCAACGTAGTCATGATTAATATGAAAATACAGAACTTTTTTTTTTTCATGTTATTTGGACATATCTTGTTCGTTTCTTGTGAAAATTCTGGTCTTAATTTCTCAAACTCTCAATCAATCTTTTGCCTTTTTTTTTTGTATGAATCACAAAGAAATTTGGCTTGTCCATAAATGGTATCAAAATCTGGCAGATACTCAACAAAGTTGGCAGCTATTCGATTAATCTTGATGAGCCAGCACACCGCACACCCACCAACTTATTATCTTCTGTTTTCCGAATAATTAGTGTGAAAGATGGCTTCAACCGCAAAAAGATTTTGATTCTTTGGTGGGCTGAGTTGCCACTAGTGGCATTCCTTTTCATCATGAGATTCTTCAAACGAAGGGAAAGAGCATGTCATGTCACAGGCACAGAATTGACAATAAACTATTTCGTTGACAAATATGACAAAATTATTTTGAGTGTTCGAGCTGTCTGCCTGTATTTAATACTTTATGCTTAAATGTCATGAATTTTGCCCACTCCTTTCCAATTCTTTCCAGATCTTTGCACTGCACTGACGTAAATCTTCAGCCGTTGTAAAATGCTTTTGGTATTTTTCCACAATCCATTTTTTTTTTTAATTTTACGTTCTAGTTCTTGATAATTTTCTTTTCGGATTACCAGTCAAATTGGTCAAAGTGTTTATAACTTTATATAGGAAATAGAACTTCATGTTTTCAACATTTAGTTTATCAAAAAAGATAAGTTTGTGAATATGTGATCATCTCCTTTTTGTCTCAGAGATAATTTCTTTTTTGTTTTTAATGAAAAACTATAATTTCTTGGGCCACAGAACGATGAAAAGAATTCGAACCTCAAAATTCCAACGAATTATATATATCCTTAACTCACGCATATCCAAATTTGAAATGATCAAAAAATGATGCCATCAATTACAAATGTAAGATTTAATTTTCTTTATTGAAACAATGACAAGATAATGACCTTGAAAAGCACAGATGGTGGCTAAATTCTGACATTATGCTATAAATTACATAATCTTCTGTACTCCAAGAATGGTGATTAAAATTTTTTTTTAAAAAAGTGCAAAGTGATAAGATAGGGCCACAATGAAAGTGTCAAGTATGCTCAATAATTGATCAGAAGTAAGATTTGACAGGTGCCTACAGGAATTTTGTGATATTAAATTTTTTTGTTCATTGGATCTTAAATCTCAATGGAAATGCATACATTGGATTGACAAACATTGACAACTAAGAAAGCAACATCATAATCAAAGGCAGACACAATTACAGCAATGCTTGCTGCGGCTGCTGCTGGTATTGAATTTGGCAGAGAGAGGGTTCTGGAGAATAGAGATACGGGATCATGCATTTGTATGCATGCATGGTTGGTGTGATATGTTTTATACGCAACAGCTGGGCCTGGCCCCTGGGGGTGGCTGATGCTCTTCAGTCAGTGACAGGTCATCTTATTGATATTTGGATTTTCTTGAGTCTTTTAACCCCACTTACCTTCTCTCAATTATGTGCCCCTCATTTATAATTATTTTAAAAATAGCACTACAATTCAATCATTGCCAGTTACCATCACTCTTACTATTCCCGGAGATTGTTTTAAAAAAATTGGAGTTTAGAATGAGAATGAAAAATGTGACCCCTTGTAGTTGACAATAAGTATACAGACCTGATCTACATTCAAAGTATCGAAAATACTTCAAGTAAAAGAATTTTATTTTGACGTGTGCCATTAAAGTACACGTTTAACACAACTCTTTTTACATTTATTAGAACTTATTATATGGTTTGTTCATTATTGACCAGATGCATGAGACATATGATAAATTTTTTGTAGGAAAATAATTTTTTGACATTTAACCTTGTCCAAAATCATCTTCTCGTACAAGAAGGAAAAAATAATAATAATAATAACAGTCGCTGTCCTTGAAAATGGTGGTAAGCTTCCTGAAATAAACAGTTTAGATTCTACACATATCCACCAATAATGAAGCTCGAATTTCTTGCCCACGGTGGTAAGTTGTTTACCTAATCTTCATATCTAATACCTATTTCATATTTGCCTTGCCCAATCATCATATTCAATCATTAATTTATTTGGACTTTCAAGCCCAATGATTCATTCTTCTTTGTCTTTTATTTTGCTGTCATTTTCATTTTTCTTGAGGAGTTAGATATTTAACAGGGTTTGGGGGTGATGAATTGTTGACCGAACTTCTTTCAAAATAAGTTATGCAAACGCTGTATTATTAATAATAAATTACTTCGAGATTACGGCCAAGAGAAGTTGTAAAGAATATAATTGTGAATTTGTTTTCTTATTTACACAACTGATTATAGAAGCAGAAACTTAAAAGAATTAAATGGTTGACCAAACCAGGGGAGGAGAAAAAATGCGTGCTCTCGCCGTCAATTTTCTTCTGACGCATGATATATTGTAATAGATCTACTCAATCCTGGAAATTGAATTAGAATTACAGGGTGTCCTGATACTCCCTTGCACGCAATTAAGTTTCATAAATAAGAGATTATGGTCAAAAGAATTGTGTTTTCCCTTAATGATGATTGTTAATTGTTTTCAAAGTTCTTTGATCTTTGATGTGATTCTTAAAGTAACACACGCAATAAGATAAAAATCAACCTATTGCAATTCCAAGTTATTGAGAAGAGTAAGGTCTTATCTCAAGTCTCAACATAATCAACAAAATATGAACAGATGCTTTTCATATAATACCTCAGAAAGGAGTTTCTGAGTGTAAAACTTTGAATTAGAGCAAAGTTTATGACATGATGCTTTTCATAATGAATTGCAATCATATACTTTCCCTCTGTGCCTTTAATTGTAGGCAACTTTTATTGGCAACAACCCCCAGCTTTAAAGCATAGCAAGTCCCTGGCCAGAGCCCTCTTGTGAATTGTAAAGCATAGCATAAATATTTTGCTGAGGATGAAGGATGGCTGTGGACCCTACAATCAAGAAACATAAGATTGAACCAAATGTAATTTTAGAAGTTCTTTTTTCCTTTTTTCTTTTAATTTTTCAATCAAACCAGAATATGTTAACATACTTGACCAAAATGTGCTCCACTTAGCCGAAATTGATTCCTTGGGCCAGAGGCAATTCATTTCCATAGTTGATTGTGCTGCAGGGATGTTAAGTTGATTGATCAGTAGAAACATTGAAGGTCGAAAGAGAATTAAGAGAGATTTTTAAAATGAAAGAGGCAAAATCCCAAGGAGTGTGTGCGCTTATAAGGTTACCAAGTCGAGCGTCGCATGTATTGCTTCCAAGAATCACTTCCTGCTTCACGGCCTCCCCCTGTAGCCTTTTCACCACCAAAAGCACCACCAATTTCAGCCCCATTTGTAGGTATATTTACATTCACAATACCAGTGTCACTTCCATGTGGCCTGCATTTCATGTAAACAAGGGAGAAGTTTACAAAGCTAAGGAATACTTCAAATGGAGACTGCCCACAAGAAACCAACATGTGTAGCTCTAAAAACTCCAAATATGTCGTAAGGTTTCATCAAGACCATTTGACGACTAAAAGGTATCAAAATGGAGAATGTAGCATAGTGCCACGCATGGAAGTGAAATACTTCTTGAAGACAATTCAAAAATCTAAAATAATAATACAAGATAATGAGGATTTTAATAATACACATACAAGACATGTGACCACAAAAAAACCTCTGAAGTGATAAAACGTACTTACCCTAGCCACTTGAAAATATTTTCAGGACTGCGGGTGAAAATAGAACTACTCAATCCCTGGGGTACTGAATTATTGATCTTAACTGCTTCTTCGAAGGTCTGAACAAAGATTTCATATTTTAAAGTAAGGGACATGTGTAGCACTAAGACATAACAGCAAATAAATAAGTCTCTTTTATTGGAAACTTTCTCTCTGCTTCAGGACTCAGCAGAGAAATTGAACTAGCAAGGAAGAATTTACCTGAAATTTCATAACATAAAGGACAGGAGCAAACAACTCTTCTTTAACAATGTCAGCTGTTGGACTAATCTCAACTATTGTGGGCTGCACAAAGTTCCCCTCAGACTCTATAACAGAACCACCTGTAAGGATCTTCCCTCCCTGCAAAATATTATTCTTAATAATATCAAATTTTGAGTCAAGGATTAGGTAAACCAGAAATTAAATGAAAAAAAGAAATATCTGATGACTGAATCAGCGTCTGAATCAACAACAGCAGATAAAATTCAATAGTGCTACCAATGAGGATATAAACTTAGATTCTGTGGTTTGCTTGTTAATGGCATATACAAAATATTCAGTCTATAAGACATGTATAATCAAGTCCATAATTTTCAAAGTATCTTGAAGAAATGTGGCCCCCAGCAATAAAGTAAATCTAAAACTGTACAGGATAAGTAAAGCTTATAGTACAAATATTGGTCCAATACAGGGGAGAAAAATAGAACATGCCTGAGATTTGATGTTCTCAATTCCTTTCTCGAAATTCTTCCTTGATTCAGGAGTATGCAATGGCCCGAGCAAGGTACCTTTTTCTAATGGATCTCCTATCTTAACTTGTTTGTACACATCAACTAGTTGATCAAGCACTGTCTGGTATATGCTTTCGTGAATAAGCTTCAACAGCAGCAAACAGAGAGTTCAGTCATACGGTTTTCTTATACTATTATCACTAGATGTGGAAAAAGAAACAGAAAATCTTGTTCTCATTATACCAGTCTACGACAAGTTGTGCAGCGCTGACCAGCTGTACCGACAGCAGCAAATAGGACAGAACGAACAGCTAGTTTGATGTCGGCATCATCCATAATAATAATAGCATTGTTTCCACTTAATTCAAGTAAACATTTACCAAATCTCTGATGCACTGTTTGTTGCACCATTAAACCCACCTACAGTTGGCCATATACACAATAGCTTCATTAAATTTCTCGTGAAATTATGAACTTGGAGCTAAAGTAAATTGAACATCATCTGGAAATTCAAATTAAGCGAATAATTGTACATTCAAGAGACTTGGAGAACAAACTGTTGTCAAGTAATATGAAAAAAAATTAACTACAAGAATTTCAATATTTGCGGAACATGTAATAACTAATAACTGCATAACTTACACAAAAAAGAGGGGCTGAAGGTCTACCCCAAGAAATTGCATTTAATCACCCGAATTGTTATATAGACATTGAGAACAAACTTTTATATAGAGAAGCTATAGTATGTTTTGCAATTGCATATTTAAAGAGTTAATCTGTTAAGGATGTAAAAGGATGAAACGTTACGAAAGAAGCTACCCAGTACTGTATATTGCACAAAAAATGGTCAGCATGGAAATAGTTTTTTAAATGGGAAAAAGATGGAAGTACCTTCGTACTCCCAGTAAATGAAACCAGAGAAATACGTGGATCTTTCGCTATTGCTTGACCTATCTCAGCCCCACCACAAAAAGAGGTAAAAATTGCACCAGGTAACTTGTTCCTCTCGAAAACCTCAGACACCAGCTTTGTTATTGCTATGGTGATCAAAGGAGTTGTTGGAGCACCTTTCCTTTATACCCAAACACAGAATTCAAGCACCAAAATTGGAATTCATTGTATGCACAAATAATTAAATCTTATTTAAAAAAAAATATTGCAATGTGGGGTGTAAGTCATATCATAAAATATGCTCTCTTCTAGGTTGACACTGCACTTACCAAACAACACAGTTGCCGCAGACTAGTGCAATGCATGCATTCCATCCTACAGAACCATATTTAGTGTTAATTACGGTAAAAAAAAATATGGTTCATAATACATACCATTCCATAAGCGAGTAAATCTATCACATGATTTAGTATATTAAAGGATCTTTAGATAGATAAAGGTGGAAAGCTCACCAAGAACAGCACACGGGAAGTTAAATGCTGTAATGACACCAACTACCCCAAGAGGATTCCATGTCTGAATAGCAAACGGAAAAATGTTAACTATGGCAATAGATCATAAGCATTAATCTAACTGCGAAAAGTACAGATGTGCAGCAAACCTCTAACATCATATGATTGGGACCTGTTGACAAAGAAAGTAACCGTTATTAGTTCAGAACTAACTTCCATTAATATTCGAAGGGAAATAAGGAATTCTCAATGGTTGATGATTCATTAAACATAAAAAATAAAGAAGGTGAAACAAAATCGGTCCAAAAATTACGAAAACTATATTTGGAGAAAACATGAGTACTAAATGTTTGAGCTTACGTTCTGAAGGTATTACTGATCCATTAAGTTGCCGGCTTAAACCCACAGCAAAATCACACATGTCAATAACTTCCTGCAAATATTAAACAACAGGAATCAGTCGGTATTCTACATCATAAGAAATTGAAGCACTGCAACTAATCAAGATGGTTAATTGCAAAAAAAAAAAAGAGTCCATATGCTCATCAAATGAAAAACCTTATTTGTGTGCGTAATGATATCCAGTTGAGAAAACATACTTGGACTTCCCCAATTCCTTCTGGAAGAATTTTTCCCATCTCAATTGAAAGAAGACGGCCGAGATGATGCAGTTTTTCTCTCAATGCATCACCTATTTGTCTAACAACCTCCCCTCTCTTAGGAGCTGGAAGCTGCCAAAATATATGAACTAATTAGCAACACAAAGAGATGTCATTCTAAGCTGGAGACAAAAAAAATTACATGTTTGCATATAAGAGAACTCTAAGATGCAATAGCTAGAAATATTTATTTGAATTTCATATCATAGCAAATAATAAACTCACTTCCATCCATATCTTAGATGCTTCGCTGCAAGCTTTCATGCCTTCCTCATAATCCTCAAGTGAAGCCTCCACAACAGTAGCAATTTTCTGAATCAACGACATGAAAATATTGTCAGCTTAATGATTAATAAATGCAAACATTGTTACAATTTCTATAAACACCAATCAAGTGCCTGTCATTTTGTCTATTTTGTAGTTGTTCCATACAACTCGGAGTATTATTTGGAGCAGATGCAAGAATTTCAAACCAAGTTCAGATGCATCAACAAATTAATGTGCTTTTCTGCAAGCTTCTGATGCGATAGACAGTATGCATTAAGAAATTTGGGAATATTGTTTGCTACAGTATATTTATCACTTCTTGCTTGGGGCCTGTCTATCTGTTACTCCTAAAATCAATAAATAATTCTCATTACAGTTAGAAATTGATATGCATGTATGGGATAATTTTTTTTTTTTTTAAAAAAGGATCCACTTTTTAAGCAGAATCTCTAACTGCAGAAAGAAAGAATATAAGAAATCATCAAGCAAATCTGTTAAATTAATGGATAAGTCACTTTCCATCAAATTATAGCCATGATCATCACAATGAGATAATCAAACAGTATACAAACAGACAAATTAAAAAAAATATAGATAAAGATTAAAATATAACCTGATTGTTAGCAGGATTGATAGAGGAGACAGTAGGACCATGTGCCTTCCACTTGCCATTCACAAAACATCCAGGAGTTTCTGGACTTAAGCCGATCTCACTCAGAAACTCGTACTCTTGCTTTGCAAATTCCATCTCTGCAAGTCACATCCCATACTGAGTTTTTTTGTTTAAATAAAAAATAAAAAATTAAAATCAAACCCTACCCATTTAAAAAAAAAAAATACTAAACAACTATTTTGGCTGCTCAGAGAAATCAGGAAATTAACAGACTGTAAAAAAATTTTTAAAAAAAAATGATCTTTACGATCAATTACGCTCCTTTCCCGAATTATCTCAGCTAACAAACAGAACCCAGACAAAAAAAAAATTGTTTTTTACATGAAACAAAATCATAAACACATGAACGTACGTACTTGGATTTGAAATGTAAAAGAAACTGTAAGAACTTTGAGGATTGAAAAAAGATTAGTTATGTAAGACAATGTCACATGAAAGTGTGTTGGAATGAATTAGAGGTTTTGGTTACTTGTTGAATAAGAAGATCAAAGAGAGCAAAAAGGCTAATGGCAGAGACGTGTACTTACTTACAGTAAACGGAAGTGCCAAGGATTAAAGGATTTGATTAGGATTACGATGACGACGATGATAGAGTGAGTGACGTCGATTTTGGCTGTTTCCTAATTCCTATTATTTTGTATAGATGGAGACATGATGATCGTGTTTTGTCTGCGTGCTATGCGTCGCCGTATTATTCGCACTGGACATGAGAAAAATTCTTATTTTGATTTTAAATGCCTTTTTTTAATTATTAATTCTTTATCCTAAAATTGCGTTCTAAGTGATACGTCTATCAGTCCATGTGTGTTCCTAAGTTGCTCAATTAACTAATTAAATAATTTGCAATGGGTTTTCTGTATTTGCTAATGCCCTCACATGCCACGTAAAGGGATAAATCATTCAAGTGGCTGAGAAATTCTCAAATAACTGTTGGAACTTATTGTCCACCGATGATGGGAATAATGTCTAAGCCCGAAAATGCTTCAAGTGCTCCTGCCTGTGGTTCCCAAGTCCCAAATCATTTTATCCTGATTTGATAGTAAATAATTCAATTATTAATTAATAGTTAATAAATAAAAAAATAAAAAAATAAAATTTTACCCATATACTATTACTAAAAGACACATAATAAAAAATTTTGAAAAAATTAAGAAAGAAATCGAGCATCCTTTTCCCAAACCGTCACTCCCAAGTCCCACCTGCTGCATGAAAAGATTTTGAGCCTATAACGCAAGCCCAACAATGGCGGATGCCATTCCCATCACGTCCCATGGGCAGAAGATGGGCTTCCTGTTTTGGGCCCAATTGGATTGTTGGCCGATGCTCTTCTTAATGACTCTCTCCATTTGTGTGCATTTTTGCTCCCATTACATCAAACAGGCCCATCACCATACCCTGTGGTTGTACGTGATTTTCAAATTTAGAGAGGTCACACTTGCATTTTCATTCTTCTTAAAATTATATTTAACAATTCATGGAGAGATCTTCATAAATTTTTAATGTCAAATTTCATTTTTACTGTTAAAATATTAATACAAGAAGAACATTATTCTAAAGTAAGTATGGCATTTTTTTAAAATATAAATTAACTATATAAAACCTCTATAAATTGAAACTAGTTAATTTATTTGTCAAAAATAGCACTTTCACTCTTCTATAATAACCAAAATTTATTTTACTTGTACTGAATGGATTATGCTTAAAAATGTTAGACTTTCATTGGAGGCTTTAATAATTAAAAAGAAAAAAGAAAATTCCTTCTCAATGTCAGTAGAAAAATTAGTTAAATATACTAATAAAATAATGACATAAATTGTTAACGATAATAATAGAGTTACAAATAATTTTGTATAAATTAAAGATGTACGAAAAAATTGACAACAAGTGACAACAGTTATTTTTTTTTTTCAATTATATGAGCTCATGATAGAAATGAATAATTAATTGTGAACAAGGGCAACAGATTGGGTATTTAGAAAATTAGTTAAAAAATAAAAGTTAAGAAGCAAAAACTCGGTCCTATCAAAAAATAAAATAAAATAAAGAAGCAAAAACTCAGTCCCTGTTAACAATCAAAGCGAAGCACACGCGTCCAACAAACCCAAACAAAAGATACGAACACAAGAAGTAACCAAGAAATTGCTTCTTCATTAAGCAGAGCAGACAATCGGAACCATCAAAACCCTCAAAATCCATTATAATTCCGATATATTTTCAATTCTTGAAGACCCCAATTCTGAATCTGCAAAAAGAAGAAAGGAAAAAGTAAAACCCTTCAATCCTGGCAAATTTCTCCGGTAAGTCATCCAATTATTGGGCTCTTTCGTGTTCTGTTATCAGTAGTGTCTAGGGTTTTGTTTTTTGTTCAAGAAATGAAACCCTAGGCTCGTTCAATTTCTGGGTTTGAATTATTATTTTGGGGAGAATTATTGGTAAATATATTAGAGATGAGTCTTTCTAATAGCTTGTACAGTTCAAGAAACCCCAAATTTCGTGGGTTTTTTAGTGGATTTTGCAGCGTCATACTGTTTTTCTTATTTTATAACCAAGTTGATGTTACAAGAAACCCAATTGTAGGGCAATCTTCATTGTTTGGTGATCATAGTTTGAATAAAGATCCTATTTTGGATAATGGGTCAAGTCAGTTTACTGTAATTCATCGAAAGATGATTGAACTTGATGGCAATTCTTCGAGTTTAGCTAATAATTTGACTGAGGGCAATCCTGGTATGTGTAGTGGATTGCTTCATCACTTGGGCTATGCTAACCAATGTGAGTACTTGAAAGCTAACCCAGAATGTTCATCAGGCGGGTTCTTTGATTACATTAGGTTTTTCTATTGTGCTTGTGGAGGATTTAGTCTGTTGGGTTATGCAGTATTGGCTATTTGGTTGGCTGCATTGTTTTATCTATTGGGCAACACTGCTGCGGATTACTTTTGTTGTTCATTGGAGAAGCTCTCGAGTCTATTGAGACTGCCTCCAACTGTTGCTGGTGTCACGCTTCTTCCACTAGGAAATGGAGCACCAGATGTGTTTGCTAGTATAGCAGCTTTTATGGGGACTAACACCGGTGAAGTTGGACTTAATAGTGTGTTGGGTGGAGCGGTGTTTGTAACTTGTGTTGTTGTTGGGACTGTTTCGTTGTATGTTGCAGAGAAAAGAGTTCAGGTTGATAGGAAATGCTTTATTAGGGATGTTTGTTTCTTCCTCTTCACGCTTTTGTGCTTGTTGATAATTTTGGTGATTGGGAAGGTGAATGTTGGGGTGGCTATTGCATTTGTGTCAATCTATGTGGTTTATGCATTTTCTGTGGCTGCCAATGAGATCTTGAGGAAACATGCAAGGAGGCTGAAATTGGATGTTGTTACGCCCATGCTTCCTGTCCGAGGAAGTGTATTTTCTCAAGGAAGCGATGAGGATGTTTCCGTTTATAGTCCCCTGCTTGACTTTGACCCTGAGGATAGTCCACCAAAACTCCCTCCATCCTTGCCTCAATGGATGTGGGCTTCACACGTAGCAATATATTCAAATCATCCTTCAAAAGGGAGCGAATCAGATGAAAAGCCTCCATGGGGTTGGACTGATGAGACTACTCAAAATAATGATGCATCCTTTTCGAGATCTAAATTAATTTCACTGTTGGAGTTGCCATTAACAGTGCCTAGACGGTTAACAATTCCTTCAGTTGAGGATGACATGTGGTCAAAGAGATATGCTGTAGCCAGTGCTTTATTGGCACCCATTCTCTTGGCATTTCTGTGGAGCAGCCAAGATGATGTAAGCTATACAAGCAGCTTGGTTGCATATTTTGTTGGCATTGTTCTGGGTTGCGCACTCGGTTTTCTTTCTTATCGCTTCACTGTGGTTGATCATCCACCTCAGAAGTTCTTAATTCTCTGGGTTTTAGGTGGATTTTTTATGAGTATTGTATGGTTTTACATGATTGCTAATGAGCTTGTCGCATTGTTGGTGGCTTTCGGTATGATCTTTGGGATTAATCCCTCCATCCTTGGGTTAACCGTATTAGCGTGGGGTAACTCAATGGGTGATCTGGTGTCAAATACTGCACTGGCAATGAATGGTGGGGACAGTGTGCAGATTGCCATGTCTGGATGCTATGCAGGTCCCATGTTTAACACATTAGTTGGTTTGGGCTTGTCAATGCTGCTCGGTGCCTGGTCAAGAAGACCAGCTTCATATTTAATTCCAACAGACCACAGCTTGTTCTACACCATAGGATTTCTAATGACAGGACTCATCTGGGCCCTTGTTGTTTTACCTCGTAACGACATGCGTCCTAGCAAATTGTTAGGGGTAGGCCTTATTTCCCTTTATCTAATATTTCTTTCCCTGAGGTTAAGCACTGCTGTGGGATTGTTATCATTAAGTGGTTAAGTTGAAGTTCTCCATGGTCTATTAGATGGACATTCGGAGAACCATAAGCTGTATAGAAAGAGTTCCGGTTTACACAATTCCAATCAGCTTGCACTGCTCTCAGAAAAAGAGTTGTATTTGTTTGTATTTGTATTAGCAGAGGAAGAAATCACTTTATTTTAAACGTAATGTACTCGTACATAGAAATCTTTTTTACAACAGTATACAGCATCTCTGCTTGTCTATTTTTTCACATTTAGAGATATATTGAATTGAACTGCTTATTCTGTAAATTTATCTACACTTATTTGTCAAAGTAATTCAAGTGTGTATTATTGCATTGCATTGCACTCATCTGCAAAATTCAGTCTCATTTTGTGTTCATATTTATTACCAGCGCACGTTTGCTCTGGAGTCAGAAGTGGATGGATATAAAACAAACTAAATAATAAAGCAAGCACATTCATCGCTCGAACTGTCATTGTCGTTTGTAAATATTTCCAGGGAAATGACGCGCAATCCAACGTTTCCTTTATGTATGAGAAGCGTACCGGCAATCGTCAAATTGATTTCTTAAAAGTATTAAACCGACCAACAATTGATTGCGTTTACTTCATAGAACGTAAATGAGTTATGAACGTAAATAAGTTATGAATGAGAATGAGCTGGAATGAAAATGAAGAATGAGAATAAGATTTTAAAATTTACTTGACAAAAATAAATGGGAATGTGAATGTGCTGGAATGTTATTGATGTGTTTATTTGACAAAATAAATAAAAATGAGGAATGAGAATGAGAATTAATTTATCAAAATATCCATAATATTAAATAGTATAATTTTTATTAACTAGATATATGCATAAATATTTTTATAAAAATGATATTAATTAAAAAATAAAATTAATAATAATAATAAATGTTAATAATGATAATATTAATAAAAATAATAAAAATAATAATTAATAATAATTAAAATAATAAAGTTTATAAAATAATAATAATAATAATGACATTTAAAATAATAAAATTAATTGTGATTTGAACTAGAGTAATTCAAAAAATATGAAAAAATTATAAGAGTACAAAAATCAGTTCATGAATGAGAATCCTCATTCCTAACCTTTTATACAATGAGATTTTCATTTCTTATTCTCAAATTGTGTGGGATACACATATTTAATTTTTATTCTTAAATTATATTTTATCAAATAAACATAAGTTTCATTCTCATTTTTTCATTCGGATCGGATTCTCTTGAAGATACCATGAGTGCTAACTGCTAACCGTAAATTGGACAAAGACAAACAGTATCAAACGTGACAGGCACGTGTGTTTTCTGCACCGTCTGAGTGTTGTGTTGGTACATAATACATTGGTACTTTTCGGCTTCGCTGGGTTCTGCCAACTTCATAAACCAACAACGTTTCAGTTCTCACTAACACCCAAACAAACTCAGCCTTCATTTCAACATTTCAACAACCATTGTTCTGTTCTCTCACTTTTTAATTAATTAAAGCACGTACTTCTTCTCGACGTACAAAACAAAAAGTTCCCTTCTTTTTCTTCTTGTTATTGTTCTTATTCAATGGAACTCGACAGAAGTGGCCATTGCATGATCTCTCCTTTGTAGTAGAAATAAAACGAGATCGTGTTGTGCGCGCGTTTTATAGCTAGTTTAAGGAAGGTGATGGATAATGCATGTAGGTCTTCATTGGTGGAGTCACCAATGGGCCCCAGGTCACCGCCTGCTGCTGCTCTTGATTTGTATGGTAAGCGAAGGCAGATGGTCAAAGTTCAGGTTTTGGAAAGAGAGATCGGTTTGCTTCAGGTTTGCTGTTTCTCAATTCTGAGCCTGTTAAGTTGTTTAACCCTTTTCACTACAGTTAGAATTGTAGAACTTGAAGCTACATTGATATATGTGCAAAAGCAAAGTTTGTTTCCTTTTCCATATTTGTTTCTTCACTTCTTCTGTATAAACAACGATCTGATGAACTTTCATCGCCCATCTGGGAAAGAGTCTAATACTGGATTCTAATATAATTAACTAATTGATTTTAAGAATGGAAACTGCAAGAATGTTCAATTAATGGACTAGAACATTATATGCATGGATTGCACGAGGACTGATGTGCTTGATTCTGGATTTCTTTGAATCTAATTGTAAAATGTGGTAATTTACCTTGCATGTTTCCTAGGCTAAATGGCTCCAAACTAATTCCTCATTTTGCCATTGGATAGAGGAAACAGGGCATAAAATGAATGTTAAATGATGTTCCTAGCCTTTGAATAACTTGACACATTCAGTTAGTGTTTGTTGTTCATGTCCTCTATCGTGCATACTTCCTGTTGGTGAATGCTTACTTATAATTTAAATTATTAAAAATTGGTTACACATGCCATACACCACGCATCATCCTCTTGTGGGTGAAATTAGTTTATGTTGGAGGAGTCTAGAAGTGGGGAAGAGGCTGTTCTATTCCTCAGCTATTGTTGAATTACACATTAGCTTCATTTTTTCTGATGTTGTATTCACCATGCTACGATGAACACACACTGTTATGATAGAAGATAAATACAAATGCATATACTTACAAAAAGATTTGTTCAAGCAGGAAGAGTTGAAATCTGTTGAAGATGTTCAGCCAGCTTCTATATGCTGCAAAGAGTACGTGTGGCTGCTTTGCTGCATTGTGTAACTTATAGTTGATTTGATCAAATTATAGTAAAATTCCCTTTGATCCATCTTTAGGCAGTTTTGCTGAAATGTTCTTTTATGATTCCTTTTGAGCCTTAACTTTTTCATTTATAGGGTTGATGACTTTGTCGGGGCCAAACCAGATCCTCTTGTTGCTATGTATGACTATTGAACTTATGCCTGTTAGTTTTTGTATATTTGCTCCTTTGTAATGAAAATTTTTCTTTGCTAATACTGCGTATTGTTTTCTTCTGAGCAGAAAACAGGAGAGTCATAAACCCAACCCCTTCTGGAAGAGTCTCTGGTACTTCATTTGGCCCCTCCTTTTGGTTAATGTATTGATTCCTGCTGGATCTTTCCTTGTTTAATTTTTAATTTCCCTTGTTTTAAGATCAAAATGTTTGGTTTGATGAGCATTTTTGTTTCATTTGTTGAACATTTATGAACTTCAACGTTACTCTGGTAGTACCAAATAGAGAAATTCTATTAATACAAAATCAGTGTAGAGGTTCAACTGCTATACTAGTTGCTTACGAACAACACTATAATCCACTCTTTTTGTGGCTCTACCTGCATTGCTTACTTGCTAGAATAATTGTAATCATTGACGATAAAATTCTAGTCAGTACTGAGTTTAATTTTGAAGTTGCAATTCGCAGAAGCCATTGTCATCAATCCTTGAGTCAGAAAGAAGACCTTCTCACTTAAGACTTTGGTGCCTTATTTTCATCTGCCATACTATGACCCAAGCTGCACTTTAACAATAAATTTTCTTCTCACTGTGAATAAGTTGCATATTCCCTATAAGAATTTGTAATCATTGAAGATAAAATTCTGTTTGCACAACTATTTGGATGTGATATATTTCAAACTCTTCCATTTGGTACTAGTCATTTACAAGTTCGCAAAAGCAATGCTGCTGAGTTTTCTGTCATTCAAAAATTGCATGTTAGAATGAAATCAATGAGTTATAAATGAATTGATAATATGGATTAATTCTTACCAGGGGAAAGTTTTGCTCCAGTCTTATGTGGATTTGTTGCTCCACCCGCTGCCTGCATCATCTAAAAATTTTAAACTGCTGTAAATGCTATGTCTCATGTCACCCCCACTGTCACATCTGTATTTGCTCTGAGAAGGTCACTTGTCAAGAATGGTGCAAATGCATGGGACTTTCATGCCTGCACAATGCATGCTGCTGTTTCAAGTCTGGGCACAATTGTGCAAAGGTGAATCTTTGTTCTAATTTAGCAAAATGCTGCAGTAATACTTGTTGTCTGTAAGTATCTAAGAACTCGTATTCCATCCCTGCCTTCCTCAAGCTTTTATATAAATAGTTATAGTCAGCAGAAGATTCTCTAATAGATTATGTAAACAGATTCTCCTCTGTGACAGAATTTCAATAAAGTGCCTCTACCAAGATGATGAAAACTTTCTCATTGACTTAGCTTGATTATATTATGTTGTTAACTTGTTCCTCCGATAACATGCACTGTGATTAAAGTTCAATCATATTGAACCATGGTGTGTCTTAGAGCAGCATGAGGTAGGGCTTCCATCAATTGGATTCCTGCACATGCTAGTCGCTAGCTAGAATAATTTGTGTGTCATCTCAAAATAGCAGACTGTGCATGTTAATTTTATTTGGATGAAATATCCTGGCACGGTGGCACTAAAAAGTGTTACCATTTGTTGTACAGTATGAAGGAAACATGAGGGAAAGAAAAAGGGTTAGCGAATCGGATTGAAAAGGAAGTGAATCCATCATTCGGTTAAAAGATTTTATGTTCTTGTTGATCCATTTATTCGATTCTCACGGAACTTCTTATGTTGGGAAAATGTTAAACATGTTGAGCTCTCTCGTTTATTTGATGGGAAAGAATAAAATATAATATGGTTGAATAATATGCTTATCTTTGTGATTATATGCCCAAGTAGGAATATTATATAGAAATCTTCACATCATTTAGAAGGAAAAGAGCATTTCCTTGTGATTATTATAACCTTTGCCCTGAATTTCTTTCAAAAGTCTGCATCACGTGAGATGAATTTCTTTCATTCTTAATTAAAAGTGAATTTATGACCAAGAGTGGAGTTTTCTCTTACTATTTATAAGCTTAGTTTTGATGATCCCTGAGGATTCTGAACTGGTAACCTCTCTTACATGGATGATGGATCAGGGATCTGATCATTGATCTCAACAAAGGAGTGGGGCCTGCAAAGTGCTGCAGTCTTTGTTACTTAGAAAAGGCCCTTCGGGTCCCATAATAACGTATATAATTTGAATTTTGGAATGGTAGTTACAGCTCATTTGGTACGAAAAAGTTGAAAATTACTTATGTTGGTTACCGTAGGCTTCTCCCGATCTTTTCGCTATAAAGATTGTAAATTTGTACGTTAATGAATCACATCACGACATCACTATTCTCGTCCTTTCATGGATGATGGGCCGGCCACATGATCCCCTCCTCCAACTTTAAGCACCAAAAAGTCAGCAAGTGTCCATCTACTACCACCCACTGATATGATTTATCTTTGTTTCTTTTTGCCCCTTCCGAGCATACTTACTTAATCTTACTCATATCAGTTTAAGTATTAGCGATAGCAATTAGCAAAGGATAAATATCTCATGTTTATTCAAATGGGACCTACACCTGTGTGGCACCTAGCTCAAGGTCCTATTCATTTTCCAATAAGTCCATATTTTGCGGTTCATTTTTGTTGTAATAAAAGGAAAAGAAACGAAAATCATAGCTCAGCAATCAACATTAACTTTGATCATGAATCTTACGAGAATCCCAAGTGTATACATTTTGTCGTTTTCATTCCCCATTTTTTACAGGAGAGCAAGAAACATGTGCATCTGAGGTTCTGCCAACAATCACTATTAATTAAGTAAATTACCAATCATAAAAAAATAAATAAATAAATTACAAGTATATTTGGTTAACTAATTAGGCTAGAAAATATTTTTTTATAAGAAAATAATTTAGTTTGTGTTTCAAAGATTTTACCTAAATATTTCTTATAGATACAAAGACTTAGGCGATTTAAAGTGATAAAAAGTATCTAATTTTCAATTCTATATGATGGGTATCATTTTTTTCTCAACTATGTATTAGATTTGAATAGGGCAAAATTTATTAATTTCTGTAAAATTTCATTTATTAATTGAAATAGTTATTTTAAATCAGAAAAATTTTAGTTACAGAAGAAGAAGATGAGGGTAGAAGAGATCAGTGTCAAAAAAGTATTTTATTAAATTATATTTACAAAAATAAAAATGTTAATTAAAGAAAGTGTACGGTGTAAATTCAAGTAACCCGACCCTTCCGAATTGATTAGATAGATCATTTGTATTGTATAATATTATATTAACCTATTTAATGATGCATTGATTGATCACCACCAATCAAATATTGTTCCTCTCTTGTGCTGACGTGGATGGACATGGTTGCCTTTTATCTTCCTTTACCCGTCAAGTGTCTCTCCAATTTCACAGGAGCCAAGCGGACAAGCCTCTCTCGCCATGGCAATTTCCTCTGTAATCTGTCCCTTCCTCTTCTTCTTCCTCTTTCTCACCCCAACAATCCTCTCCTCTGCACCATCAGACGGCCCACAAACGTTCATCATCTACGTGTCGAGATCCCACAAGCCAGCACTCTTCTCCTCCCACGACGACTGGTACAGCTCCATCATCCAGTCCCTGCCCCCATCACCTGATCACCCCCACTCATCCAAGCTCCTCTACACGTACAGCAAAGCCATCAACGGCTTCTCTGCTCACCTGACGCCACTCCAGGCCGAGATCCTACGCCAGCACCCCGGAATCCTCTCCGTAATCCCCGACCGGCCTCGCCACCTCCACACGACCCGCACCCCGCACTTCCTAGGTCTCTCCGACAGCTTCGGCATCTGGCCCAACTCCAAATACGCCGATGACGTCATCATCGGCGTTCTTGACACAGGCATATGGCCCGAACGCCACAGCTTCTCAGACTCTACCTTGTCCGACGTTCCCCGAAGATTCAAAGGCATTTGCGAGACATCAAAAGACTTCCCAGCTTCAGCCTGTAACAAAAAGATCATTGGCGCCAGAGCTTTTTACAGAGGCTACGAGTCTTATATGGAACGCCCCATTGACGAAACTGAAGAATCGAAATCTCCACGAGATACTGAAGGCCACGGCACGCATACGGCCTCGACTGCGGCTGGTTCTTTAGTTTCTAACGCGAGCCTTTTTGATTATGCGAGGGGGGAAGCTCGTGGCATGGCTGTAAAAGCTCGGATAGCTGTGTACAAGATTTGTTGGAGTCCTGGTTGCTTTGACTCTGACATTCTTGCAGCTATGGACCAAGCTATTGCTGATGGGGTTGATGTCATTTCTTTATCCGTTGGTGCCTCCGGTTATGCTCCTCAATACGATCAAGATTCTATTGCTATTGGATCATTCGGGGCGGCTCAGCATGGTGTTGTTGTGTCTTGTTCTGCTGGTAATTCTGGTCCTGGTCCTTTTACTGCTACAAATATTGCGCCCTGGATTTTGACTGTTGGTGCTTCAACGATTGACCGAGAGTTTCCTGCTGATGCGATTCTCGGAGACGGGAGGAGTTTCGGTGGTGTCTCGTTGTATGCTGGTGAGTCTTTGCCTGATTTTAAGCTTCGTTTGGTTTATGGTGGCGATTGTGGGGATAGATTTTGTTATATGGGGAGGTTAGAGCCATCGAAAGTGCAGGGCAAAATCGTTGTGTGTGATAGAGGAGGTAATGCTAGAGTTGAAAAAGGTGCTGCTGTGAAATTAGCTGGTGGGTTAGGCATGATATTGGCGAATACTGATGAGAGTGGTGAGGAATTGATTGCGGATTCACATCTTATACCAGCAACAATGGTGGGTGCTATTGCTGGGGATAAGATTAGAGAATATATCAAATTGAGTCAGTATCCTACAGCTACTATAGTGTTTCGTGGCACGGTGATTAGTCCTTCGCCGCCTGCTCCCAAAGTTGCTGCCTTTTCCAGCCGGGGACCCAATTCTTTGACGGCGGAGATTCTCAAACCGGATGTTATTGCTCCTGGCGTTAACATCTTGGCTGCTTGGACTGGTTCCACCGGACCAACGGATTTAGAAATTGATTGTAGAAGAGTTGATTTCAATATAATCTCTGGCACATCAATGTCCTGCCCACATGTTAGTGGCTTGGCTGCTCTGCTTCGAAAAGCATATCCAGATTGGTCGCCTGCTGTAATCAAATCTGCTCTGATGACTACAGCTTACAATTTGGACAATTCAGGGGAAAACATTAAGGATCTTGCTAGTGGTGAAGAATCAACACCGTTCATTCACGGAGCAGGACATGTTGATCCTAATAGAGCACTTAACCCGGGATTGGTTTATGACATTGATGTTAGCGAATATGTTGC
This sequence comes from Citrus sinensis, assembly GCF_022201045.2. Taxonomy (NCBI): domain Eukaryota; kingdom Viridiplantae; phylum Streptophyta; class Magnoliopsida; order Sapindales; family Rutaceae; genus Citrus; species Citrus sinensis. The sequence goes on along the minus strand of NC_068562.1, from coordinate 7,517,580 downwards.
CTTTCTCTGCTCAATTGGGTATGATGTTAAGAGGATTTCAGTTTTTGTTCGAGAGCCTGCTAGCTCAGATATATGTACTAGAGCATTGGCTACTCCAGGAAATCTTAACTACCCATCATTCTCTGTTGTGTTTAATTCAAACAATGACGTCGTGAAGTACAAGAGAGTGGTGAAGAATGTTGGGAGCTCGGTTGATGCAGTATATGAGGTTAAAGTGAATGCTCCACCCAATGTTGCCGTCAATGTGTGGCCTAGTAAGCTAGCGTTTAGTGCTGAAAAAAAGGCATTGGCATATGAGATTACATTCTCAAGTGTTGGATTGGATGGACTTGGTGTTAGCCCACAGCAATCCGGGTCAATTGAATGGAGCGATGGGGTTCATCTTGTGAGGAGTCCCATTGCTGTTAGGTGGATTCAAGGATCAGTGAGTTCCATGTAATCTGCAGCTGGGAATGCTGCGATGCTCACTCCAATGCAGGATTGAGAGCAGTAGTTTTTTGTTGATTCATCTACTCATTAGTGTTAAAACGTGCAACTTCTCAGATTCTTGTACAGAGTAGAAAATCTGTATGTTGGCTTTTCATTTCCCCAACATTTTTAAGTTTGGTACTTCAGGATAATTTATTTCAAAGCAATAAAATTAGCGTACTACTGAGACTTCACTATGCTCTTGAACGCCAGTTATGGCTGATGTTGAACTGTGTAAGTGATAAACATGGCAAAAGATCATCATAATGCGCCTTGTAGTTTTCACTTTTCGGGACAAAATTTATAACTTGGTTGCTTTGCTTTTCACATTTGCCAAAAAAACAATATATTTCATATACAATCGACAAGACCTCGCAACAACGACGACGCTTTGGCCGAGTGGTTAAGGCGTGTGCCTGCTAAGTACATGGGGTTTCCCCGCGAGAGTTCGAATCTCTCAGGCGTCGTTCTCTTTTTCAGAGATGACCACTTAATCTTTTGGCAATTCATGTATACGAGCCAACTTTGTTTTAATAATTTTCCATCAAAGTCCACCGGGGAAAAGAAAAACATGAATGAGATTACAACCTACAAGACATGTTAATTTGAGAACATCAGTGTTTCATGAACTCTTCTTATTCATAAGATTGGTTGCTGTAATCTGAGAATCAAACAAACAATAACATAATCCATTAATCAACTAGCAAACATTTACAAACTGGGTGGATTAATGCTCGGGTAGAGGGGCAAATTGCTAAAAATTAGAAAAAGTATGTAGTAAATTTGTCAAAAGACTAATGAGAAATTGATCCAACTGCTGCTGCTCCACTTGTTGCTTCTTGCAGAGCTCTAGTGCCCATACTTTTGGTATTCCCACACACTGTTATCTGCAACAAAGAAGAAATTGCCCAGTTAAGTGATTGATGAATTAATTTGAGTGAAATAATAAAGATGTGTGGGGAGTGGTTGGTTTAAAACACACATCAATGAAGGTACTTGTTATAAGTGTTCGTAAAACAAACCTAAAGGGCACGCTTGGCGAGTCTTGAGCCATCGGCTGATGCAGTGGAAGTGAAAGGCGTGATTGCACAAACCTGACCAAAAACAAATACTCTGCTAAGCCCAAAGCACTTTCATTATACAGAGTAGATAAATAAAAGAAGAGCACGATGATCAGAGATAAGAAAGACCGTAGTAACTGAAATTTAAAAAGGAAAAAAAAGTAAAAAATTAAGCATAGGGTTTTTGTTCATAAGTATTATACCCCAAGCAGCCGTGCAGTCCTGGCTGGTAACGCTGGCTTGATTCGCTTGACACTCTATGCCTACAACAACATTAACAAGTAAGAATATTTACCACGAGTCAAAAATTAATTAATCCCAATAAATAGACATATATTCAATTAATTCATGCTATAAATAAATAATCAGGTTACTTACAAAGTTCCATGATGTGGTTCCTGCAAATAGCACAAGTGTCCACAACGATATCTGCTCGTCAAATCAACAGCATCAAGGTTAATAAGGGTCTTGTGAAGATAACATTCACGCACGGAAACTAACTTAAAGAACGAGAAACTTACCCCACTGCCAGAAAGCAACCGGATTCCACTTCTTGATTTCGAACGGTTTGTGTTTCTTGTTTGAATTTGAAGGGCACGGACATGCATCGTTATGGCTCGACATTACGGCTGATGCTTAATTGACGAAAATCGAAATAAAAAAACCCAACACTCTGTTGTGTTGTGTTGTGTTATTTAAAGAGTTTGTGTGTGTTTGCTCTTTTCTTAATTGTTTAGGATTCGGGATATATATAAGTAATTAGTTAATTAATTAATTAATTAATTAATTAATACCAGGTTTTTAACTTTTTAAGAATATATATGTATTAATGTATGTATATAGGAAATCATAATGCATTCTTAATATGGTTTTTCTTAACCAGGAGGATTTGGGATTTTTTATCAATTAATTTTATTTTTCTTTTGTTAAACTGTGAATTCCATAGCGTTTTATTTTATTTATTTATTTTTGTCTTAATTTTGACTAGGTCAGAACTTCGTTGAAGAATGGATTTAAATATAAATTTCTAAGTGAACATGTTTATTTATTTTTTCTAAATATTTGAATATAGGTGGCAAGTTGGTTGTTTTTATAAATTAAAAATATTTGAAACATAATTATTTGACATTTATTTTCTTATAAGTTAAAATAAATAAGTATATTTAGTAGGGAAATTATTAGGATATGGTATTTACTTCCATTCAAACTTTTCTCATTAAGACAAAAGTGATAAAAATTTATTTTTTTCTGTTTAGGTGTAGATGTATAAAAGTTAAACATAAATTACAAACAAATAAAATTTTAAATTTTAGACAATTAACAAATAAGTTCATATTAAGAAAGGAATATAAGCATAAAATCTAATTAATTAGATTTATTTTTCTTTTTCATTTGTTCGGTGGGGCGAATCAAAGTCCTGTCTTCTGTTATTACAGTCATCACATGTCCTTATAATGACAACATTTTGTATTGTTGTGACAACATTTTCTAGATCTTTTTTTTTTCTCAACTTTCTCCAGAATCCTTTTGATACGCAAATTTTTAAGAAAGTAGTTTAGGATATAGGTATTAATAAGTACTAAATACGAAAGATGGGAGACTGTCATTGTGAGATTTGAACTTTGCCCTCAACTTTAATGGTCAGTTCAGTATTGTTGTAATTTTTAAAATAATTATTATTAATTTTGTTGTAAAAATAATTAATTATGAAAAAATCAACTAAATATTTAGTAAAATTTATAAATTTATTTTTAAAAGTGCTGTAAATTTTAAAATTAGTCTTATATATTTAGTAAATCTTAATGCTAAACTATTATAAGAATACAAATAACTAAAAGAGACATAATATTAATCAAAATTTACTTGTAGATTTATATATATATGGATTCGTGTGTGCGTGTGATTTTTTATTTATTGTGTATATGTAATAAATGGTAACTAAAAAAATATTTATATGTTATCAATTTTATTTCTTATATTTTGTTGTCTCATAATAGATGATAATAGTAATAATCTCTTTAAATTTAATGATTTTATTTCCTAATTGAATGAAGATAAGTTTGCGTTTCTATAGTATATGTGGGGATTTATATAAAAAAAATTGAAGTATAAAATTTATTTTTAAAATAAGATTTTGAAATGTTACTCATTTCCTTTTTTTTTTTTTTTCCTAAATCTATTCTAGAATAGGTTGATTTTGACAAATATAATTTCATTTTTTCAAAGTGATCGCGGGTTGAGAGTTCAAAACATGTTTGGTTGATTCCTCCTCAGTGGCCGTATTATAAGCTAAACTCTGATGGTGCCAGGAAGAGATCCGGTTTGGCAGGAGCAAGTGGTTTGATTAGAGATGCTACTAGTAGATGGCATGGTAGTTTTTGCATGAATATTGGTAGTTGCTCTGTAAGAATTGCAGAGTTTTGGGATTTGTACCAGGCTCTGGTCTTGGCTTGGCAAGTGGGTATAAGATTGTTTGGTGGTTGAGATTGATAGCCGTTGTGTTACTCAGTGCTTAATAAGAAAAGCTTTAATGCTACCTTGCCCTTCGTCAATGATATTCTTGGTCTTCTTTCCCATAATTGGCAGGCGGCTGAGCACCATATTTATTGTGAAGCTAATTTTGTGGCGGACTTCATCGCTAGTCATGCCCTTACTCTCCCTCTTGGCCTTCATCATTTTATTACCCGTCTCCCGGATATCAAGACTTGATTAGATAATGATTTGTTTAGGGACTATATTTCCTCGTGTTGTTAAACCTTAATTTTCGCAGAGGTTCTTTATTTAACCAACAAAGAAAAAAACAAATACCAAAGTTAATTTTTAATTTTTTAAAATCATTTTTAAGCCTACTAAAAACAATTCTAAATGAGTCCTAAGTCAAAGATACGAGCTCAGCGGAATGCCAAAGTCATAATAAACTTAATTACAGTATGACGTCTAATTATACTCACCATTTTATATTTTAAATATTAAATTATAAGTATCCTATCTGTATGAATTAATACCTGCGCTACAACAAATTTCATTTCACAAAAAATCTAAGTAATTCGTGTATAAAGCACCTCACATGGCTAGCTAGCATCGCAAAGGTAGCTTAGTGGTCAAGTACAATAATCTCTTCTAATAATTCATTAAAAATTTAAATTTATTAATTGAACAATTAATAATATATTTTAGTGCCACGTTCCATGCCTTAAAATTGATGTCACTGTATACGTCATGCACATTATCCTGAAACTAATAAATTGTAAATATAGGCCACCTTTCTTGGAAAATTGTCTCTGATCAATACTCTTTGTTATATATTTTCTGATCAACAAACAAAAATTGAAGTTTTTTTTTTTTTTTGAGTTATTGAAAAAAACAAATACTTGCAATAAAAGCTGTTTGGGAGGGATACTGTTTGGGACAAATGCGTCGAAGGGACCAGGAATGACGAGCAGACATCTGATGGCGGAGTTCTGCGCACCGGTGTTTTCCGTTAAAGCCTGGCGCGTGGAAGAACAGGAGCAGAAACATCCTGCTCGTCCACGATGTTGTCGTCCGCGAGGCCAATTCCTATAAAAGGCATGAGGCCATTCCGGCTAGAGACCGAGAGGCGAGGAGACCCGGTCGACGGCAGTTGGCAAGACGCGCTCTCCAGCACGAGAACCTAGGCACAACAGCCACGCTTTCCCCAGAACCGCGACGTAACACGCAAGATCTCACGGAGTCATGACAGCCACACTTTCCCCAGAACCGTGGCGTAACACGCAAGGTCTCACAGAGCCGTGGCAGCCACGCTTTCCCCTGAACCGTGGCGTAACACGCTAGATCCCATGTTTTGCCCATAACGCAGCAGTTGGAGTCCCATACCGTCTCAAAAAGAGCGGAAGACTGAGATTCAGAGGAAGCCTATAAAAAGGTAGCCAACGAAGGTAAAAGGGTTAGCATTTTTAAGATAAAAGAGAAAACCACAAAAAAGCCATAAGACCTGTGGCAAGCGTTCCCCGAACCTTCATATCTGACTTGAGCGTCGGAGGGTTTGCGCCGGGAGAACAACCGGCGTACTCTGACTTGTCTGTGTGTGCAGGGACATCCGGAGAAGAAGCATTACTAGGAGACCTCCTGGTCGTGGTAGAGTTGATCGAGCAGGGATCCTGGTCGTAGAACGAGGAGAACCGGAATCTCGCATCAACATTTTGGCGCCGTCTGTGGGGATCCAGAGCAAAAAGCTTCTGTCGGTAGCAAGAAGAGGGGTGGAGTAAGCGAAAGTCAATGGAGATAGGAGGAAGTAGCGCACAAGGGGGTGACATAAGGCTTAACGATTCCGTGACGCTGAGGGAGGTGATCAGCGAAGCACGGGAAAAAGTCATGTTCGACCGGATGGAGCGAATGGAAAAGCAGATGGAAACCTTGACAACCATCCTGCATGAGCTGCGGAACGAGCGAAGGGTAACCCAAGAGGGAAGGGTGAGAGGCGGTGGAGCGGCACCAGGTACCGATAGTGCGGAGAGAAGTCGAACCGCTGGGAGATTTGGCGGTGAGAGAGGTAACGTACCTCTGCGGGGAGAATTTCATAGAGAAAGAGAGCAGTCCCCGGTAAGACAGACTTGTGACGGGGGCGACGGGGTGGTGAACGCAGAGGAAACAGAACTGAGGCAACACTTACATGATGCAGAGCGAGAGCGGGATCAAGCTGCAGCGCGCGACCCTGGTCGCGCAGGACAGCTGGAGGAGGAAGTGCGAAGGCTAGCGCAAATAATTGATGACATGCAAGGGAGGAACAGAGCCCCTGGTTGGAGGATAATGCTGGACGGGGAATCACCGCTCGCAGCAGAGATCATGAGGGCAGTTATTCCAAGAGATTTCCGCCTCCCCGACCTCAGATACTCGGGAAGAACTGACCCGCTGGTGCACATAGAGCGCTTCAACGACATAACGGGGGTCCAGGGATTATCTCCATCCCAAAGGTGCAGGGTGTTCCCACTATCCCTTGAGGGACGTGCACGAGAATGGTACAGGAAACTTCCTCGGGGCAGCATAAAAACCTTCGAGCAGATGTGCCAGGAATTCGCAGAGCAGTTTAGTGGGGCAATGTCGCCGGAAGATGACATGATGGAGCTGAAGAGCATGAAACAGGGGGAGCAAGAAACCCTTCGGGAATTCATCAAGAGGTTTCATCGGGCTGTCCTCGACTTGGGAGCCTTCAACCACCCTCAGGCGTTAAGGGGACTGAAAGAAGGGGTGAAGATAGGAAGGCTGTGGTACAATTTGAGAAGCCCAGCTATTCAAACGTATGCAGCCGCATACGAACAGGCTAAAAGAGACATCGAGATTGAGGAGGAGAAGGCTGCACGGATCAAGACAGACCAGTTGGAAGGGTTAGGGAGGAAAGAGAAGAAAGCATTACCAACTAATGGACCGAACAGGAGGAGGGACCACCAGATCTCCGGTAGTGGAGCAGGAGGTAGGGTAATTGCTTACCAGCCTCATCAGAGGCCGCCACAGTATCAGCGCAGCAGGGCGCCACCTCCTCGCTCCCCAGCTAGGGAGCCTTGGAGAAGACATGATTCGGTACGAGGCCATAAAGGGTCGAGGGCTGCTGCACCTCCCCACACCAATAACAAAGCTACCCAACAGGAGGGATAGAGGACGTTATTGTAAGTTCCATGGCACCCATGGCCATACCACAGCAGAGTGTAGAGATCTCAAGACCCAGGTCGAAGATTTGGTGAGAAATCGGTACCTGGACGAGTTTATGGATGGGACTTTCCCGATGGTGGCCACCACGGATGAAGGGGAGCAGAGTGATGGAATCTTGAGACGCGAGCCGCCCGCAGCGAGGGTGATAGCTGGGGGCCCAACGTTGGCTGGAGATTCGAACAGATCGAGAAAAAATTATGCCAGATACGCCATGACCAGTAAAGAGATACTCTTCAACACCCCAGCAGCCAAACGAGCAAGGGTCAGGCAAGTGCCAATCATGTGGACGGATGAGGATGAGGAAGGGATTCTATACCCCCACGAGGACGCTTTAGTCATCAAGGCCACGATCGCTAGCAAGAAGTTTGACCGGATACTGGTTGATACGGGGAGCTCAGTTGATGTGCTATTTAAATCAACTTTGGAAGAGATGGGAATAGCCGACCGGAAGTTGGAATACACCAACACCTCCTTGAAGGGGTTCGGAGGAGGGAAGCTGGTCCCTCTGGGCGTGGTCGAACTGCCTATCACAATCGGGAGCCCCCCGACAGAAAGAACAATGATACTGGACTTCGTCGTAGTGGACGAGGAAGGTCCTTACCAGATGATCCTAGGTCGGCCATTTTTAAGGATGAGCAAAGCGGTGCTGTCCAACCATTATCTGTCTCTAAAGTACCGGGTGAATGGGGTAGTCGGAGTGGTACGAGGAGACCAGAGGATCGCAAGAAGCTGCTACTCCTCGGCAGCAAGGGAGGCGATGCAGATAACATCCCTCGATACCCGAGTGGAAAACAAGACTGGCAGACAAGAACCCGTAGAGGATCTGGAAACAGTAAGCATGGGACCGGAGAACCCGGGAAAGACGATCAGAATCGGGTCGAGACTTGAGGGAGAGCAAAAGCAGGAGTTGGTGAAATGCTTACAGGCTCATGCCGACGTGTTTGCCTGGACACATGAGGACATGCCAGGGATTGACCCAGAGGTAGCATGTCATAGGCTGGCAATAAAGAAAGGTGCTCGGGCAGTAAGGCAGAAGAGGAGGTGCTTCAACCAGGAGAGGTATGAGGCTGTAAGTGATGAGGTGGAGAAGCTTCTGAGAGCAGGGTTCATTCGGGAAGTTAATTACCCAGAGTGGATATCGAACGTGGTGTTGGTAAAGAAGGCGAACGGCAAGTGGAGGATGTGTGTGGATTTCACAGACCTCAATAAGGCGTGCCCAAAAGACAGCTTCCCTTTACCAAAGATCGATCAGCTAGTAGATTCAACGGCTGGACATGGTCTGCTTAGCTTCATGGACGCATTCTCGGGATACAACCAGATCCCCATGTACGAGCCGGATGAGGAGAGCACGGCTTTCATCACTAACCAAGGTCTGTTCTGTTACAGGGTGATGCCATTCGGTCTCAAGAATGCTGGGGCCACCTATCAAAGGCTGGTGAATAAAGTCTTTAAGCCCTTGATCGGGAAAACCATGGAGGTGTACGTGGACGACATGATCACCAAGTCCAAAGTCCCGAAGGAACATGTCAGACATCTCGAGGAGACGTTCGAGCTTTTGAGGAAGTATAAGATGAAGCTCAACCCGGAGAAGTGTGCTTTCGGGGTCGAGTCCGGGAAATTCCTGGGATTCATGGTGAGCCATAGGGGGATTGAAGCAAATCCCGAGAAGATCCAGGCGATTGTGCAAATGACGTCTCCTCGACACCTGAAGGAGATGCAGAGCCTCACGGGGAGGTTGGCGGCGTTGAGCAGATTCATATCCAAGGCTACAGATAAGTGTCAGCCATTCTTTCAAGTGATAAGGAGGGGAAAGAAAACGGAATGGACCCCAGAATGCGAGGAAGCCTTCCGGAACTTGAAGCATTACTTGCAGCAAGCTCCGCTACTGTCCACACCGAGGGATGGGGACAAGTTGAATCTGTATTTGGCGGTATCTGATCGGGCCGCCAGTTCCGTTCTGGTGAGAGAGGAAGAAGGAATTCAGTATCCGATATACTACACCAGCAAGGCCCTGCTCGACGCTGAGACCAGATACCCAACGATGGAGAAATGGGCACTGGCCCTTGTGGTTGCTGCTCGGAAGTTGAGGCCGTACTTTCAAGCATTCCCGGTCTCGGTAATCACCAACCAGCCATTGCGTCAAATTCTGCACAAGCCGGATGCCTCTGGTCGGCTCGTCAAATGGGCTGTAGAGCTGAGCGAATTCGACTTAGACTATAAACCCCGCGCGGCGATAAAGGCCCAGGCAATGGCCGATTTCGTAGCTGAGTTCGCGGAGCCTGAAGTATGCTTGGATCAGCAAGATGCAGATATAGGCAACGACGAAACTCAAGTATGGCAGATATCTGTGGATGGGTCATCAGGAGAGCGGGGTTCAGGAGCAGGGATTGTCCTGGAAGGCCCAGAGGGGGAGGAGATCTCTTATGCTGTAAAGTTGGAATTTGCAGCCACAAATAACCAGGCAGAATATGAAGCCTTGATAGCAGGGCTGGAATTGGCTAGGGCCGTGAAAGCGGACAGAGTTAAGATCAGAACCGATTCCCAGCTGGTTGCGAATCATGTCAGTGAAAGATTCCAACCAAGAGAGGAGAAGATGGAACAGTACCTAAGGATAGTCAGGCAGATGATGGGGAAGTTCGAAGCAGTGGAGGTGATACAAATCCCCAGGGAGCAGAATAGTCGAGCAGACATTTTGGCTAGGATGGCAGCCGTCGCCGACCCAAAAATGCCAAAGTCGGTCCCCCTAGAAGTAAAGTCTCGCCCGAGTATCGAGCAAAATTTGGGGGTGTTGCGGATAGAACAAAAAAGCTCGTGGAGGGACCCGATAGTTTCGTACCTTAGAGACGGGGTCTTACCACCAGATAAGCTACGGGCTCGGAAGATTAGAGCTCAGGCCTCGAGATACACGATGATCGATGGGGTACTGTATCGACGAGGATATACATTACCGTTCCTTCGGTGTTTGGACGATGACGACGCGGATTACGTGCTGAGGGAAGTGCATGAAGGAATTTGCGGAAATCATTCTGGCGGGAGGTCCCTGGCCCACAAGGTCTTAAGGCAGGGATATTTCTGGCCGACGATGCACCAGGATGCGCAAAGGAAGACCAGGAGCTGTGCAAGCTGCCAGAGTTTTGCAAATTTTTCTAACCAACCACCAGAGAAGCTCACCTCCATGGCCTCCCCTTGGCCATTCGCTCAATGGGGAATTGATCTGATCGGCCCATTGCCAAAGGGACGAGGAGCAGCAACACATGCGATAGTCGCTATAGATTACTTCACGAAGTGGATAGAGGTAGAAGCCCTTAGCAGGATCACAGAGAAGAAAACAACAGACTTCGTGTGGAGAAACCTGGTCTGTCGATACGGGATCCCATATGCCTTGGTAACGGATAATGGCAGGCAGTTCGATAATCACAGCTTCAGGGATTTCTGCCAGAACCTCGGGATAGAGCTGAAGTATTGCTCGCCTGCTCACCCCCAATCGAATGGACAAGTAGAAGCAGCCAACAAGACAGTCAAGAGGCTTCTGAAAACCAGGCTCGGAGCAAAAAAGGGTGCGTGGGTTGACGAGCTGTCAGGTGTGCTATGGGCATACAGAACAACCCACAAAACCGCAACGGGGGAGACACCGTTCGCTTTGGCTTTCGGACATGAAGCGGTCGTGCCGGCTGAGGTAGGAACGACCACACACCGGACAGATCATTTCAATGAGCAGGAGAACGACGAGCAGATATGTTTGAATCTTGATCTGCTAATGGAGAGGAGGGAACAAGCAGCCGAGCGATCAGTCACTTACCAACAGAGGGTTGCTCGGTATTATAACCAGAAGGTGAACATACGGCAATTCAGGGTCGGAGACTGGGTACTGAGAAGAGTGAATCAGAGCACCAAAGATTCGACTCAAGGAGTGCTGGGACCGAATTGGGAAGGGCCATATAGAGTCAAGCAGATAGCGGGGCCCGGAGCTTACAAGCTGGTTCGCGCGGACGGCCACGAAGTGAAACGCCCATGGAACGCAGCACACCTCCGAAAATACTTCCAGTAAGACTTGCTCACATTTTAAAGCAATTTCTGCTCATGCTGTCTATCTTTTATTTTTATGTCTTATGTCCGAACAATTTCATGTAAGTCAAATCCTGCCATTAATGTAACGTCGACGAATTTATTTCGCTTGAAACCGAAAAAAAAAAAAAAAAAAAAATCCTAAGGCATGCAAAGGCTCGCCAAGTCTCAGAGCCTGTCTTATGGCGAGACAGAAGCCAAGCATGCCAGGATCTGCTCGGCCACGAGAAGGCAGCAGAATCCAAATCGTTTGAAGAAAATCCTAAGGCATGCAAAGGCTCGCCAAGTCTCAGAGCCTGTCTTATGGCGAGACAGAAGCCAAGCATGCCAGGATCTGCTCGGCCACGAGAAGGCAGCAGAATCCAAATCGTTTGAAGAAAATCCAAAGGCATGCAAAGGCTCGCCAAGTCTCAGAGCCTGTCTTATGGCGAGACAGAAGCCAAGCATGCCAGGATCTGCTCGGCCACGAGAAGGCAGCAGAATCCAAATCGTTTGAAGAAAATCCTAAGGCATGCAAAGGCTCGCCAAGTCTCAGAGCCTGTCTTATGGCGAGACAGAAGCCAAGCATGCCAGGATCTGCTCGGCCACGAGAAGGCAGCAGAATCCAAATCGTTTGAAGAAAATCCTAAGGCATGCAAAGGCTCGCCAAGTCTCAGAGCCTGTCTTATGGCGAGACAGAAGCCAAGCATGCCAGGATCTGCTCGGCCACGAGAAGGCAGCAGAATCCAAATCGTTTGAAGAAAATCCTAAGGCATGCAAAGGCTCGCCAAGTCTCAGAGCCTGTCTTATGGCGAGACAGAAGCCAAGCATGCCAGGATCTGCTCGGCCACGAGAAGGCAGCAGAATCCAAATCGTTTGAAGAAAATCCTAAGGCGTGCAAAGGCTCGCCAAGTCTCAGAGCCTGTCTTATGGCGAGACAGAAGCCAAGCATGCCAGGATCTGCTCGGCCACGAGAAGGCAGCAGAATCCAAATCGTTTGAAGAAAATCCTAAGGCATGCAAAGGCTCGCCAAGTCTCAGAGCCTGTCTTATGGCGAGACAAAAGCCAAGCATGCCAGGATCTGCTCGGCCACGAGAAGGCAGCAGAATCCAAATCGTTTGAAGAAAATCCTAAGGCATGCGAAGGCTCGACAAAGTCTCAAAGCCTGTCTTAGGGCCAGACAAAAGCCCAGCATGCAAGGATCTGCTCGTTCGCGAGAAGGCGAGCAGGCTCCAAAGCATTTGGAAAGTTTCCTACGGCACGCAAAGGCCTCACCAAGTCTCAAAGCCTGTCTTACGGCGAGACAGAAGCGATCAGCGTTTCAGACGAAAATTAATTCATGAGTACGACACGAGATAGTAATCAACAACATTTTTATTAATGGCTAACAGAGGGGAAAAATTTCATAAACGTTGTTCATTACAATACAAGAAGAAATATATCAAAAAGATGGTGGGTCAGTGAGCCGAGCAGCATCGGTTGGCTGGACCTCCTCGGGTGCGGGAGGGGTATCACCAGTTGCGTCCGGGGGGGTGCTCGCCTCGCCAACATCAGCAGGGACTGCACGAGGAGGAGAGTTACCCTCCTCAATCACGATCGGCTCTAACCCCTCGGCATCTTCCTTGGCCGCCTCCTCGTCCATATGTTGAGCAACACCAGCTGCAAGGTCATCCATCTTCAGATCAGGGTGTTGCTTCCCGAGGACGGCCATGATACAACGATACGAATGCCGAAGTCCCTGGTCGTACTGGTTGTCGGCCTCCCTCTCCAAGTTCTCTACATGAGCTCGGTGGGAATCGCGGAGAGATTCGAGCTGAGCCTCATACATAGCCCTCTGCCCTTGGAGATCCTCCTTAACCTTGGTCAGCTCCTCCTCGAGTGTAATGGCTTTTGCTTGAGCAAGGGACTCTTGCTCTATCAGCTTGAGGTTCTCAACGTTTAGCTCCCCCGCCTTTTTCTCGGCAACGTCAGCTCTGGTCGTCGCCGATTGAATGTCCTCCTTCATCTTCCTGTCGTAACGGCCAACCTTGGCCTTATAGTAGGTGGCCATGCAGCTGAGATGGAAAGCACTGTACTGCATGGCTCCCACCAGCTCGCCCAGGGTACAACCGTCAAAGCCCTCCAGGTCCTTCTTGCTCACGAGTTTAGACAACTCATTGAGATAGGGAACCAAGTGTTCTGGTCGGCTGTCGGGTAAGCGGGACCGAGGCACAACAGGTGGAGAAGAGGAAGCAGGATCAGTGGCCGCTCTACTGGATTCCCCGACTCTAGCAGAGGCAGGAGGGAGAGCCTGCAAGGGAGGAACCTGCTGCACGATGTTCTTTCGCTTCGCAGCGGGAGCATCTTTGTCCTGGTCCCTATCGGTTGTTGGAGGCCGAGAGCGTTTCCTGGTCAGAGCTCCAATCACTGCGTCCTCCATCTTATGGCCAGGAAGTATCAACCGAGACTCGAGGAAGTTGTATGTAGATAGCAGTTCTCGGCTCGAGCAGGAATTGGCCAATACAGCCTCGACCCGTTTAAGCAGACCAGGTCGGAGCGGGAAGTGAACACCCCAGGAAACTACAGCACAAACAGACACTTGGTTAGAGACAAACCAATACAGCAGGAACAATTATGGATACAAGACATCTAAAGCGAGCAGGCAACCTGGGACCGTGAAACGGGGTGGGACGCGACAATCCTTCCCGTCTATTTGTGCAACTTGACCCCAGGGACCCCCAGCAAAAAAGAATTTCCTCTTCCAAGTCCCACCACCACCAGTTGGAAGATCAGTTATGGGTTTCCTGCTCTTGGTACCAGATTGGAAGTAGTACCAGCCGGCATCTTTAGGGCTGCTCTTCAGCTGGTACAGATGCTTCACCTCATCAACCGTGGGCTCGCTTTGGCAACATCTGTCCCACAATATGAACAGACCAGAGAGCACTCTCCACCCGTTGGGGTTCAGCTGACCAGGAGCCAGATTTAGCCCGTTAAGTATCCGGGCAAAGTAAGGCTGCAAGGGACACCTCAGCCCATACTTAAAGCTCTCCAGATACAGGGTAACGTGTCCCCTGGGAGGCCGGCTAGGTGTATCCTTTTTTCCTGGGATCCTAAGAGGTATCTCACCAGGAATACTATACCTAAGTCGGAGGTCATTGAGCTCGTCAAACGTGGTCGTACACGACATGTAGTCAATGGCATAATCACGCGACAAGGCTCTACCCCCTACTGTACCCCGTTCTTCTGGTCGTGATGCTCCTGATGGGGACGCCTCACTAGAATCATCCCCTTGACCCTCACTCAAAGTGTTCTCCGATCCAGAAGACCCTTCTTCATCGCTACTGTCGCTCGAGGAGGTTGTTTGGGGAGACATCCTCCTAGCGCTAGTACCAACACTAGACCTAATGGGCTCTAAGGGGATCCCGGGATCAAAAGCAAAATCAGCGGGCAGACTAGGCAAAAAACCTAGTTCGTCGTCACCAACCTCAACGACCTTCTCCTTACCCTTCGACATATCCTAAGTTCTAACCAAAACACCACCGCCAACTACAACCTCAAGCAAAGCAGAGAGAAAGGAGATTACCTACAACTAACCGATACCGAAAAAAAAAAAAAAATAGAAAAAATACCTGAAGCAGGGACTCGGTCAGAGAGAGACAGGGATGACAGCTTTGGCGCCGAGGTTCATTCGCCGGAGAGACAAGAATGGAGAAAATGACGAGTTCGTGTTTGAAGATTTTGGGTTTCCTTACTGAGAAGCAAACTCTTGGGCTGCCAGCATTTAATGACGCATATTCCGAGAATCCCGTAACCGTCGGTTTGAAATTCAAATGGAGGGGGGGATTTCTGCCACGTCACCTCGTCCGCAATTAAATGCGACATGACTCCTGGCAGCCTTTTCCAAACCCACGCGAGCGAGTACTATCGAGTTTCTACTGCTGGTCCACTACATTACCCAACACCAGAAACTGGGGGACCGGTGTTTGGGAGGGATACTGTTTGGGACAAATGCGTCGAAGGGACCAGGAATGACGAGCAGACATCTGATGGCGGAGTTCTGCGCACCGGTGTTTTCCGTTAAAGCCTGGCGCGTGGAAGAACAGGAGCAGAAACATCCTGCTCGTCCACGATGTTGTCGTCCGCGAGGCCAATTCCTATAAAAGGCATGAGGCCATTCCGGCTAGAGACCGAGAGGCGAGGAGACCCGGTCGACGGCAGTTGGCAAGACGCGCTCTCCAGCACGAGAACCTAGGCACAACAGCCACGCTTTCCCCAGAACCGCGACGTAACACGCAAGATCTCACGGAGTCATGACAGCCACACTTTCCCCAGAACCGTGGCGTAACACGCAAGGTCTCACAGAGCCGTGGCAGCCACGCTTTCCCCTGAACCGTGGCGTAACACGCTAGATCCCATGTTTTGCCCATAACGCAGCAGTTGGAGTCCCATACCGTCTCGAAAAGAGCGGAAGACTGAGATTCAGAGGAAGCCTATAAAAAGGTAGCCAACGAAGGTAAAAGGGTTAGCATTTTTAAGATAAAAGAGAAAACCACAAAAAAGCCATAAGACCTGTGGCAAGCGTTCCCCGAACCTTCATATCTGACTTGAGCGTCGGAGGGTTTGCGCCGGGAGAACAACCGGCGTACTCTGACTTGTCTGTGTGTGCAGGGACATCCGGAGAAGAAGCATTACTAGGAGACCTCCTGGTCGTGGTAGAGTTGATCGAGCAGGGATCCTGGTCGTAGAACGAGGAGAACCGGAATCTCGCATCAACAAAAGCCATATGAATCATATTGTTGGACGAAATTGGTGGATTTTTCTTTACGAAGTAGGGTCAAATGTGGAACCGAAATTTTGTAATTCTTACAAATACATTATTACCTTAAATAGCATTATTTTTCATTTTATTATATTGAATATGGTTTTTCTCCAATCATTACAACGAACTATATATGAAAATCTGTATATGATCTTAATATTTTGATGCCCAAAAGGAAAAAAAATTCAAAAATAAAAAATTATATGCAAAGTAATCAATGAACCACAATCCCATATTGTTAAGGTGCGCAAATCAAAAGATGCTTTTGTCCATACATGGTCAACTCTGTAATAGTTTATAATTCATTCTCTTACATTTATTTATTTATATATAATCCCTTCTCCGTTTAATTTCTTCTCAACATAACCTTCCTAACATGGCCACTCGCATGGCACTGGACTCCCCAGCCAGCCCCCTAAACCCAAATCAAACTCACTGGGCCGCCCTTATCCGACCGCCGGGCAACCGGAGGCTCCTCCTAAGGCGGCGTAAACCACCCGTGATTCGGCTCGGGGGCAAAAAGCCGCGGCGGGGGATCTTCCTAGTGAGGATTCTAAGGAGAATTAGGCTAAGGTGCCTAAAGCTGCATTATGCATGCATGCTGAGGAAGCTTAAGAAATATTATACCCAGCTGGTGAAGGATATTAGGGATGCAAGTGCAACTTTAGAGAGCTTCCAACAAAGGCTCTTCATGGAAACAACTTTTGGTGTCCCCGTTGTAAGTGTTTCTTCTTTATCTAGCTTCCTTTCTGTGGATCGGCCTGCGCCTAGATCCTCTATGTTCATGTAAAAGCTTTTAATAATTAATTGTTTCTTTTTCTCTTATAATAATTAAATGTAACATTTTATGTTACATTTTATTTCTCAAGATTTATGTAAAAAAGTGAAACAAATTGTACAATGTAATTTCAGCTAGTGGTGTGAACCTTTTGTTTTGTTTTACATTTTTTTTTTTTTTTTTTGGTTTTGATTGTTAAATATTTGAAAATATAGATTCTTTACAAGGCTGTTCTAATATTTTATGCTCTTTTTTTTTTGTTTTTATAAGCATGGATAAATACAAAAGAATTAGGTGAAATGTGCAGTTGGGATGAGATTAATTGTTTTTGTGAAATAGAAGTTAGCAGGTCATATTCATGCATGATTCATATATTAAACTAGTTTTATTTAAAAATCAGTGAGTGCCAAACAAAATTAAAATATTTGTGAAATTCCAAAAGTGATTTTGTTTGGGTTCATCATGTGACACATAGTAAGTGTCTTAATGATAATGTTAACAAAGGTTGCCCATCATGTTATGATTTTGTTATCTAGGAATTGAAAATCGTGCTAATAACTCCAATTTTGGATGCCTGTGCCCTGTGGGTGTGGGCTTCACAGTCACATCAATGATGTAACTTGTAAGACACCAATAGCTGGCTGATATTAATATACGTACCCTATTAATAATTAGGATTAAATTAATTTTTTAAATGAATATAATTAAGTTTCAGTAAACAATTATGAATTACTCGGGCTAAGCATGGCTCTTACTTATCTATTAACGAAGATTGTAGAACATTAACGTATTATACACTTATATTGGGCCCAAAATAGGCTCGAAATTATATTTTGCTGTTAAAAAAAAGGAAAAAGATAACGTTACTAAAATCAAATTAGATTTGTTTAATAATATTTGGATAACTTCGAATTATATTTTTTTTAATTTATCTTTATTCAGAAGGGTATTATGTATATTCCACTCGACGAAAATAAGATACTAAAAAAGTTTATCAACATTTTAATGGATTTTTTTTTTCCCGGTTTGCTACCTATTAAAAAGATGATATTTTCCTCATCCCGTATTGGTACATTTTTCAAAATATTCGAAGACCCCTTGTCCTTCCGAATATTCTGTTAATTAGTCAAATTTTTGCATTATTTAACGGTTTTATGAATCATTTGTAGATATTCGGGCCGAATGACTCGGCCCAGTCCGAATCCTCATTGTTATGATGCCTTTCAAAAATAAAATAAAAATGGCGATGAAATCACAATCCAACCATTTCAAAAAATTAGTAAGTTATAAAACTATTTAAAGGGATGTCTTATAATTAATTTTTTAATTTTATTATAGATAGGGTCATTCTATGATGCATAATTAAAATCACGCCATTAATACCGTAATTAAACATTAATTATATAAATGTAACATAACACATGTAAATGTAACATAAAACTTGTAAATCAGCATTAAATATAAATTATGTACATGGAACATGAGAGTTGTAAGTAAAAGATAAAATAAGTAAATTAATATAGCAATGGAAATTTGGTATATTATTAAGCAAATAAAACAAGACTTACAAATGTAATATAAAACCTGAAAATCAAGTGCAAAATAAAATATAAATGATGTAAATGGAAGATAAAAACAAGTAAATTAACATATGAGTGTCGAATTGGTGTACCAGTGGTAAACAAAATAAAAACATACAAATATAACATAAAGTTGTTAATCAACAATTAAGTGTAAAATAAAATATAAATTATGAAAATAAAAAAATAAGACTTGTAAATGGAAGGTAAAACGAGTAGATTAATATAGGAGTGGTAAATTAGTGCATGTCATATAAAACTTATAAATCAACAATAAGTGCAAAATAAAATATAATACTTGTGAATAGAAGATAAAATAAATTAATTAATACAATAGTTATTGCAAAAACTAAAAATTTACAAATGTAAATTAAAAACTCATTATAACAATGATTACCTTATATATTTACTGATTTTATTTCTAAATTGAAAAATGATAGCTTTGGATTTATGTAATTCATGTGATGATTTATGTGAAATTTTGTTAAGGATAAAATTTATCTCAAAATTGAATTTTGAAAAACTATTTTTTTTTTTCATGTTTTTCAAAGTTGTATATAGATAAGGTGATTTTGTATCATTCTAAGACTTCTCGACAACAATACCAAATAATTTTTAAATACAAGTGAAAGGTAAAGTTCGAAATTACATGAAATATATATAAAATTGAAAGTTATTTTCAAATTTATAGATGTATCATATATGTCTAGTATTATAAGAATATCTTTTTATTTTGTTTTGACTTGATCCATATTAAGAAAAACAATTTTTCTTAATTAACATATGTAGTAAAAAAATACTATGATAGAAAAAAATTTATAATTTCCTAGGATGAATGTAGAATTTATGGTTATACCCATTCAATAAAACTTATTCTAATTGTTCTTGATACAATTTTTTTTTATTTTTAATTAATGAGTAGATTTTTTCTTTGCTTTGTTAAATTAAAATGAATAAACAATTTTTTAATTAAAATTTAATGTTGATTTACAAACTTTACGTTATTTTTATAAGTGTTTCTTTTGTTTGTATTTTTAAAACATCTATTTACCACTCATATATTAATTTACTTGTTTTACTTTCTATTTATTAGTCTTGTGTATAATTTACAAAATTTATAGTTATCATGGTATTGATACCATAATTTTAATCATGGTATTATAGAAATTTTCTCATAAATAAGTTATAAAGCTTGAGTGTGTTGGGGATTTGCCAAGAAAATTTTTATTCTCACCTCATATAGGAAGACTCAAACTCTCAATTTCAAATTATAAAATGAAAGGATGACAATTATTAGACAAAAGAAAGAGTTGAAAATATATAATCTCTTTTGGTTATAATGCTCTCATTAATAAGATTGGAGAACGAAGATTGCAAAATAGATAATAATTTTAATTGGACAAACAAAATAAATTTGTTTCTATGACATGTGAGAAGATTCGAATCATTAACTTCAACGAAAAGACAAGAAGATAACGACCACACTTTTTTTTTTTTAAAAAAAAAAATACATATATTACAAATACAATTTTACACGACTCTTTAATAATCTGAAATTTGTTGATATTTAAAAAAGAGTGATCATTCTTCACGAGATTGTTGAAAAACGATCTCTTAAATTCAATGGAAGAACTTGAAACACAACTTTTTGCTGCCAGTTGATGAGAACGTCAACTGATAAAGAAGTGTGAGCTGATAATTTGGAAATGTTTTCCCTCCGATTGATAGCTTCCATCCACAACATATTTAAATCTGGACGGTGGTTGTACGATTGGACTTTGGAAGATGATCATCAAAAATTTCAAAGTCAATCCCCAGTGGGTCCTTACAATCACTGTGGATACCTACCACTACCAGGCTACCACAGCCTCCGCCCTCCAGGCCCGTTGTTCGTCCTACAGCACATTGGTGGACCTGCCCACATAATGCATTAAAGATGTGTTTATAAATTATCACGTGATATTGCATTACAGTGTAGTGTATTATTTAATACAAAATGTATTTTATTAACACTTTATTATTATATATAAAATATTTTATATTATTATTCATATTAAAGTAATTTTTTTATAATTATTAATATATTAAAAGTTTTCATTTTTATTTTTCTTAAATTTATTAATTTAATTTTTTAAATAAAAGTATAATTACCTACCACGGCTGCACAAACCACCGACCATATTTTGACATCTATTGACATAATTTTTTGTACCATTAGGTGTGTTTGGTTGGAGGATTTTTTTTTAATAAATGCGGGTATTTTATTTCAGAAATCAACTTTAAGATAACATTCTAAAAAAATTGGGTAATCCTCCAACCATACTAAGGATTCATAACACTGAAGCGCATATTTCGCTAATACATCAACCACATGGTTACAAAATCTATGAATATGCCGGAGTTGGAAGTTTTCACGCTCTGAAATTAGCATCTGAATCTCTGAAATAATCCAAAATAACTATGTATGTGTATGGCATTTGCATGAAATAAATTGAATAACCCGCAATGAATCCGACTCCACCATCAATGGAGACAAACTAGTCTTACTAGCAAGTCGGATACCAAAGCCAAGAGCTTCAGCCTCGGCTATATCAACATCATCGGAGAAGACACCTTGATCAACCCCCACAACCATAACCTGACCATTGCTATTACGAATTACAGTACCATAACCCACCTTTCCATTTTCTTTATCTACCGCTGCATCCGCATTTTATTTATACCAACCTGTTGGAGGCACCTCCCACTTCTCAGTAGATAAAACATCATTAGACTGCTCAAACCTTCCACCAACAGATTGCACAGAATCAAAAGATTGGAATAGACCTTCAACTCGAGCAACTACATGTGATGACTTTATTAAAAGTGGGGATTGAACTCTTTTTTAAAAAATTTATCCCACTCTCGTGTTTGGAGCTTTCAAGAGTATTAAGATTTAGTTATCCTAATCTCAATTTTGTAAAGGAAATTATCCCAAGAGTGGCCATGGGATTAGTTAGTATTGAATTATATTGATAACTCAATTAAATATAATAATTTATAAATATTAAAATTATAGCAATATGTGATAAATGTAATAAAAATATTGATTTTAATAATGTAAATAATAAATTATATTAAAAATCATTATTAATTTCACATTAAATTAAAATTCTATTTTAATTTATTTAATTATTAAATATTTTTATAATTTCAAATTTACAATGTAAATTAATTATTAAATTAATATTCAAAAATATAATTTTTTATAAAATAATAGATTATTGAATAAAAATAATATAAATATCATAAATATATTTAAAAAAATAAAAGTTATTTAAATTATGATTTATATTTCATTAATATCATTAAGGTTGATTTGTATCATTAATAATACAAAATTTTAGTTTATAATAATAATAATAATAATAATTGTAATATTATAATATAAGACATGATTATTTATAGTTCAATCCAATATTGCACTAAATACAACATAATACTATATGTAATCCAATCCGATTCGATCCAATCTAATCCAATCTGACATACCAAACGAGCCCTTAAAATTATTATCGCCGAATATGTGCAACCATATATAATACCGGTAGAAACAGAATTTTCATCAATCGTAAACATACGATCAAAGTTTTGATATTCAAAATTTTTAACTGTGGATCAACAACGGATAAAAGCCTTATTTCCGTCAATTTATGCACTATTGTGTCGCTTCGGATTTGGATAGAACCAAATTGGGCATCAAGTACCAAAATTATGTCGCTGACAATGAGCTGTTGTGATCGACGGTGGTTATTAAGGTTGTCGTTCAACTCTACTACTTTATTAGCCAATTATAAATAAATTAAATAAGCTTAACTGATTAGATAAAATCTTGTATTTAAAAGTTAAAACCATTGCCAAGCCGTTGGGGTCATGAGTTTCGATAAATCGTCGTTAGTGGCACTGAGCCTTCAATTAATGATGTCTCGCGCGCTCCATTTTATTTTGTCAAACACGTTGCAATCAATACATGGCCCGCCAATTATCCAACACAACGCAGCGTGCCAAACGACGCTTAAATGTCTATTGGAATGGCCGGAGGATATTTTGTGAGCAACTTTATTAAATGTAGATGGTTTATTTTCTGATTATTATTTTACATTTTCCCAATTCTCTCTGGGGATTTTTGATGGTCGGTGTGCAATTTTATGTTCGATTTTCTGGTCAACAAATTAATTAATGTTGTCTTCTTTTTTCAAAATAGACCTAAAGGTTGTACAAATCAAGATTGTGAATCAATCGTGTGTTGTTGTTTTTCCTACTAACAGAAGAAATTTAAAATTTCTGAAATTATTATACGATGAAAAGTTACCCAAAACTATTTTTTTTTTTTTTGCTTATCTAATATATTTATTTATATCCTCATTTAGTTTGTACTTCAAAGATGTTGAAATGCTTTTGGCGGTGTGTGTATACGTATATATATTTGATTCATGTCATGTTTATCTTTTAGTTACGTAATAAGAATGCAATTAGTGGTGAAAAAACATTTGAGATGTACATAAGCTTCCTAAATAATAAATATGATCAGGATCGTGCATGTTATTAAGCATGGTGGGTCTTGTGTCGTATAACCATTGACTAGGATATTAAATGCTAGCCAATGATTAAGTGACATGTAGCTCGGTGCATAAAATAATATGTGCAATGATGCACACTTACTCAGAAGTCTCTTAAATGCAATTTTTTTTTATGGAAGGTCCATTATTGTGGAATCCAATATTCAACCTTTCAAATCTTATACTCACCACAATTTTAATACCACAACTGAAATAGTTTATATCCACTCCAAGAGATCTTGTGGATGTAACTAATTAGCTCTAGTAAAATTTATCTGTGTTTTAATGAAAATTAATTGGTTACTGATTATAGAGTCTAACCACATTTTTTATTTTATTTTTGGCCTGATAATTCGCACGTCCTCCTATCATTCTTGAAGTTGAGGGGTTAATTCTCCTCGTAAGATCATATGAGACTTGGCGGATTAGATGAGGGCAAGTCCCAACAGATTTTTTTGATGGAGCTTTACAATTCTCAACTAATGGATGCCACAAAGCATTTAACATTATTGACGACGGAATTACGAAATCGCCCTAGAAAATAGATATATGTGCTGCAGGACTTGACTGAGGACGGCTCGTTTTGCTTCTTCTGATCATTAATTTATCCACCTAACTAAATTAAAAAGATAAATTAAAATAAAAGAAAGTAACGATGCCGTTCTGATCCACGCAACGACCGTAGTATGCCTGATTAGACATGTAACTTGTAAGTTTGACAATTGACACCTACGATTAAGTGATGCCTGCATTTTAATTGGACCAAGAGGACGAAATTTTGTCAAATACTCAAATTATTTGAATATGATCGATCGATTCTTTACTCTTTTTTTTTTTTTTTCTTTGGTCAGAGTTCAATGGGACTAAAAGCTGCGGGTCAATTGCTAGCTATGACACTCAATGTGTTCTTATTGAGTTGTACATATAGTAAGAGTCATATATGTGCGTGTATATATTGAACATACGTGGTAAGAGTCATATTTAACATAAGGGAGATGTAAAGATTTGAATTGAACTAAAATATAGCTTCATTTAATTTAATATTCCACAAGAATTCTGTGGTCGCAGAAATCTGTTGGCAGTTTTGCAACTTGCTCCTAAAAATTTTGGTCCCCCGTTGAAGAGAAGCATTATCTTAATTCTACTTGAATTTTCTTCATATTGAGGTTAATTACATGATACATGCCCCAGAATATTTCCTTGATAGATTTATTAATTACTTTGTGTATGTCATACATTAATTTTCTTTTTTTTAATTAGTCAATACCTAGTTTGTTGGTTCCCTAATCTTGTGAAGACATGAACCAAAGAACAGCAGGATGAGAAAATACTTTATTTTTTGTTATTTAATTTATTTACTATTTTTATGATTATTAATTTTCAAGTTGGCTTTATTTAACGTAATATACAGACTAGGGGAGATTGGCAGTTTTCTTCTTATTGAAATCAAAATATACCACTTATGACTTACCCTCTTTATTGTTTTTATAGTAACCAATAACTTGTTTAATAGTATAATTTTACAATATTATGTTTATTTTAAAAAATAATTTTTTATATTTATTATAAATTAAATAAAAAAAGTATTAAAATAAGAAATATATGTATCGATGTGAATAAAAAATTAATAATAAGATTTTTTTTGTATTTTTTGTTATTTTTTAAATATTTTTTTATTTCCAAGACAAATTATCAATCAAATGACTCATTTACCCATCTTATTCTTTTAAATTTTTTTTATGCCAAAAGGAGTTTTGAATATTATGAAAATAATATGAAGTAAACAGTAAAAATTGATTTAAATAGGAAGAAATTAACAATCTTCTACAGATGAAAATACCACGTAACTCACATGATTATTTCCATTATTTTATATTATCTTTCTAACTTTTAAAGCCAACCTACTTTTATTCAATAAAAAGGTGTCGGACAATTCCATAATTTTGTGCAATTGAAGTTGTATTTGAGAAAATTTAATCCTCAATTCCATGCACCAACAATATCTTCAAAAGGCCTGCATTTCATTGATTAACCGATTCTCATTGCCAAACATTTATGTCTATTAACATCGTATAAATTTCATTGTCAAAACTTCACCATTGCCAAACTTGATGGATAAGTTTTCGGCAGTACGTACTCGGCTGCTAAATAGATTCTTAAAAAAAAAAAGAAAAGAAGCAAAATAACCCCATGATCAAATGATCCATTTCAAGGCTGATGATTACGTATGAGTCATCTTATAAGAAAATACCATGTTGAAACATCTATTTAATAATCCATTTCGCTGCCAAACTGGCGGCACTTTGGTGAGAGGCACGAAGGTCACTTGTAATTAATTGCCTTTCATTTATTTATATGTCTGCAGAAAGGAAAAGGAAAAGGAAATGAATCATTCCAGCACGCCACAGTTTTGCTATTGCTTTTTCGTATATTCCCAAATGCATCCATGCAAAGTGGATGAAGCTCTGGAAAAGAAGTTTGATTCTTTTGGGTAAAGGGTTCTTTATTATTAGATTTCTTGAAGTCGATCGATAAGGCAGATAAATATGTGATTATATATATGGATATTTGACATCAAAATGAACCCCGTTTTTACATTTATACACTTTTAAGTTTTGCTTTGCTAGTTTAGAGCAAGTATAATATTTGAGATCTACTCATATTTACAGCAGTAAATAAATCATTTTTTTAAAAAAAATTTCACACATGTAAGTAAATGTTCATTTTCACTCTCGAGTATTATGCATGTGATGGAAAATATTTTCTTACAAATATTTAGAAGCAGATGCAATTCATTAATTCTTAGCTTAGATAATTCAGATTATACTATAGATATGTAATTAATAGATGACTAATAGTGTATTTCCACATATATTTGTACATAAACAATTCGTACGGTATTGATATATAACAGGTAGATTATGCTACGTTTAGGACCAATATTCAAACTATAGTATAACAAATCTATCCAAGTAAGTCCATACAAATTTAGGCTTGTAATATATATATATTGTAGCAAAAGATTTTTTTTTTTAAATAAGAAAAATTTAGGATACTAGTTGTTTGGCAAAAAATCGTGGATGCTCTCAACAAATACTATCTTATCGGTTGCATTATTATTAACAAAAAAATAGAGGCACAGTAAAAAATCAATAGGTAAAAGAATATACTTGGCGAGTATATATTTATTTCTTTTTTTTAAAAAAAGATAAAAGAAGAAAAGACCCGAGACACATTAAGGGTTCAAGATAATGAAATTAAATAGCATCATCCTAAAAAAAGCAAAGTGATTCCGTATAAAGAAAAAGAAGAAAACAAACTGGTTAGTACGCTAACAAATATTTTTAAGGTGTTAGATAGGCTGACAAATGTTTAGGTGACTCATATTATCATATAACACATATGATGTCTTTTACATATTTCTTGCCAAAAGTTATTAGAAATGGTAACCACTTTTTCTCTATTTTCATATATTTTTCTAATAGAATAGGGTTATTGCATTCTAATATTTACTTTGAATACTCTGATTTTAATAAAATATTTTATTATAATATACCCATCATGCGAATTATTATTAAGGATAATTTATTATGAATAAATATTACATAATTGCTTTGAACACTCATACAATACACTCATTATTTAATGTATAATTCTCATTCATCAAATGCTAAAACTTTTATTTCTAATATCTTAATTAATATTTAGACATGTAATGCGGAAGTATTGATTTTAAAAAATTTTGACTGCAAAGTTTATGTCATAGTTTTTTTAAAAAAAATTGAAAGAAAACAAAAACATTTTAAACAGTCATTTTTTTGGGGTTGGTTTTCGACCCTTTTTATTCTTATTCTTCATGGTCTTCTTCTCTTCCTCCTTTTTTTGGATAATATTTATAGAATAATTGTTATTACGGTGCTCTTATTGCAAGTTATTTTGGGTGCAAAATATAAGATTGAACATTGTTTAAAACTTAACTTGATTATATTATTGTAAGTACGTGTTAAATCTCTTTCAATCGGCTGTGTGAAATAGCTTTATTAGTGTTTTAAGTAAATGAAGTTAATTAACTTAAATAATTTATGTAAGGTTTTTTTTTTTTAAATTTAAAAGAGTGTAAAAAAGTAACAAAGTATTTAAAATAATTAATAGATTGTAAATAACCCCATCCTTTTCAGTATGATGTTTTATTTGGTGGGTGGTTTGGTAATTGAGATGGTAAAATCAAATCTCCTGTGTTGAAAAAAAGGAACGCTGAGATTCAAACTTTACTTACATGATTCAGGAGGAAATGAGATTGTTGTTAGGCTAATGAATAAAACAATAAAATGCTTAATTATATATCCTTTACTTTTTCAAACTATGATTAAAAATTCCATTAGGATTGCATTCCAAAAAGTCCAATACTCATTTCTTGATTAATATTACAAGATTTTTTATGTTCGCCAAAATTCAAAAGCCTAAAATTTCAACCGACAACAAAAAGAAGCCATCAGGTATACATCTTGCAGAAGCAAAAAATCTAGCTAGTTCAAAGCTAGCATGTGGATTTCCGAAACAACAAAATATTATAACATCAACTTAAGTCAATATGGAAGTGATTAGTTCCTAAATGCCCATCTTTTTACTTGGTTTGATAGGGTCGATCAGGGGTGACCATGATGCCACCATGACTCGCTGCGTTTATGATGAAAGGGGACAAACCAAAAAATCTCTCTGAAAGTTGGTGATATTTATTTATTTATTATAG
The DNA here is from genome assembly GCF_022201045.2 of Citrus sinensis. Taxonomy (NCBI): domain Eukaryota; kingdom Viridiplantae; phylum Streptophyta; class Magnoliopsida; order Sapindales; family Rutaceae; genus Citrus; species Citrus sinensis. Next base: position 7,489,818 of record NC_068562.1, on the reverse strand, counting down.
ATTAGCAGAGGTCCACAAAGAAAGTTGAATAATTTTGCCTTAGGTTAAAAACAAATGGAGTGGCTTTTGTGGTCCAATTCCACTTTCGACTTTCAAGTTGCCACTTCTTGCTTGATCAATTGAATCCATTTTCATCTATAAGCATATTAATTTGCAAGATTATCAAAGTTCTCCCTTCAACTCAATTACTTTATTTTAGTTTAATTTTTTAAAAGAATAAAGAAATTGAAATATATTTGACTTCAACTAAATCAATCTGTAAAAATCTTAATTACTTAAAAGATTTTACTAAATTTTAGAAAATAAATTTAATGAATTATTTCAAACTTTTAACGCGACAGACTACAAATATATTTAAATTTTTTAAAAAAGGATCCAACTATGATGATTTAATTTAAAGAAAGAACGTATATGGTCATAGTGTTACGAAATTTTATTAAATAGGATTTGAATTCACATGGTGCAGCCGCAACATATGAGACTTTGTCTAAAAATATTCATGTTTTATTCATTTATTTCTTCTCTGTAGTGTAATCCACAATCATGCCATGCAACATGCTAAAGGAGAGAGGGGCATTATTGCCATTTCTGTACAAGACAAGGACATTTGATGTCCTTGCAGGGGAAAAAAAATAAAAATACACACTTGTAGATGATAGATCCCCCAATAAGGCCGAAGCCCCAACTTTCCCTTTGCCTTCCTATTATTTTTTGTTCTATTGCAACCGCGTGCTTTACTCGGAAACCAGGAAAACTCGTATTTGACTCAGAAAAGTAAATAAATCAAAATAATAATAAAAAATGTTTCATGAAAACATAGAAAGCAAATCAGAAAAGTAAAAAGGGAAGACAAATAAAAATTTGAAAAACGTGTGGACGGTGTGATGACCAATTTACTCAATTTTCCTTATAAATAGTTATAAACACATATGACATTACCACACACAACTTATTTTGCCAAAATCCAGCTTCGCTTAGCACATCTCTTGAAAGCTCCTGCAGCTTATTCAACTTCTGTTTTCAGAGGGATAATAAAAAAGAAAAAAGAAAATCGATGGCACTGACTAGAGAATTCATGGGTGCTTTTTCAATATTTGAGAGATCGTCATCATCATCATCATCAAAAGTGCTTTTAAACCAAAGTACTTTTTGGCAAAACAAGCTGCTGCAACAAAAGCAGTTTTTGGTACCCGTGCAACAGAGAAGAGTGCATTCGAGGAAAGCAGGAGCAGCAGGTGTGAGGAGGGGGATTAATAATCCTGTGGCTGCTCTAAGTGAAGATTTGGTAAAAGGAGCTGCTTCCTCTGCCGTGCCCGGGGCTGCTGAAAAGCCAGTGAAGTTTAAGGTGAGGGCTGTGCTGACGGTGAAGAAGAACATCAAAGAAGATTTCAAAGAGACCCTTGTTAATCAGTTTGATGCTTTAACTGAAAAGATTGGCAGAAATGTCGTTCTGGAACTTGTCGGCACTGAAGTTGATCCCAGTAAGTGCTTTTGCAGCTTATGCCCACAAATTAATTTTTGTTCTTTAGCCTTTAGCCAAAAGCAGCCATTTCCCTTTGGATCTTCGCTGCATATGATTCTCATGGGTTAATTTTTGTCAAATTTGTTATTTATAATTTCTTTTATTCTTATAAAAGGAACAAAGGGACCAAAGAAAAGCAGAGAAGCAGTTCTGAAGGATTGGTCAAAGAAATCAAATGTTAAGGCTGAACGGGTCCATTACACGGCTGAATTTTTAGTGGACTCAAATTTTGGGACGCCTGGTGCAATCACAGTTGCCAATAAGCACCAAAAGGAATTCTTTTTGGAAACTATTACCATTGAAGGTTTTGCTTGTGGCCCTGTTCATTTCCAATGCAATTCTTGGGTTCAATCCACAAAAGATCATTCTGGAAAAAGGATATTCTTCGCTAATCAGGTAATTTTTTATTTTATTTTTTAACTTTCGTATAGTTTTTTTTTTAAAATTTTTTTTTTGGCCTTTTGTCAACTGTTCTGAACAATGCTTGCCAGTTAGATTTTTTCAATTTGTTCATTCATGGCAAAATTGATGTAAAGTCAAAGCCATATAATTTAGTCTTTGAATTTTGTCAATGACCAAGAAGCTGAACAATTCAGAGTCAGGTTAAGGCAGCTGCACGTATGAAGCTTATGTTATTGAAATTCCTATCAAGTGGATCAAAAAATAAAAATTAACTTCATCATCTATATCTATAATTAATAAATATTCCAGACCCAATTAGAAAATAGAGAAAGAAAAAGAAAATAGCAATCATTATATATATTTAGAAATACTATTATTAATATTCTCGTATAATTAATTAGATGTAGCAACATATCTGCACGGGGGACCATACATTTAATCAATTTCTTATTCAATTATTCATTTCGTTTGTTTTGGAAGGTATGGTGACATGACACAACCACCATATAATAAATAAACTTGGGCGACCACTAACCAATAACCACATGCACATCCCACTCATGATTTGACATGCATGGTACTGCATTTGTATCAAGTTATTTTATATTTTTCAATTTAATTTTATATGATCTTTGAATTTGAGCAGCCATATTTACCGAGTGAGACGCCAGCTGGGCTTAGAGCACTAAGGGAGAAAGAGCTCAAAGACATTAGAGGCACAGGCAAAGGAGTTAGAAAATTATCGGACAGAATTTATGACTATGATGTGTACAATGATCTGGGAAACCCAGATAGAGGAAGTGAATTTGTTAGACCATCTCTTGGTGGTGAACAAAGACCATACCCCAGACGGTGTCGTACCGGTCGCCTTCCAACTGATACAGGTGAAACGAAATTAATAAAAAGAAAATCTTTCATACACAAAGATTTTGGTATATCTGACAAGCGTATGTATATTTTTGTATATCTTCTGACCCGCGTCCATTCGATGTATGTTCGGCAGATCTGCTTGCGGAGAGCCGTATAGAGAAGCCACTGCCAATTTACGTGCCAAGAGATGAACAGTTTGAGGAGTCCAAGCAAGACGCATTTTCAGCTGGAAGGCTTAAAGGCGCTCTTCACAACTTAATCCCTTTATTAAAGGCCAGCATTTCTGCTCGTAATCATGATTTTAGCGGCTTTTCGGATATTGACAGCCTCTACAGCGAAGGACTCCTCCTCAACTTAGGGTTAAAAGATGGGCTTCTGAAGAAGCTCCCATTGCCGAATGTTGTTAGCAAAATCCAAGAATCTAGCCAAGGTCTCCTCAAATATAACTCTCCCAAGATTCTTTCCAGTAAGTACTCAGTCTCCGCCTTTTTTTTTTCTTTTTCTATCAAATATTTCTTCATTAAAAATAAATTTTCGTTCATTCGTGTACTCTTAAGAACATACGTTAAGAAAGAAAGATTTTTAATTTTCAAAAATTTTATAGAAATTGAAGTTAATTACACACTAATTAAAAAAGCATAAAATCAATTTTTTTTTTTTATGCATCTTCTAAACTTAGAATAGGCATATGGAAAACCTTACAATATATATATAATTTTTTTTTTGGTGTTATATTTTAACAAATTTATGTGAAGGGCAATTTTCTTTGTCGTAACAAATATCATGCTTTTTAGTGGGATCTTGATGATGCTCCATATTACTAGTGGGGGACAAATGAGAATGTCAAATCTATGAATATATAAAATAAAATAAATAACTTCATGTGCTAGTAGTTGCTTTTGTAAAACAAAAGAAAATCATTAATAATTTCTTAATCCTATAATTTGCCTCAGAGAAATGAGCAAAATGACCCACCTTTAGATTGCAGTGTCACCTATCACTTTCCTTACATGTAAAGTGCTTTCTGAGCTTGCACATATTTAACATGTGGGCATAATTGCACGATGGTTTGAATTTGTTTACTTCCTTTCTTTTTCGTAATGGAATGAAAATTATTATTTTAATGAAAAGCCAAGATCACTTTCACAAAACCAACGCATGTGATCCACATTTGCAGGGGATAAATTTGCCTGGTTGCGAGATGACGAATTTGCCCGTCAAGCTTTAGCTGGAGTTAACCCGGTCGGCATTGAAAGGCTTCAGGCTTTCCCACCTGTAAGCAATCTTGATCCCAAGATCTACGGTCCACAAGAATCCGCATTGAAAGAAGAACACATCATAGGCCAACTCGATGGCATGTCCGTACAACAGGTAATTAATAAAAAAAATTCTATTTGAATTTTAATCCTCTCTTAATTTCATCTCCGATTGGCATGTCACATTAAATTCTGATAAGGGCCAATTTTATTATTTTCTTTTTCAGGCCTTGGACGAGAATAAATTGTACGTGTTGGATCACCATGACATTTACCTTCCATTTCTAGACAGAATAAATGCACTTGATGGTAGAAAAGCATATGCAACTCGTACAATATTTTTCTTGAATTCTCTTGGCACTCTTAAGCCCATTGCCATCGAGCTCAGCCTCCCACCGTCCGGACCGAGCTCCCGATCAAAGCGCGTGCTCACACCTGCTGCCGACGCCACTTCCAATTGGCTTTGGCAGATTGCCAAGGCCCATGTCTGCTCCAACGATGCCGGGGTGCACCAACTTGTTAACCATTGGTAAGCAAATTAAATCGGTTTGATTGCTCGCAGCTTTTATCAAAATTATGGCATTTTGTTTTCCATTTTTATGTTGGCTAAATTATGGAAATGATATGTTTGATTGTATAGGTTACGTACGCATGCATGCATCGAGCCTTTTATTCTAGCAGCACATAGACAATTGAGTGCAATGCACCCAATTTACAAGCTTTTGGATCCACATATGAGATACACATTGGAGATTAATGCTCTAGCTAGGCAAAATTTAATCAATGCCGATGGTGTGATTGAGTCTTGCTTCACTCCTGGCCGCTACTGCATGGAAATGAGCGCCGCCGCGTACAAAAATTGGCGGTTTGACAAGGAAGGCCTCCCCGCAGATCTCATCCGCAGGTAAACACTACTGAATAATTACCTAGTTTATCCTATGTGAGTCGGAACATATTTATATTGAGTTTGAAAAACTTTGTAGCGGCATGCATCTATACTACTTCATTGACATGTTCATATGTTTGCTCATATTTGTGTATTAAAATGTGATCAGTTAATCTGAAAGAAGTTTCTCTTTTCATTATGCAGAGGCATGGCAGTACCTGACCCAACACAGCCACATGGTTTGAAGTTGCTAATTGAGGACTACCCATACGCAGCAGACGGACTTCTAATTTGGTCAGCAATTGAGGATTGGGTGCGCACTTATGTGAGCCATTACTACCCAAATTCAAGCCAAATTTGTGACGACAAAGAGCTACAATCATGGTACGCTGAGTCCATCAACACAGGCCATGCCGATCTTCGCCACGAAAGCTGGTGGCCCACATTAATCAACGGTGATGATCTGGTGTCCATCCTAACTACGATCATCTGGCTCGCATCTGCACAGCACGCTGCACTCAATTTTGGACAGTACCCGTATGGTGGTTACGTGCCCAATCGCCCTCCCCTAATGAGAAGATTAGTACCCGACGAAAATGACCCCGAGTATACCAGTTTCTTAGCTGAACCACACAAGTATTTCCTGCTGGCATTGCCAAGCGTACTACAAGCGACCAAATACATGGCCGTGGTAGACACATTGTCTACACATTCGCCGGACGAGGAGTACCTCGGGGAACGACAACAGCCGTGGATTTGGTCCGGCGATGGTGAGATAACCGAGGCATTTTTTGAATTTTCTGCGGAGATAAGACGGATAGAAAAAGAAATCGAGAAAAGAAACAGTGATCCAAGCCGGAGGAACCGGTGCGGCGCCGGCGTTTTACCATATGAGCTACTGGTACCGAGTTCGGAACCTGGAGTAACATGCAAAGGTGTTCCAAATAGTGTATCAATATGAGCCCAAAGGGAGCTCACATGGTCATGTTTGACCAACTTTGGTATATAACTTAAATATTAGATATCTGTAGTCTGTAGAGATGCCGGCTATTAATGGTCATTATACCAATCAAATATTTTGTACCAAGCTAGATTCTAAGTAATTATGTGCCATTGAGAGCACATTAAACTTAGAATTGTATATGCAATTGAGTATACAAGAATAATGTTTGTAGTTACCGTATCATATAATTCGTGGTGTAATAAGTAGACTTTTTACTTCTTAATGGTCTTTGCTTTATATGACCAAATTATAACATTATTATACTTTCATCTTGATCACTAACTGTTAGATGATGTCACTTTGTACGTGCCAGTGAATCGGCTCATTATGTGTGATTCATGTGTTCGACAGAACTGTTCCTTTTTGGACCGAAATCGATTCTCTGTACTAAAATATTTAATAATTGTTAAGGAAGCTCATGTGAGCCAGATAGTCAGCAAAGCAGAGGATTGTAACAGCTGCAGCTCACGGTTACAAGTTGATGACTTGGCATGCCAGCTAGCACCTGGTGGTTACATCATTTCTTGTACACGTGAATATTAGTTTTTAGTTAGTTATAATAAGCTGTTAAGCATGATTAGCTGGTTGAATTAGTTTAGCTAATATCAGCTATGTAGATACGTTAGTATATAAAGAAACTTTGTACATTTACTCTGTATTCGATTAATTGGAATAAAAGCAATTTCTCAGAATCATTACATTTTCTTTCAATACTTTCTTAGTTACCAAACAAGCTGTTTTCTCACTATAATTGATCATGGAAAAGCTTGACATATTAGATGGCCCTTTATCTTGAAAGTATTATGACTAGAATGATTGTTTATTTCTTTTATAATATTGTGCTATAGATATATTTATAATAATAAACGCTTAAAATTTACTTATTATTTATTATCTAATAAATATCAATCACGTTACTTCAAAAAATTCAGTTAAACTCGTGTCAATATTAAAGTCTAAGTTCTCACCAGTTTCTATTTAAGCTTATTATTTAATAGTGAGCTAGTGCCGTCAACGGTGTTGAGGACACTAATGAGGGCACTAGCTTAATTTTTATAGATCCAAAATTTAATCTATAGTAATTTGATCCTTGCAAGCCACTAAATGCTGCTTTCTCATGTTATTAAGTGGGATAGAGCTTCTTAGGAGACTTATCACTTCTAATATTTTTCTTTTAATTTTAACAATATTTTTTTTGTCCTACTATTATTTGAGAAGTTAGACGTCCAAATAATTAAAATATATGATGATTTTCTTCCACCCCAACATGGAAATATTGTGGTTATGATATTTTTGTTAAGTTATGGTTAAATGAAGTATCTTTTTTTTTTAAATAAAAAGTTTCAAAAGCTCAAATTTGAAGGATTTGTGGCCATAGAAGGTTAATTTCAGCATATTCACCACTATGTCAACCAAAAGAGCCGACCGAGATTGCGGAGGATTATGCGAAGAGACTAAAAAGTTGCGAGTGCGGAACTCTTATGATTTATTGTGTTCATACTACCTACATATTTATCAATGAATCCTCAATTGAAATATTGTTATAAGTGCAGTTTTTTTTCCCCTCCTTTTAAAGTCATTAAAACCTTGACTATCAATTGGCGATGCATGCTTGATATTATATTGTTGTGTTAGTTAAGATGAAATTTATTATTAGTTTGTTGAGAAGGAAAATAAAAATAAAAGTAAAAAAAATCAATGTAAACACAATATTTCGCAACAAACACCGAGTAAAGGATGAAACACAAACCAGTAACCACTGACATATTGAGCCACCGGCTGCATTGACCCGGGTCAAATATTAAAAAATTCAATCATTCTTAAAGCTACGTTCCTCGCAAACTTGCTGAGAAAGCGAGAGGCAATAATAAATTTTCTTTAAAAAAGTTGAGTCAAAAGTCAAGTCATTCCCACTCGGACACGTCCTTTCCTGCATCGTGTAACGCATACTTTCCAAGACATTCATGATAAACAAAAAGAAACAAATCGTGTGAAACTTTCATGGTAGATATAGCAACTTCACGACATTGCTAACTTAATTTTCTTTCACTTTCTTAAATACCAGCAATTTAAAACAAGTTTGTTGGTTGTTGAATCTTTGAAAACAAATCGTGTGAAACTCTATGGGAAAATACAATATATCCATTTAAATAATTGCGCCAATGGACATAGATAGATACATGTATTTTTCACTTAATTTCTCGGTGATTTCTGAAGTCTCCTGGTCAAGAAGAAATCAGCAAATTGCAAAGCCAAATCAGCACTCTGTAATTATAAGACGGTTTCAAGGAAACTTTCGTAAAGTCCTTGGACCCGTCCCTCTTAGAAAAACGTTCATTTACATGTACTTCTTGGTATGTAAATTAAGCCACCAAAAATTTGGAAGGGTAGAAAAACAAACGTGTATCGCATCATCACCCACCAAACACAATACCAAGGCAGCATGAATAACGCCAATGAAAATAAGGCTGGTCAATAAAAATATCGAAATCTCAAAGACTTGTGTTGGTCACTCTCTTACTATAAATACCCACCAGCAGCACTTGTAACTACACACCATAATCAACTTGAAAGTAACACTCCAATACACTAAAGCTAGATTTACAACAATGGAGCTCATTCATCCCTCTTGGGTTTCCTACTTGACCGCTTGGCTAGCAACCCTTGCCCTCGTCCTCCTCTCCGTTCGTCTCAGGCGCCGGAAACTCAACTTGCCACCGGGTCCAAAACCCTGGCCGATCATTGGAAACCTCCACCTCATCGGCTCACTTCCCCATCGGTCCGTCCATGCGTTGTCAGAAAAATATGGGCCCATTATGCAGCTCAAATTCGGGTCATTCCCCGTTGTCGTGGGCTCTTCCGTTGAGATGGCTAAGGTTGTCCTCAAAACCCATGATGTACTGTTTGCTGGCCGCCCCAAAACAGCCGCAGGCAAGTACACGACCTTCAATTACTCAGATATTACATGGTCACCTTATGGACCATACTGGCGTCAGGCACGTAAAATGTGTTTAATGGAATTGTTTAGTGCCAAACGCCTCGAATCATTCGAGTACATAAGAGTACAAGAATTGAAATTACTTCTCAGTCGCTTGTATGAATTATCCGGCAAGCCAATTATGTTGAAAGATCACCTTTCTGATTTGAGTCTTGCTGTTATAAGCCGTATGGTTTTGGGGAAGAACTACACAGATAAGCAGCAAGAAAACGAGATCGTGACACCGCAGGAGTTCAAGGCCATGCTTGATGAATTGTTCCTGCTTAATGGGGTTTTAGATATCGGCGATTCGATTCCTTGGCTAGGGTTCTTGGATTTGCAAGGTAATATAAAGAGAATGAAGGCTTTGGCTAAGAAGTTTGACAAGTTTCTGGAGCATGTGCTGGATGAACATAACGCTAGAAGAAAAGGGGTCGAAAATTATGTGGCTAAAGATATGGTGGATGTGCTTTTGCAGCTTGCTGATGATCCTTCTCTTGAAGTCAAGATTGAAAGACATGGTGTCAAAGCTTTTACACAGGTATATATTTTCAACTCTGTATTTATTATTATTATTATTATTCATATTTCTGTTGCAAGAGATTTTGCCTATACGTGCACATAGCTAGCTAAAGTCAAATAAACTAATTTTTCTCTTTAATTATTATTATTCTTCAAAGGAATAATTATCAAAATAAAACATCTTTTGGGTGATGAAGTAAATTTGGGGTTCACATCAAATTCAACACTCTCCCTTATTTCTGGGCAACTTCTGATAAAATTCCAAACACTTACGACATGGATAATTTGTATGGATTGGGAGAAAAGAGTCACTGGCTTTTACAACTTTGGGTAGACATCGAAATCTCAATTTACTGGTAGCAAATTGTCATGTAGCAACGAATTGCTTGCTTTTTTTGTTCGTTGCCAAGTATCTTTCAATACTGTGGACCTGTCGAATTTATTGAAATTGCTTGCTTTTTTAGTACGTTGTTGGATCAAAATCTTCAAGGCATGTCTCAGTTGAAATATATATAGTTATAATATAAAGCTGAGAACATTATACATGTAAACATCAAGACTACAGTAGGGAGAAAAGCGATACAAGAAAGAAAATTTTGACTAAAAGATAAATTATTTGGTATAATTAATTTATCATGTATGTATCAGTATTCTATTGATTGTTCTCATTTTTGTACATCTATCATTTTTCTATGAAGGAACATTACAAAATTAATAATTGTGGACTCCATTAAATTCTCATGTATATAAACATCACGTGAATCGTTTAAAATTAAACCTGTCAGCCGACCAGTGTGCGCCGTGGGCTCATTTTTGCTTTTGCATGTAATTTTATTTTTCTTGAAGATTTTACCGGTTCATCAGTTCACCGGCCATCAAAGAAATTGATCGCTACTACATAGTTTCGAAGTTTCCACATAACTAAAATATAGTTCAATAACCAATTGATTTCAGAGTCATTTAGCTAGTGAGAGCCTAAAGTTTAGTCTGAAAATTCTTGAAAGTATATGTTCAGGCACACGATTTCTAATCTTTTATCTCTTGTATAATCCAGGACTTAATTGCTGGTGGGACTGAGAGCTCAGCAGTAACAGTGGAATGGGCCATCTCTGAACTAATAAAAAAACCCGAAATCTTTGAGAAAGCAACAGAGGAACTAGATAGAGTAATTGGAAAAGAAAGGTGGGTTGAAGAAAAAGACATCGTTAATCTCCCATTTATTGATGCCATAGTTAAAGAAACAATGCGTTTGCACCCTGTGGCTCCTTTCCTAGTGCCCCGAGCGGCTAGAGAAGATTGCAAGGTAGCCGGCTACGACATCCCAAAAGGCACTCGAGTCCTTGTTAGTGTATGGGCGATTGGGAGAGACCCAAGTTTGTGGGAAAAGCCAAATGAATTTTATCCTGAGAGATTTATTGGAAAATCAATTGATGTTAAAGGCCATGATTTTGAGCTGCTGCCATTTGGGGCTGGGAGAAGAATGTGTCCAGGGTACAGTCTCGGGCTTAAGGTGATTCAAGCAAGCTTAGCTAATCTTTTGCATGGATTTGCATGGAAATTGCCCGGAAATATGAGCAATGAGGAGCTGAATATGGAGGAAATTTTTGGGCTTTCTACCCCGAGAAAGTTTCCACTTGAGGTTCTGGCTCACCCAAGGCTTTCGCCCCATCTTTACAATCTGTGACTGTGGCTTCCAAAATAATTAATTATGGCGTAGCGTACGTTTGAGTAAGTGGTTTGTTAGTGCGAAAAGGCCATGGATTTGCAGATGTAATGAGATTTTAAACCCAAACTAACGTGCGCTGCTGTTTGGGCCCAAATAACGTCTCATCTTTTGATATTTAATCTTATTGTTAGGGTGTTGATGTATCAATAAAAAATCCTCGTACAACCGCACTTCGTTACAATACAAAATATTTGTAGTTTGTTAATTTTTTTTTTGTCGGTTTACTTTTCTCTTTTCAATCTGATGCGATTATTAGCTTAAATTAAGCATTAATTCCAATTGTTTCTGTGAGTGTGAGAGTTTTTTTCTTGTGGATGGAACCGTAGTACACCTTGTGAATTGATTAGTGTGATGCACATACACATCACAAATCATACAATTACTTCTATAATTAATAATGCTATACTTACTAAGTTTAAATATTTAGTCAGGATATTCAACTAATATGTCACGAATCATTTAATAACATGGATATGATATGAATTGATTTTATTATTAATTACTAACCTATTATTTTTACAACCCACTTAACAGATGCCACATAAGATGCCACGTCATTAAATATCACAACTGAGTATCCAAAGTGAGTAAGCATAACATTACTCTTTTAAAATTCAAGGCTTTTTTTTTGTGTGTAAAACACATGTCACTTTTATCAATAGGCAAGTAAACATATTATAAAAAAAATATTTTTAACTGAGTTTAAGAGTAACTAAAGCCAAATTTTGTAATAATAATAATAATAATAAGAAACTACGGTCAATTTACTTTGGATGCGCACAATTAAAAAGGAAAAAACGACCACGATCATTAGAACAATAATAAATTACATAACAAATTATTATTATTATTATTCTAACAACATTCATGCTCTTCACACAAAAAAAAAATGTCTAGATTTTCAAATATGAAATTTAATTGATAATTTCTTTGAATACATTAGATAGAAGTAATTCTCTTATGCAGATGTTTGGATTTCTTAAAATGCGGATTCAAGATTTTACAATGTTATAAACTAGTAGAATTCAAAATCCGCATTTGAAAAGAATAAGAGTGCCCATGTCTAACAATGATTAGAGTAGGTAGTGCAATATAAAAATACTAAAATATAAATTTCTTTATGCTTGTCACGACTGGAAGCCCCAAGCCAATAGTTTGCTGTATTAATTAGTTATATAAGTGTGAGAGCATTAGAGCAAATTCAAGATAATTTATTCTAACCTTGACAATCTGATAAAAGTCAATTTATAAAATGAACTTTAGTTCATATTTCAATTTCATGTTGGCATCAGATCACAGTTAGCTGTATAAAGTTTGAAAAATGTCACCAAAATACCTGGAAAATCTAGTTCATTTTATAAAAGGAGGCATGCTCGTTACCGCAATTATTGACTCCAATATGTTAGAATCATTTCATTCTATTACGTGTTTTACAGTTATATACCCTATAATAAAATAGTAAATAGAATTTAAGAACCGAGAGATAAATTGGTTATTTTTTTCTCTAATAAAATTTCCATTAATGCAGAAGAGAAGTTACAGGTGCTGATAAATTTGGTTTCCACGCTCATCCAAAAGCCAAAACATATCGTGTATTACCTCATAAGTAATAAATTTCCTTTGAAGTACCCCATTTGCATTGCAATAACTGAAATATATCAGTGAATCTCGGAAAGTTATCTCCTAATCGCCTGAGGAATATTGAAAGTGCACATAGATATCACGAGTCGTTGATGATATATTAGAACTATCTCAAGTTTTAACTTTATATTAACCCACCACTTTTTCATTAACTTTATGGTTAAAGAATCTAAGATAAAATATTATTATTAGACTTGCAATGTAATTAGAAATAAATAAATAAGTATTGTTGCAAAGGTGTTATTGTAATTTTTATTTAAATTTCAGTGTTAATTTAATAAGTTAACTTTTTTTTTCTATTTCATTAATGCCACCAAAAATATTGTTGCAAGAGTATTATCGTAAAAAACAAAAAAAAAAGATAAAAATATCACATATTTAATAATAGAAGTGTCTTGAAATATTTTTTTAAAATATAATAACTAAAAAAATACTTGACTTAAAATATAAAAAGTAAACAAACATTTACCTTTTTTGAGCATATAAATTTTCCGGCCAATGCCACGACATGGTTTAAAAATTGAGGTCAACCGGTCCATCTGCAATTATAGGAAAAAAAAATACTGAAAGAGAAATTTTGTTTAAAGTATAACAAATGAGGATGACTTTAGTTATTAAATAAAATAAAATCCTAAATTTGGCAACCTCCATCCGCTAGATTAATTATTTAAGCCCAGCGTGCTGTTACAGTATTTCTCACCAATTTGACTCAAAGAGAAAGCGGCTAGAGAGCATTTTCATGATCTTTTTGTTAACAAAAAAATTGAGTTATAAAATTTTGGTAAAAGGTTTTAAAAAAAAATATATCTTTTATTTTATTATAAATTATTTATTGTTACCCAGATGTTTTTGTATTTTCATACCCATTTTTTTTTTGTTCATAATTATGGTTTAATTTGTATTCTTAACGAAACTTATCATAGCTAGCTGCAAGTTATTTGTAGTGCATTATGTCAAGAAGAAACCAAGCAAGATCCCATTCTCTTTTTGGTAAAATTAACTATTTCCCACTCTTATTTTAAAAATTAACCAAACATCCCCTCACCTTAATAGTTGAGAAGTGGGTGGTTTTTATAATATTTTTTTTCTTTTATTGAGTGATTGAATAATAATATATTGATAGTTTGATGGTGATAAGCAACCTCACTTCTCACCTTTGTGAGGTACTAGGGGAAAGACATTTAGAAGAAGAGTTAGGCCTACTCAAAGACTTTATTATCTGAACTGCGTCATCGTAGATTTGATCACGTGTAATTAAAATTGAGGACAATTTTTTGATTTGATACAGTTTGAATTGTAAACATTAGTAAACTTACGATGCAATAAAAAATAAATAAGTAAAAATATTAAATAATAATACTCACACATATGATCAGCAGCCCCTAAAAAATACCCTTAATTTTACATTTATTGATATTCATTGGATTTAAATTAAATTAATAGAGAAAATTTATTGAATTAAATATTTAAATTTTTTAATATTTTCTCCCTTTATGTTGTCCCTACCCTAAATCTTTCTCCCTCTTATATTTTCTCTCCTCTTGCACGTGTTCTCTCTCTTCCCCTCTCTTCTTTTCTCTTGTTTTGTTTGCTTTTTTTCCCCCTCAACTTAAACGAAACATAAGATTTGTAAATAAATGGTAAAACATGTAAAATCAACATAATAGTGGTAAATTGTTGTATTTTTAGTAAAAAAAATAAAACCTTATAGATATAATATAAAACTTATTAATCAACAATAAGTATAAAACAAAACATAAATTAAATAAATGAAATATAAGACTTGTAAATGGAAGATAAGACAAGTAGATTAATATAAGAGTGGTAAATCGGTGCATTATTGGTGAACGACACAAAAATTTATAGGTATAATATAAAACTTGTAAATTAATATTAAGTGTAAAATAAAATATAAATTACATAAATGAAAACTAAGACTTGTAATAGAAGTAAATTAATATAATAGTTATTGAAAAAAATAAAACTTACAAATGTAAATTATAATTATAATTACCTTATATTTTTATTGATTTTATTTCTAAATTGAATAATGATAATTTTAGATTTATGTAATTCATGTGATGATTTATGTGAAATTTTGTTAAGGATAAAATTTTTCTCAAAATTAGATTTTAAAAACTATTCGTTTCATGTTTTTTGAAGTTGTAAAAATAATATAGCTACAAATTCTTGTTCAATTTTTTTTTTTGTATAAATTGATGTGGCATGATTTAATTAGTTGAATTAGATATCTCTTGGTCCACGTGATTTGTTTTTATTATTTTGTATTTTTATTCAACCAATGTGTTAATGCTAAATTAGTTTGTACAAAAGTTTGTGGCTGTATCATTACTCATTTTATTTTTGTTATTTAATTTATTTACTATGTTTATGACTATCACATAATAATTTTCAAGATGGCTTTATTTAATGTAATGCTAAAATCACAATATTTTTGTATAGATAAGGGAAGATTGTTGCTTTTTAGTTTCCTTCCTATTGAAATAAAAATATACTTCTTATATCTTTATTATTTTCATAATAACAAATAACCTTCTTAATAGCATAAGTTTACAACATTACATTTATTTTCAAATATATTTTATTCATATTTATTATAAATTAAATAAATCATATAAATAGAAATTAAAATAATAAATTTAAGTACTAAAAATAAGAAATATATGTATCTATGTGAATAAAAAAATTAATAATAAGATATTTTTCTTAATATATATTTATTTCCAAGACAAATTATCAAATAAATGACTCATTTACTCCTATTTTTTTAAAAAAATTTTTTGGTGTCAAAAAGGGTTTTAAATATTATAAAGATAATAAAGAATAAATGGTATATATTGATTTTAATGGGGAAGAAATTGACAATCTTCTATAATAATAGTATCATTTGGATGTAAATACCACATGACTCTGTGACTCACAATTGTTTGTTTAAGGGAAAAAAAGAATACAAGCATAATTCGCTAATTTTTCGAGGGTTTAGCACCTCCCATGACTCAATTAAGAGTGAATAAGCTTGTACGATACATTTTATTCATGCCAAATGTTGTTTATATACAAATGCATTACAACTGTCATGAGCACAACTAGGAACAAAAATTAGCAAAGCAGCTAACAGTGTGCCCACTTTACTAACCATCTTTGACTTGACTTATTCTAATTCAAATAAACTGATTTATTCTTGACTAAATCAAATAGGATTAAACTAGATTGTAATATCTACCACCCCCTTAAAGAATGTCCTTGTCCTCAAGGATGAAGTTTGGATAACGTTCTTGAATCAACTCGTGGATTTCCCATGTAGCCTCTGCTGGCGACAACCATTTCCAATGAACTAGAACTTCTTTTCTTCCCTTTCGAATTCGTTGGTCCAGTAACGCTTGTGGAGTTGGGACTAACTCTTCTTTTTGGTTCAACTCAGGAAGATCTTCAAGTGCCTCACACTCTTGACCAATCCTTGCTTTGAGCATAGAAACATGAAATACTGGATGTAACTTGGATGAAGGTGGAAGCTTAAGCCGACATGCTACCTTTCCAATCCTTTCCAAAATCTGATATGGGCCATAAAATCGAGCTGAAAGCTTGAGATTTTTCCTTCCAATAAGAGATATCTATCTGTAAGGCTGCAACTTTAAGTACACATAATCCCCCACATTAAATTCTTTGTCCCTGTGTTTAGAATTATAGACTTTTTTCATTCTATCCTGAGCACGTTGTATACATTCTTGTACTGTCTTAGGAACTCTCTCTCTCTCTCTATAACAGTTCTTTTTCCACCGCCTCCACCCGAGCTGTACCAGGAATGTAACTTAACAATCTAGGAGGGCTCCTGCCATAAACAACTTCAAAAGGAGTTCGTTTTATAGTTGAATGCCAACTTGTGTTGTAGCAATATTCAGCCCGCGGAAGCCAGCGCATCCAATCTTTTGGCTTTGAACTTTTGAAGCACCTTAAGTACATTTCTAGAGTTCTGTTCACAACTTCACTTTGCCCATCTGTCTGAGGATGATAGCTGGAACTAAAATTGAAAGAAGTCCCATTTAACCGAAATAACTCCCTCCAAAATGCACTGGTGAATATTGGATCCCTGTCACATACAATTGACTTTGGAAGACCATGAAGCTTAAAGAAAATTTTCAAAGAACAATTTGGCTACTCCCACAGCTGTATAAGGATGAGGTAGAGGAATAAAGTGAGCATATTTAGATAACATGTCAACAACTACAAAGATTGTTGTTTTATTGTTGGCCGGCAACCCTTCGACGAAGTCCATGGGTATGTCTTCCCAGACCTGTTGTGGAACTGGCAAGGGATATAACAACCCACCAGGAGCCAATTGCTCTATTTTGTGGGTTGGCAAATGTCGCAACTGCATATAAACGCCTTAATCTGCTTCCGCATGTTCTTCCAATAAAAATTTGCCTTGATGCTTTTTAAAGTCTTCACATAGCCTTCGTAAGTGCTTCTATGAAATTCTTTGATGACGGATGTCACAAATTTTGAATCCTCCAATAGATAAATACGATCTTTAAAGAATATAGTGCCATTATTCAGCTTCCACGGTCCCAATGCTTCCCCTTGCTGGATTTTTTTTTTCAAGTCCTGTAATGTTGGTTTAACAACAACCTCTTCTTTAATCACCTCAAGCCAGCGTGGTAGTAGCTGGGAAATAGCGAATACAGCACCTTGTGGTAGTATGTGACAGGGATCCAATATTCACCAGTGCATTTTGTATTCAATGATCTGGGAAACCCTGATAGAGGAAGTGAATTTGTTAGACCAACTCTTGGTGGTGAACAAAGACCATACCCAAGACGGTGTCGTACCGGTCGCCTTCCAACTGATACAGGTAAAAGGAAATTCATAGAAAGAAAATCTTTCTTAAACCGAAAGAATGTAAGATCAGAATCATGATGAGTGTGTGTGTATTTGTATATCTGACCCGCGTCCATTGGATGTATATTCGGCAGATATGCATGCAGAGAGCCGTATAGAGAAGCCACTGCCAATGTACGTGCCAAGAGATGAACAATTTGAGGAGTCCAAGCATGATGCATTTTCAGCTGGAAGGCTTAAAGCCGCGCTTCGCAACTTAATCCCTTTATTAAAAGCCAGCATTTCTGCTCATAATCGTGATTTTAGTGGCTTTTCGGATATTAGACAAGATGGGTTTCTGAAAAAGCACCCATTGCCGAATGTAGCAAAATTCAAGAATCTAGCCAAGGTCTCCTCAAATATAACACTCTCAACATTCTTTCCAGTAAGTACTCAGTCTCCCCCTTTTTTTTAATCAAATATTTATTCATTAAAAATAAAATTTCATTCATTCGTGTACGCTAAGAACATACGTTAAGAAAGAAAAATTTTTAAATTTCAATTTTTTTTTAGAAATTGAAGTTAATTACACTCTAATAAAATAACATAAAATCAATGGAGTTTTTTTTTTTTTATGCATCTTCTAAACTTTACCTTAGAATAGGCATATGGAAGACCTTACATTTTTTTTTTTTTGGTGTTATAATTTTACTAATCTATGCGAAGGCAATTTTCTTTGTCATAATAAATATCGTGATTTTTAGTGGGATCATGATGATGCTCCATATTACTAGTGGGGGACAAATGAGAATGTCAAATCTATGAATATATATAAAAAAAATAACTTCATGTGCTAGTAGTTGCTTTTGTAAAACAAGAGGAAATCATTATTAATTTCTTAAGCTTATAATTTGCCTAAGAGAAAGGAGCAAAATGACCCACCTCTAGATTCCAGTGTCACCTATCACTTTCCTTGCATGCAAAGTGCTTTCTGAGCTTGCACATATTTAACACGTGGGTATAATTGCACGATGGTTTTAATTTGTTTACTTCCTTTCTTTTCCAGTAATGGAATGAAAATTATTATTTAAATAAAGAGTCCGGCTATTTGAACTAACGGACGACAAAGGGACGATAGAAACGGCAGCGCCCACTGTCATTTCCGTGGGTCCCTTTGTCTGTTGCTTCATTATCCTTTATCAGTTTTTTTTTCTCATTTAAAAAATAAAATAATCAAAAGAAAATATTAAAATAATGAAAAGGAAACTAAAAGTAACGAAAATGAGAAGACAAAATAAGAAAGTTGACAAAAAGCTAAAATTGCCATTATCACTCAAACCCGACGAAGAAGCCAAACCAGACAAACTCAACTCGATCTGCATTTGTATTAACAGAAGAAAACTGAAGTAAAACCAGGGGCCACAATCAGTTTAAAAAATTAAATTAAACATGGTACGTGAGTGAATATAGCATTTAACAATAGCATCACTTTTTTACAATCAATTTTTCTTCTTGTCCTCTCTCTCTCCATCTCTCACCTCTCATTTAACGTGAGCCATCTACATTTAACAATGAAAAATCAGTTCCCTGTCCTCTCTATCTCTCTGCATCTCGCTTATCACACAGGCAATTTCTGCATTTCCAACTGCTCGATTTCAGCAACCAAAAAAAAAGAAAAAGTGGCCATAAAGAAGAAGTTAGATCTGGATCTGCAAACAGAGGCAACTTGATAAAATTGGTACTGATTAATTGGTAAGTTGGTGACTCTCATTACATTCAAATAAAGTTACAAATCAAAAGAAAAAAATAAGAAGGGGTTGGGTGAGAACAAGAAGCGGTCGTCGTCCGGTAACGAAGCAAATGGCTGCAAATGATGGGGATGAAGTTGTAAATCAAAAGAAAAAAAAAAAAGAAGCGGCTGGGCGATAACAAGAAGCGGGGATTAACGAAGTGCTACCGTTTCCAAACGAGGAAAATGAGTGGAGGGAGAGTAAACTAAGGAAAATGAGTGGCTGGTGAGGGAGGAGATAACGTATAAGGAAAAGATAAAAAACTGAAATTTGACCTGCTTTCTATTTCTAAATTCTTTATTTTATTATTTATTGTGGGCCCACGCAAAACTAAAAGAAGACTAAGGAAACACGTGAAACGGTAAACCCACGCTGCGTTTCTGTCGTCCTTTAGTCTTCTTTTAGTTTGTTTATCATTTTCCTTAAATAAAAAGCCAAGATCACTTTCACAAAACCAACGCATGTGATCCACATTTGCAGGGGATAAATTTGCTTGGTTGCAAGATGACGAATTTGCCTGTCAAGCTTTAGCTGGAGTTAACCCGGTCACGATTGACGGGCTTCAGGCTTTCCCACCTGTAAGCAATCTTGATCCTGCGATCTACGGTCCACAAGAATCCGCATTGAAAGAAGAACACATCATTGGCCAACTCGATGGCATGTCCGTGCAACAGGTAACTAATAAAAAGTCTTCTATTTGAATTTATATCCTCTCTTAATTTGATCTCCGATACTCGATTGGCATGTCACACTAAATTCTACTAAGGGCCAATTTTATTATTTTCTTTTTCAGGCCTTGAAGGAGAACAAATTGTACGTATTGGATTGCCATCACATTTACCTTCCATTTCTAGACAAAATAAATGCACTTGATGGTAGAAAAGCTTACGCAACTCGCACAATATTTTTCTTGAATTCTCTTGGCCCCTCTTAAGCCCATCGCCATTGAGCTCAGCCTCCCACCGTCTGGACCCGATCAAAGCGCGTGCTCAAGCCACCCGTCGACGCCACTTCCAATTGGCTTTGGCAGCTTGCCAGGGCCCATGTCTGCTCCAACGATCCCAGGGTGCACCGACTCGATAAACAGTGGTAAGCATATTAAATCAATTTGATTGCTCGCAGCTTTCATCAAAATTATGGCATTTTATTTTCCATTTTTATGCTGGCTAAATTATTGAAATGATGTGTTGATTGTATAGGTACGTACGCATGCATGCATGGAGCCATTTATTCTTACAGCACATAGACAATTGAGTGCAATGCACCCAATATACAAGCTTTTGGATCCGCATATGAGATACACGTTGGAGATTAATGCTCTAGCTAGGAAAAATTTAATCAATGCCGATGGTGTGATTGAGTCTTGCTTCACTCCTGGCCGCTAACTACGGCATGGAAATCAGCGCCTCCATGTTTAAAAGTTGGCGGTTTGACAAGGAAGGCCTCCCCGCTGATCTCATCCGCAGGTAAAAACTAGTAAAGATTACCTAGTTTATGCCATGCAAGTTGGAACATATTTATAATGAATTTGAAAAACTTTATAGGTAAAAGAAAATGGGCATGCGTCTATACTATTTCTCTGACATGTTCATTGCTTATATTGGTGTATTAATATGTCGATCAGTTCATCTGAACGAGGTTTCTCTTTTCATTTTGCAGAGGCATTGCAGTACCTGACCCAACACAGCCAGATGGTTTGAAGTTGCTGATTGAGGACTACCCATACGCAGCAGACGGGCTTCTAATTTGGTCAGCAATTGAGGATTGGGTGCGCACTTATGTGAACCATTACTACCCAAATTCAAGCCAAAATTTGTGACGACAAAGAGCTAAAATCATGGCACAATGAGTCCATCAACGTAGGCCATGCCGATCTTCGTCAAGAAAGCTGGTGGCCCACATTAACCAACGGTGATGATCTAGTCTTTATCCTAAATACAATCATCTGGCTCGCATCTGCACAGCACGCTGCACTCAATTTCGGACAGTGCCCATATGGTGGTTATGTGCCCAATCGCCCTCCCTTTGATGAGAAATGGGTCATGTTTGGGTCGACTTAAATTTGACACAACATGAAGCCGACACAACACGAAGCCAGCACAACACAAATACGATCCAATGACCCATTTTTTCAGCTCTAATAGATCATATTACATTTATATTTGAATTAAAAATTCATTTTTAAGAGAATTACTAAAACAGCCCTATTGTAAAGAAATTTTGCCCCTCAAATTGCGTCTCTAGTCTCTTCCTGCTCCTACATAAGCATCAACAACATACCTAGTTATGTGTCATGGGCTGCCTAAATTTGTCACAAACGAAGGTTAAATTCGCGCATGGGTTTGTTCAGTAAAAGTCCGCTCAATAGGAGGAGGCGCTCAATAGCAGGGTACGCTCAACAATGGGCCGCATCATACAACTAGCAAGCCGTGGTGCGCTTAGCCAGTGAACAACCCACATTTGCAAGCCAGACCTGATTTCTAGAAATCTCTACAACTCTCTACTACTTGTATTGTCTAGATATTTCCACACTTATATATACCTAGACCTCTCTAAAACTTAGGAGATATTTAGGCAACTTGCACCACTTATATAGATGGATCTAGACTTAGGCAAGCACCTCTATAAATAGGGGTGCCACTCTCTATTTTGCTCAACACCACACCACACACACACAACACATCACACTCCAAGCAACTCAAGCAATTTTGTAAAAAGCTCTCTTGTATTTTCTCCTTCGAGTAATAAAATACTCTTTGGCTATATTACTCGCTCTCTTCTCCTTAGTTTTCTCACAAAGTATTCTTACTTAATTAGCTTGAGAAGTTTAATAAGACTTACTTAACAACTTTTGTGCTAAAAATTGTTAAGTACAGCACGGATTGCTGTGCAATAAACTGATCCCATGATATATGTCTACTTAAATCAGATGAATATCCCCAAATTAAAGGAGAGATTAGTTCGTTGATCTTTTACAACAAAAGCAAGAGGTCAAGGATTTAATAAGTATAAGAAGATATGTTTAATTTGAGGTGTGGTCGAAGGAAGTGCAATGTAACTAAAGCTTTTAATATAACTAAAAATGAGATTGCGAATCTTCTTGGAAGTTCAACTTTAAGATTTGCTTTTAGTAAAGAAGACACTTAAAGGATCAAAACAACAGCTTCATTTTTAGAGGTAAGTTTTCTTAAAATGTGACCCAAAACAAGATACAGCTTTTTAAAATAATGTCACATGAAAAAGTATATTCATAATAAGGAGAATTTGAAATATTAGTCGATCGCACGAGATCTTATCGATTCTGATTCCACAAACAAACAACTTGCTCTTCAATAATGCTTCTGATTATTGTACCAAAAACGTTGAATCACTTTCCCATCTCATCAAGTGCTAGAAATAACTATTGAGTTTATAGCCCAAATTAAACGACTGATGCTAGTTGTGGCACTTTTTACTTCTTAATTGTGTTTGCTTTATTTGACCAAATTATCACCCTATTATACATTCATCGTAATCACTCAATGTTCGATGAAGGTGATGTCACTTTGTGTCTGGTAGTGAATCGCCATTTCATTTGTTGGCATCATAATGTGTGATTCATGTGCTCGAAAAAATTGTTCATTTTTGGACCGAAATTGATTCTCTTTACCAAAATATTTAATAATTGATCACGGAAAAGCTTCGCATATTAGATGGCCCTTTATCTTGAGAGTATTTATGACTAGTATGATCAATTCAAATTTATGATGCACCTATTCTTATCATTATTAACCCTCGACTTTCTAACAAGCTTTTATGAAATTCCAAGTGGACGAATGATAGATATGTATTTCTCATTTGAAATTAGGATCCATGCTGATCTGAATTGTATTTATTTCTTTTATAATATTATGCCACATATATATTTATAATAACATACGTTTACAATTTAGTTACATATTATTTTTTATTTAATAACTATCAATTACATTACTTCAAAAAGTTCAGCTAAGTTCGTATCAACACTAAAGTTTAAGTTCTCCCCAGTTCCAATCAAGTTTATTATTTAATAGTGAGCTAGTGCTGTCAATAGTGTTGAGGACACTAATGAGAGCACTAGCTTGATTTCTATAAACTCAATAATTAATCAATGATAATTTGATCCTTGTAACCCACTAAAAACTGTTTTCTCATGTTATTAAGATGGAATGGAGCTTCTTAGGAGTAATTTTTGTTCTTTTAATTTTAACAATTTTTTTTTTGTTCGACTATTATTTGGGAAGTTTGATGTCAACATAATTTAAATATATGGTGATTTTCTTCCACCCAAATAAAAATATTGTGGTTGTGATATTTTTGTTAAGTTTTGGTTAAAGGAAGTATCTTTTTCTTAAAAATAAGAAGTTTCAACAGCTCAAATTTGAACAGCATATTCATCACTAAATCAACCAAAAGAGCCAACCGAGATTGTGGAGGATTATGTAAAAAGACTAAAAAAGTTACGAGTGTTGAATCTAACGATTTATTGTGTGCATATAACCTAAATATTTATTAATTAATGTATCCTCAATTAAATTGTAATAATAAGTGCAGGTCCCCCCTCCCCCCCCCCCCCGGCCCCCAACAATAAAGTCATTAAAACCTGAATGATTTATACCATTGACTATCAATTAGTAATCCATGATATTATATTGCTGTGTTAGTTAAGGTGAAATATTTCGTAACTAACACCAAGTAAAGGATGAAACACAAACCAGTAACCACTGAATTATTGAGCCGCTAGCTTCATTAACCCAAGTCAAATATCAAAAAATTCATTCATTCTTAAAGCTACTCTCCTCGCACACGATGAATTATTGAGAAAGCGAGAGGCTCTAATTTTCTTTAGAAAAGTCGAGTCAACACTAATTTTCTTAAGAAAAGTCGAGTCAACACTAATTTTCTTTAGAAAAGTCGAGTCAACAGTCAAGTAATTCCCACTCTGACACTTCCTTCCCTCTATGGTATACTTTTCAAGGCCAGGATGCAATTTTTAGATATTTGGGCGAGATTTTTAAGTCCGGTACATGATCGGGTTTTAATTCGGTTGTCGGGATTTTATATTTTTATATATTTATATTTTTTAAATTTATATTTTTATAATTTTATAAATTTTAAATTTATTTTAATGAAATTTGACATGAAAATATAAATTTTAAGTGTTTAAAACTTTAAATATGTATAATAAATTTTAAGTGTTTAAAATTATATATGTTTTATAATTTTTTAAAAATAAAATTCAGGCTCCGGACCAAATCCCGAATTTATCAAGTAATGACTAAAACTAGTCTGATTTCATACCCAAGTCAGATAGTACCCAGCCCATATTGTCCGGTTGTGGTCCAGATCCGGACCAGGCAGATATTTTTAGCACCCCTGATTTCCAAACATTTCATGACAAACAAAAAGAAACAAAGTGGTCCATCTACACAAGCTTTCATGGTAAAGATAATAAATTCACGACTTTGCTAACTAATTTTCTTTCACTTTCTTAACTTCACTTCAAGACAAGTCTGTTGGTTCTTGAGTCTTTGAAACCAAATCGTGTGAAACTCTACGGGAAAATATAATGTATCCATTTAAATAATTACGTCAATGGACATGGATAGATACGTGTATTTTTCGTTTAATTTCTCGGTGATTTCTCAAGTCACCGATCAGCAGCACAGCATGAATAACGCCAATCAAAATAATGCTGGTCAACAAAAATATCGAAATCTCAAAGACTTGCGTTGGTCACTCTCTTACTATAAATGTCCCCACCAACAACACTTGTAAGTTGTAACTTCACCCATAATCAACTTGAAGGCAACACTCCGATACACTAAAGCTAGTTTTACAACTATGGAGCTCATTCATCCCTCTTGGGCTTCCTACTTGGTCGCTTGGCTAGCAACCCTTGCCCTAGTCCTCCTCTCCCTCCGTCTCAGGCGCCGGAAACTCAACTTGCCGCCAGGCCCGAAACCCTGGCCAATCATTGGAAACCTCCACCTCATCGGCTCACTTCCCCATCGCTCCCTCCATGCGTTGTCCGAAAAATATGGGCCCATTATGCAGCTTAAATTCGGGTCATTCCCCGTTGTCGTGGGCTCTTCCGCTGAGATGGCTAAGGTTATCCTCAAAACCCAAGATGCACTGTTTTCTGGCCGCCCCAAAACAGCAGCCGGCAAGTACACAACCTTCAATTACTCAGATATTACTTGGTCACCTTATGGACCATACTGGCGTCAGGCTCGTAAAATTTGTTCAATGGAATTGTTTAGTGTTAAACGCCTCGAATCATTTGAGTACATAAGAGTACAAGAATTGAACTTATTTCTCAATCGCTTGTATGAATCATTCGGCAAGCCAACTATATTGAAAGATCATCTTTCGGATTTGAGTCTTGCTATTATAAGCCGTATGGTTTTGGGGAAGAAATACACAGACAAGCAGCTCGAAAATGAGGTTGTGACACCGCAAGAGTTCACGGCAATGGTTGATGAATTGTTCATGCTTAATGGGGTTTTAGATGTCGGCGATTCGATTCCTTGGCTAGGGTTTTTGGATTTGCAAGGTAATATAAAGAAAATGAAGGCTTTGGCTAAGAGGTTTGACAAGTTTTTGGAGCATGTGCTGGATGAACATGACGCTAGAAGAAAAGGGGTCGAAAATTATGTGGCTAAAGATATGGTGGATGTGCTTTTGCAGCTTGCTGATGATCCCACTCTTGAAGTCAAGATTGAAAGACATGGCGTGAAAGGTTTTACACAGGTATATATTTTCAACTCTGTATTTTATTATTATTATTATTTAAGGTTGGCAAAATTCGGGTCCAGGTCCAGTTATCCCAATGCCCATACCCAGCTTGGATGCAAATTTTTGACACTCGAGCCTGGCACCGGATTAGGTTTTAATCCGGGCGCTTGGATTTTGTATTTTTAATATTATATATGTATACCTTTTTATTTATTTTTATAATTTTATAAGTTTTAAATTTATTTCGATGAAATTTGATATGAAAATATAAACTTTAAGTGTTTAAAATTTTAAATATGTGTAATAAATGAGTTAAATAAATTTAAATATTTAAATAATATATATTTTATAATATTTTTTTAATAAAATTCGAGTTCCGGATTAGGTCCTGGGTTTATCAAGTGATGCTCAGGACCAGCTTGACTTCATATTCGAGCCGGGTAATACCCGGTCCACATCGTCTGGGTGCAGTTTGGGTCTAGACCATGCGGATATTTTTACCACCCCTATTGTTGTCGTTGTTATGATTATTATTATTATTCATATTTCTGTTGCAAGTGATTTCGCCTATACGTGCACATAGCTAGCTAAAGTCAAGTGAACTCATTTTTCTCTTTAATTATTATTATTCTTCAAAGGAAGAGGTATCAAAATAAAATATGTTTTGGCTGATGAAGTAAATTTGTGGTTCACATCAAATTCAACACTTACCCCCAATTTCTCGGCAACTTCTATATAAATCCAAACACTTATGACATGGATAATTTGTATATATGGAGAGAAAAGAGTCACTGGCTTTCGTAATTTTGGGTAAACATCGACATCTCAATTTATTGGTAGCAAATTGTCGTGTAGCAACAAATTACTGGCTGCCAAAAAGAACTTAGGATTAATTTGGAATTGCGGTGGCTGATTAAATAAATTATTTTTACTGTGTGGAATAAATAAGTCGCTGATTAAAAAGTAACTTAAAGTGTTTGGTGAACTGTATTGTTACAGTTGTTATAAATTTGAAAAGTATAATACATGTATCTAGTAAATTTTATTACAAAAGTGTCGTTTTATTATATAATGATCAAAATATATATAAATTTAAATTGCCTTTTTATTTTTAGAGTATGTTTAATAAATTGTTTAGACATGCCTTTTTTTCTCAAAAAACTTAATTAGATTAAATCTAATGAGCTTCATAATCTATTTTATGAATATGATAAAAATTTATATTTATGCATAATTCAAATAAAATAAAAATAATATTTATTATATTCACATTAAATTAATAGTGGAGAGAACATACAATAGTTGTGGTGGTAATTTAATTGGATTACATGGCGAATCTTACTTTTTCTTTGCCTATTGGCCTTACTTTGTACCCTAGTTCTGTTATTGGGGCTAGTTCCCTTCTTCTGTGTGACACTTACGGGGTTGCTACCCCCCGGTGTTTTGTTTTCTAGCTCTTAATTGAGCCCCAGTTTATCAACAAAAAAATAGTGGAGAGAACTTACAATAATTGTGATGGTAATTTAATTGTGACGACAATATGATATCTAATGGTTATATATTAGTATTTATGGCAAAGTAAGATATAATTGATATCTAATGGTTATACACCTGTCAACAGACCAGTGTGCTCCGTCGGCTCATTTTGCTTTTGCATGTAATTTTATTTTTCTTGTCGGTTTTACCGGTTCATCAGTTCACCGGCCGTCAAAGAAATTTGATCGCTAATACATACGACTTTATTTTATAATGCATGCATAGTTTCGTAGTTTCCACATAAGTAAAATATAGTTCAATAATCGATTGATTTCAAAGTCATTTAGCAAGTGAGTGCCGAAAGTTTAGTGTGAAAATTCTTGAAAGTATATGTTCAAGCACACGATTTCTAATCTTTTATCTCTTGTGTAATCCAGGATTTAATAGCTGGTGGGACTGAGAGCTCAGCAGTAACGGTGGAATGGGCCATCTCTGAACTAATGAAAAAGCCTGAAATTTTTAACAAAGCAACAGAGGAACTAGACAGAGTAATTGGAAAAGAAAGGTGGGTTGAAGAGAAAGACATCGTTAATCTCCCATTTATTGATGCCGTAGTTAAAGAAACAATGCGTCTGCACCCAGTGGGTGCTTTCCTGGTGCCCCGAGCGGCTAGAAAAGATTCCAAAGTAGCCGGCTACGACATCCAAAAAGGCACTCGAGTCCTTGTTAGTGTATGGGCGATAGGGAGAGACCCAGGTTTGTGGGAAAACCCCAATGAATTTTATCCTGAGAGATTTATTGGAAAATCAATTGATGTGAAAGGCCATGATTTTGAGCTGCTGCCATTTGGGGCTGGAAGAAGAATGTGTCCGGGGTACAGTCTCGGGCTTAAGGTGATTCAAACAAGCTTAGCTAATCTTTTGCATGGATTTGCATGGAAATTGCCAGGAAATATGCGCAATGAGGAGCTGAATATGGAGGAAACTTTTGGGCTTTCTACTCCGAGAAAGATCCCACTTGAGGTTCTGGCTCACCCAAGGCTTTCACCCCATCTTTACAATCTGTGATTGCGGCTTCCAAAATAATTAATCATGGCGTAGCGTACTTTGAGTTGGTGGCTTGTGATGATCTTGCTCGAGTTTGTTAGTACGAAAAAGCTATGGATTTGCAGATGTAATGAGATATTAAACCCAAACTAATGTACGCAGCTGTTTGGGCCCAAATAACGTGCGTCTTTTGATATATAATCTTATTGTTAGGGTGTTGATGTATCGATAAAAAATCTTCGCACAATCGCACTTCGTTACAATATAAAATATTTATAGTTTGTTAGTTTTATTTGTTGGTTCTCTTTTTTCTTTTCAGTCTGATACGATTATTTGCTTAAATAAGTATTCCAATTTTTCTGTGAGTGTGAGATTTTTTTTTTCCAATGGATGGAAAAAATTAATCTGAAAAAAAATATATGGAGAAGATACCAACGAAAACTTCAAGATTAAAACAATTTAATCTAAAAAAAAAACAACAAGAAGATTTTTGTAAATATTTTTTATGATGAATGCCAAATGTAACATGCCGATGAAGCATGAGTATGACCAGGATGCCTTGACCACCATTTGTGAACATTTAGAAGGAGTTATATATGACATCTCTGCACTTGAAGGCTGAAACCTGAGGGACTTCACTATTAATATAAGATTTTCTTTTTCTTTTTTGGCTAGAAAGCCTCTTTTGATAAAGCAAAACTTTGAAATATTCCAAATTGTACCATAAATTGCTTGGCTGGTTTTGTTCCTAATCAACGATTGTGGTAATTAATGAAGAAAACAAGAAAAGAACCAACTCATTATGATTTTCTGTGTTGGGCTTTTATATTTTTGTGTATTTGGTTCAGCCTTATTGTGACCTAACTACTAGTCTCACAGGATATTGAAAAAACATAAGGTAAAGAAAATAAACCATGCATAGACGTTATTTTATCCATAAGAATATAAATATTTTAAGCAAACTAAAAATATATATATTTAAAATAAATTGTTGAAGGTTATCCATAGGTGGACAATGTTGCTCTCCGGCGCGCACGTGGTCAACTCTTATAGGAAAAGTTAGGGATCAGCAATCTATTAAATAAATGGTTAAAGGTACTATGAACACTAACACATACTTTTAAAAAATCCGAAATAATCAAATTAAGTATATGTTAACAATTTTAAAAGTCAAATACCGAAGGACATAAGTAACAAAAAAGATATTAATAAAAGGGTGGGGATAAGTAATTTGAAATTTGACCAAGTGGGGGCACGCCGCATGTGCCAATCCATGTGAGAGTTTGTCGTTTAACTACTCAACACGCAATTGATTAACAAGTTAATGGTTTCAGAGGGCTGTGATCGAGATAAGTAATTAACTTGAGTTGTTCTGTTTAGACATATCAGTTTCAATCATAATCATCAAATAAACGATAATCAAATATGGAGTGGAAGTAGATCCTGCACTCGAGTCATAGTTAACGTTTAGTATAGAGATAATAGGAAGAGATTCTGTTTATTAAAAAAAAAAAAAAAAACTCAAATAAATTTTATCTTAAAAAGTTTTTTGGTTGGGACGGCCGGGGAGAAGAACGTGTTTAGGGAATAATTTCTCGAGGATATTTGAGTATATACATTGTCAAAGTGCTGATAAAAAAATTCAAATAAATTTATGATTATAAGTATAAGTAGACTTGTAATGTAATTTTTTTTTTTCCTTCTCAAAAGGAAAGTATATTAGTAGTAGTGAAGATGAAGATGCAAGGGGGTAGACTAATAATCAATCGGATTTGAGCTGCCCTCATCAGAAAGAATCTTTGTGGGAACTTTAATATTATTTTTAACCGTAAAAAATGGATCAAGATGAGAGGATTTGCTGCAAAATTGAGGTCAACTACTCAACCTGCAATTGATTAGTTGATCAAAGTGAAATATAGATTAAACTACAACAGATAACTGGTTTATTTGTCTACAAATCATAAGGCATGCCGGCAACATTTTCGTTGTAATTTAATTAAATTTATTATTATTATTATTATTATTTTGAAATTGAGATTCCTTTCAGCTGAAAAGAAGAAAAAGTAGGTGAGTGTGTGTGTCACTGATACATACAAGTTGTTCATTGATAAATTCTTTCCGAATACGTCTCTTGCATTCACCAATTGAATGCTCTCAATTGGAACTCAATTGAAATTGCTTCTCTGGGATGCAAAAAATGAGGGGGAGAACTGCCAAATTTTGGCTTCCTTTTTTTCCTTTTTACTTCTTTGCATGGGCGACACCCACCCATTTTTCCCGGTTCAATGATGGTGGCTGGCAGTGGTGGATTTAGAAAAATAATTTATCAGGGGCTAAATTAGATAATAATAAAATATGAAAAACTAAAATTTTGAATATATAAAATATTTGCTAGTACATTTATAATTTTTCTCTATGCATTTTTATATTTTATAAATGTTATACAATAGACTCATTATCAATATTAGTAAATTTATTGTTTCATATATAAACAATCAAACTATTATTTATCCCATATGATTTCAAAGATGATTTTTCATGAGTTTCATTACTGAAAATATTCGCTCTAGTATTATTATAAAGACTGAAAGAATTAATCCTATTTTTGAGAATTAAAAATATTTTGAGTGGTAAATTATCATTATTTTTAATTAAAATATAAATTTTTATAATTCTTAAAAGTTAAATTTTAAATTTTATGAGAATTTATAATTTATAGTGATTATTTTAATAAAATTTTTATGGAGTTAATTAAAAAATTAAAATATATTTTTTTTAATTTTTTTTTTTTTTTTTTGCCAGTGGGGGCTCAAGCCCCCACTAGTCACATGCTAGATCCGCACTGGTGGCTGGCACCACATTGGCGGCTTCTTCGACGACAACCAGCCACCATCTTTGACATTTTTTTTTCCTAATCACATGTTCAACAAAAACAAGATAAATTAGGCGAGTGTGTGAGTGTCACTGATAGATACAAGTTGTTCATTGATTTCTCGTAGATATATTTGGGCCATTCCGTACTTTAAATACCAGACCACTCCATCCCGCAATGCTTGCAACTCCACACCAGTAAACTAGCTAATGTTTACTACAATGGAGCTCATTCATCACTCTTGGGCTTATTACTTGGCCGCATGGTTAGCAACCCTAGCCCTCATACTCCTCTCCCTCCGTCTTCGCCGCCGGGAACTCAACTTACCGCCTGGCCCAAAGCCATGGCCGATCATCGGAAACCTCAACCTCATAGGCCCACTTCCATATCGGTCCATCCATGCTCTGTCCGAAAAATATGGGCCTATCATGCAACTCAAATTCGGATCATTCCCCGTTGTTGTGGGATCTTCCGTTGAGATGGCGGAGGCTTTCCTTAAAACCCACGACGCTCTGTTTTCTTACCGGCCCAAACTGGCCGCAGGTAAGTACACAACCTTCAATTACTCAAATATTACATGGTCACAATACGGACCATACTGGCGTCAATTACGTAAAATATGCTTGATGGAATTGTTTACTGCTAAACGCCTCAACTCATATGAATACATAAGAGTAGAAGAAACGATGTTGTTTCTCAGAAACTTGTATGAATCATCTGGCAAGCCTATTATATTGAAGGATAATCTTTTAGATTTGAATCTTGAAGTTATGAGCCGTATGGTTTTAGGGAAAAAATACACAAATGAGATTGTGGCACGACATGAGTTTAAGGAAATGGCCGATGAGTTGTTTATTTTAGGCGGGGTTTTGGATATTGGCGATATGATTCCTTGGTTAGGGTTCTTGGATTTACAAGGTTATATAAAGAGAATGAAGGTTTTGGCTAAGAAATTTGACAGGTTATTTGAGTACGAGTTGGATGATCATAACGCTAGAAGAAAGGGGGTCGATAATTATGAGGCTAAAGACATGATGGATGTGCTTTTGCAGCTTGCTGATGATCCTACTCTTGAAGTTAAACTTGAAAGACATAGCCTCAAAGCTGTAACCCAGGTATTTATTTTTCAAATAATTTATTTATTTATTTATCATTTCATATTTCGTTTACAAGAACTCTTGTCGATACGGACATGGAGACTAGAGTCAAATGAATTTGTTTTTCTCTCTCTCTTTTTTTTTAATCATACTTAATTTCTTTAAAAGTGACATTATTGGTTGCCATAACGTCTTTTGGGTAATGGTGAAGTAAATCATGTGCTTTTGTGGTTCATATATGTTACGACTTAATTTGCATATAATTTACATATCGGTCTCTGGTTCATCAATTCACGGGCCATAATATGAACTGTCTTGGTTGTACTCAGCAAAGAAGTTTACTAGTAACATACATATGACTTATATATATGCCTAGTTTTAAAGTTTCCACATAACTGGTTGTTCAATAATCAAACGATCGATTTCAAAGTCAAGTTTGCAAGTGAGAGCCAGTTAGCGTACAAGATTTGTACAGGATTCCTAATCTTTATCTTTCTTGTATTATAGGACCTACTAGCTGGTGGGACTGAGAGCTCAGCAGTGACAGTGGAATGGGCTATCTCTGAACTAATGAAAAAACCAAAACTTCTCAAAAAAGCAACCGAAGAACTAGATAGAGTAGTCGGAAAAGAAAGATGGGTTGAAGAGAAAGATATCGTTAATCTCCCATTCATCGACGCCATAGTTAAAGAAACAATGCGTCTACACCCGGTGTCTCCAACACTGGTGCCAAGAATGGCTAGTGAAGATTGCAAAGTTGCCGGCTACGACATCCCTAAAGGCACCCGAGTCCTAGTTAATGTATGGACGATAGGGAGAGACCCTGCTTTGTGGGAAAATCCTAATGAATTTTACCCTCAGAGGTTCCTTGGAAAATCAATTGATGTGAAAGGGCGTGATTTTGAGTTGCTGCCTTTTGGTACAGGAAGAAGAATTTGCCCAGGGATGAGTCTAGGGCTTAAGGTTGTTCAATCAAGTTTGGCTAATCTTTTACATGGATTTTCATGGAAATTGCCTGGAAATATGAGCAATCAGGAGCTTAATATGGAGGAAACTTTTGGCCTTTCCACTCCGAAAAAATTTCCGCTTGAAGTCGTGGCTCAGCCAAGGCTTTCATTCCATCTTTATAGTCTGTGATTCTGGCATCCAAAAGAACTAATTATGGCTTGGTTCGCTTTTAATATATTTTGAATAAGCGCTTCTTGATGGTCTTGCTTTGGTTTGCTAGTGCGAACATGGTCCTGAATTTGAAGATATAACGAGAGCCAGTGTACCCTAGCCAACGTAATCTTTTTGGGCTTAGATATTGTGCCTTTTAAATAATGAACTTTGTTAGTGGTGATATTTTACCATCGCTTTCCGTAAACACTTACTTACATGGGGCTGTTTTCAATGAATTCTTTTTATAGATTGCTTCTACTACCTCTTTCCTAAAATAATATGCCAATTTTGCAGATCAAATTGATAAATGTCTAAAATGTGCAAGCAAGGTATTTAAATGAAGAAAAGCTAAAGAAGCATGATGATAATAACTAAAGAAAAGCAATTTTGAAAGCTCCTCTTTCCCTTCCATTTTCTATGAATTCGTTGACAGAGTACAAGGGATTGGTTTCTATTTACAGAAAGCAATTAACCAGTTTTGAGTGGTGGAAGCAAGTCCAATTTGCATAATACCTTACAACTATGTTCCATCAAATAGCAATATGCTCTTTGAATCTCAATGTGTTGTGTGTAGTACGCCTTGTGAATTAATTGACACACACACATCATAAATCATGCAATTATTTTTACAATTAATAATGCTATGTTTACTAAGTTTAAATACTTACTTAGAGTACTCACTGATGTGTTTCGGATCATTTAATAACATGTATTTGATACGTGCCATTACTCATGGAGCCATGCAAGCCATTATTCACGCCATCATTCATGGAGCCATGCATGCACGTGTTACATTTAGTTGTGGGTTTTGTTCAATAATCCCGTGATGTGCTGATTTTCAGCGAAGTGGGAAGTTGGTTTCCTATTTTTTTTGGCATTGTTTGTTAATTTTCAGTATTGTAAAGACTATTATATATAGTCGGAAGTGTTTCAATAAAAAAGGGGGGAAATTAAGAAAACCAAACCATCTCTTCTTTCTCTTCACTTCTTCTTTATAAATTCAAACATATCAGTGGTATCAGAGCCAAGGTCCAACCATGGACACTCGCGGCAAAACAAATGCAGAGTTCCGCAATGACGTCACCACGACTTTAGCTCGACATGAAGCAAGTTTTGACCAAGTTAATGCTGCCTTGCAAGCTGTGTTAACTGAACTTCAAGCTCTTCGTCACTCTCGGAACCCAAGTTCCAGCCAACCCGATACCAACCCATTTGCTCCTGAAGAAACCTCTCGTTCAAATGCTGTCAATGAACTTTCCATCCACCATGAGCGGCCCCATCACCACCTCAAGTTGGACTTTCCAAGGTTCAACGGCGAGGACCCAACCGGCTGGATTTACAAGGCAGAGCAATATTTTGATTTCAAAGATATTTCCCCAGACCAACAAGTTCAGCTAACATCTTTTCACTTAGAAGGAATTGCTTTACAGTGGCATAGGTGGTTGACAAAGTTTCGTGGGCCACTCACATGGGAAGAATTCACCAAGGCAGTACACCTCCGTTTTGGTCCAACAGATTACGAGGACCCATCAGAAGCTTTGACTCGCCTTAAACAAACCTCGTCGGTGGCCGCATATCAAGAAGCTTTCGAAAGACTCTCACACCGGGTTGATGGCTTACCGGAAAATTTCTTGATTGGTTGCTTTGTTGCAGGACTTCGCGATGACATCCGGTTGGACGTGAAAATTAAACAACCTCGGACATTGTTGGACACGATAGGTGTGGCGCGATTAATTGAGGAGCGAAACCAATTACAACAGAAACCGACCCAAGCAGCTTGCTCCCAATCCATTGTGATCACGCAAAGACCAGGACTCAACCCAACGGCTGGTGTTCTAGGACCCCCTCCAAACCAGCGCCCAAACCAAAATCCTGTGACACCGCCAGCAACATTCCGTCGTATCACCAATCAAGAGGCACGTGAAAGGCGTGAAAGGGGATTATGTTACTGTTGTGATGAGAAGTTCACACCAGGCCACCGCTGCGAACGACCACAATTATTCATGATCGAAGACCTGCCCTATTTAGGAAGTGAGGATGTTAACGGCGTTCAATTCGAACAGGACACTCAAGAAACCATACCTGAGATTTCGTTTCATGCAATGGCAGGAACTGAACATCCCCAGACCCTTCGAGTCTCGGGCAAGCTGAAAAATAAGGAAGTAACTGTATTGATAGATGGCGGCAGCACTCAGTACTTCATTGATCAATCCATAGTCTCCAAATTTGGGTTACCAGTGGTCAGAGACAAGAAGCTTCAAGTTATGGTTGCAAACCGAGAAAAGATAGAGTGTGTTGGGCAGTGTCAAGCGCTCACGCTCATCATTCACGCTCTCCAAGAAGAAGTTCACCGGGATTCATTTTACAAAGATTTGCTTGAAAAGAGCCCTCCTCAATCACGTCACCAATTGTACCAACGAGATGGAGTTTGGTTTAAGCGCAACAGAATTTATCTTAGCCCCACCTCAACATTAATTCCAAAAATAATGGCGGATTGTCATTCATCTCCAATTGGTGGTCACTTTGGTTTCCATAAAACTCTCTCTCGAATCAAACATAACTTCCTTTGGTCTAATATGCGCCGATGGAAGACGCCACCTGGGAGAATGAATGGCGTTTCTCCAAGTCATTTCCTGATTTTGTCCTTGAGGACAAGGATCCTTGAGCGGGGAGGAATGATACGTGCCATTACTCATGGAGCCATGCAAGCCATTATTCACGCCATCATTCATGGAGCCATGCATGCACGTGTTACATTTAGTTGTGGGTTTTGTTCAATAATCCCGTGATGTGCTGATTTTCAGCGAAGTGGGAAGTTGGTTTCCTATTTTTTTTGGCATTGTTTGTTAATTTTCAGTATTGTAAAGACTATTATATATAGTCGGAAGTGTTTCAATAAAAAAGGGGGGAAATTAAGAAAACCAAACCATCTCTTCTTTCTCTTCACTTCTTCTTTATAAATTCAAACATATCAGTATTTGATATGAATTGATTTTATTATTAATTATTAACTTATTATTTTTACAACGCACTCAACAAATTATTTTTACAACTCACTTAACAGATGACACATAAAATACCACATTATTAATTATCACAATTGAGTATCCAAAGTGAGTAAGCATGACATTACTCTTTTAAACTTCACTACCTAAAAATTTTCATGTAAAATACTTGTTTTTTTTTCCTCAAAAAAATATTATCTGTTGGAAAAATATGCTCTTTAAAAGCATATGTGTTTATTTAATTGTAATAAACATTTTTTATGATTAATAAAATAAATGAGGTATTTTATTCAAACATCTTAATTGCATTAATATGTGGATTAAAGTCCATTTAATCATATTATATGTATTTATGTGATCATTATGTGGATTCACAGAAGACATAAATACAAGTTATCTTATGATTAAATAAATTTAGTTCGCAGTTGATAAATAAAGTTGGGCACTTTATTTAGGTATAGACTGTAATAAATTCATTTAATGATTTGTCTTAATCATGTATGAATTTATTGATGTAGTACGACTACATTGAACAGGATCACATGTGAGATTTAATTAACTTTGTAATAACTGTCAGACTTATTAAATCTCATAGGCATTGATTTTACTGTAATCTTAATCTTGAGTTAATTATGATTTCATGATTGTAATTGTTATTCCATTTGAGTTACCAATGGGCACGACACATCTTTGTGGTCAAGATTACCCTGTATCTTGGTGGGAGCAATTATGAGTATTGGAGTTATGGATTAACAATATAGAATTTGTACAACACATTTCTTGATGGGTTTTCGGCACTTGATCATAGAATTCTCTGGCCAGAGTGTGTCAACATATTTAGTATGTTAAAAATGATCATTAGAGAAAATCAGTAAGGATCAAGGAATAAGATGTTATTAAATTGATTGGACAGTTGAGATATTAATTTAATTAACGATGTGGTACAAAGGATTGTGCAGTAAAGAAATCAATGTGGCTTGGGACGAATTATTATTCGAGCATACAATTATGGAAGTCAGTTCCAATCTTTTAGTGGAGTAGATTTGGAATTAAATAATTAGGCTAGTTTAATTACAGGCCTAATTGTTATAACCACTATTGTATGTTCCCAAATGATCCCCGGGTTAGCTCATTTAATTGACTGCACCACTACTGGACTAATAAGCAAGATAACTAGCTATTTAGGTCAAAAGCCTAAATATATCATTTAGTGGGAGGCTCCATTTAATAAGCTTATGTGTAAAGGGCCTTGTGTTATTTTACATGGTGGGTCCCCTATTAAATGAAAAGTAACGTGAGTTTTATTTAGGGCATTTTTTGGAGCCTAGGGTTTTCACTAAAGGGTGATATAAAAGGCTTATTTTCTTTAAAGAAAAAGTGAGAAGCCACTTTATACAGATCAGAGAATAAGATTTTTCTCTCTATTGTTGAGAGAAAAATTTTCTCGTGCTAGTTGCTTTGGTAGTGATAAAGGCGCCCACACGTCAAGTGCACATCGAACCTGAGTCATAACCTGGAAGATCATTGGTAACAGTTCGTGATCTAACAAGCGTGGTGGTGACGGATCGTGATCTAACAGGAGTGGTGGTGGCGGATCGTGATCTAGGAGCCTAAATCACTTCAGCGAAAAAAGCCAACTCGGATTTTCAAGGTACGATTTCTAGAATACAAATTCTTATATATTATATGAGAGCGGTCTTAAAAAATTTTATAAAAATTTAAAAAACCTGATTTTTCCCCAATATTATCATCTTCTTGAATTGAAAGCATTTGTTATTGCTTGGCCGCCACCGAGCGAGAGACATTGAGACAACCAAAAAACCCAATAACACAAAACAATTATTTAGAGTAGCACTCAACATTGCACTCCTCCAACTTTGTGCTTTCATGGTACAAAATCTTCTCTTTATTAAATTTAAATATTTGCTTGTTTCCTTAGTTGAGTTGGGGGTTGAGCCTCATTGTGAGCTTTCAATATCTTCTGCTAATCTGCTTCAAATTCAAATCAGGACCATCCGTTACCTTTCTTTTTCACTTTTTCTTTAGACGCTGACAATGTGCTGCTGCAATTTGGACCAATTTCGTCGTCTTTCAGTGCATTCAACAATTTTGAATACGAGGAAGCTGGAATTCGCTTCACTGCAAAAACCATTCATTTTGCGTCGCTTGATTTCTCTCCTTTCTGGCATCATAGTTGTAGTTGTGATGCTACTATTCGTGATTTGTTGGCTTTCTGATTTCGTGCATTTGTAATCCACCACACTAAATTGAGTTCTTGAGCTTGACAGTGTATCTAAAATGGACTCACAGCCGTCCGTTTCCACCATTTCTTGCATTGTATCAAAGCATTTTAGCAGGTCCTCTTTATTTACATAGTCACTACTTAAAATTGAAGTCTTGAAAGAAGGGAACTGCAATGGGAACAGTTCATGTGATGACAGAAGAACTGCTGATGCCGCAATTACTGATGGCTTGAACTCTAGTAACTTGATTTCACTATGAGCTCTGAAGATGATATCTGTAGCTCGATCTTTGAGAGCTTGTGTCAATGGAGGATCTTTCGGCTCAAATAGAGAAATGAGAAAGGCGTTATTGATCTCATTCTCCAATTTAATGCATCAAGAATGAGAAGCTCCATTTGGTGAATCGTTTGTGCATCAAAGATGAGCTCTTGGTCACCCTGGAACTTAGAGATGGGGAAGTGGGTGTTCTTCATCTTTGCAGTTCGAGAAATGCAAGATACCGCAAGAAGCCTTGGAACCCATGGCTTTCTTTGCGGAATTTCTTGCCGAGAGATGAACCGGTCCAAGTAAGTAACAGCTAGGTAGGAAATGAAGGGCTCAAAATTGCAGGAAAATTGTATCTGTAAAACCAGTGAAACAGCTTCTTGACGAAGAGAAACATAAAAATCAGTGATTTTTAAGTATTGCATGAAGTTATGTGAAGGCATATGATCATATTCAATGGCAAAAAGATCCAAAAGAGTATCAGATTGGTGTTCTTCAAAGCTTGTGAAGGGGTTCTCAAGATCAAACTCCATTTTGTCTTTTTTTTTTCCCTAAAAATAAATTGGTTGTGTTTTGTAGATGCAGTAGAGAATGGTCAAGAAAGAGAGAAGGCAAAAGACATAACAAGAAAGAGAGACAGAGAGAGAGAGAGAGAGAGAGAGAGAGAAGAGCAAGAGAGTGAGTAATAATTATGGAAAAGAGAAGCTTCACTTTCTGTGCTGAAAAAGAAGCTCTGTAGTCTTCAATTTCACTACTTCTCAGTGCAAGAGCAGCAGCACCACCTCCATTAACTTAATAATATGTGTATGTTAGTCCCTGCCTCTCCCTCCCACCTCTCTTTCTCCTTTCATGTAAAATACTTGTTACTTTTATCAATAGACAAATAAACATATCCTATAATGCCAATCAATTAATAGCTTTTATTTGGAATTACACTTAAAAGCTTCATTATAGTAGTTTTGATGAAAGGTTAAGCTTAAATGCCTAATCAGAATACTTGATCCCCAAATTTAATATTGGATGTCAATTTTTTTTTAAAAAAAATAAGATTTTTGACTAAGTTTAAGAGTAACTACGGCTAAATTTTGTATTTGAAAAAAAAAAAAAAAGAGAAATTACAGTAAGTTTACTTCTGGACGTACACAATTAAAAAGGAAAAAGCGACTACGGTCATTGGAACAATAATAAATTACATAATAAATTATTATTATTATTATTCCAACAACATTCATAATCTTCATAATAAAAAAAAAAGTCTAGATTTTTAAATATGAAGTTTAATTGATAATTCCTTTGAATAAATTAGATAGGAGTGATTCTCTAGTGCAGAAGTTCATATTTTTGAAAATGCGAATTCAGTATTTTACAATGTTATGAACTAGTAAAATTCAAAATCTGCATTTAAAAAAAAATAAAGGTGTTCATATCTAAAAATGATTACATTAGATAGAATAATATAAAAATTCTAAAATATAAATTTCTTGATGCTTGTCGTGACTTGAAGCCCCAAGCCATTAATTTGATGTATTAATTAGTTAATTATATACGTGTGAACATTAGAGCAAATTCAGGATAATTTAGGGTGCGTTTGGAATTGAGGTTGGGCAAGATACAACACTAAAGTGTTTGGTAAATACTATCTGTTGTAGTTTGGAAGCTATGTTAATATGATTTTTCACTTGTATAATAAAAAATATATTATATCTTTGATAATTTTAACAAATTTATTATTTAAAATTTACATTTACTATATATTATTA
Source organism: Citrus sinensis (assembly GCF_022201045.2). NCBI lineage: Eukaryota > Viridiplantae > Streptophyta > Magnoliopsida > Sapindales > Rutaceae > Citrus > Citrus sinensis. The sequence continues at coordinate 7,448,707 of NC_068562.1, read as the reverse complement.
ACTTTTATTTTATAGTTACAGTTTTTTTTTCTACAGCGGCTGTAACTTTTTAAGTTACAGCACCTCAATCCCAAACGCACCCTTAGTCTGTGATAAAGTCAATTTATAAAATGAACTTCAGTTCATATTTCATTTTCATGATGGCATCAGATCGCAATTAGCTGTATAAAGTTCGAAAAATGTCACCAAAATACCTACAAAGTCCGGTTCATTTTATAAAAGGAGGCATGCGTTACCGCAATTATTGGCTTCAATATGTTAGAATCATTTCATTGTATGACGCATTTTACAGTATATAATAAAATCGTAAATTGATTTTAAGAACTGAGAGATAAATTGGTTTTTTTTTTCACCAATAAAATTTCCATTAAAACAGAAGAGAATTTAGAGGTGCTGATAAATTTGTTTTTCGACACTCATCCAAAAGCCGAAACATATCCTGTGTTACCTAATAAATTTCCTCTGGTGGACCACATTTGCATTGCAATAATCAAAATATATCAATGAATCGCTTACAACAGGGAAGTTATCTCCTACTCGCCTCAAGAATATCGAAATTACACAAAGACACCACGAGTTGTTCATGATATCTTAGAAACTATCTTAAGTTTTAGCTTTATATGAACTCATCACTTTTTTATTAACTTTATGTTTAAAGAATTTAGGACGAAATACTATTATTAGACTTCCAATGTAATTAAAAATAAATAACTACGTATTGTTGCAAAAGTTTTGTTGTAATTTTTATTTTTACTTTCGTGTTAATTTAATAAGTTAACTTTTTTTATTTCATTAATGATATTAAGAATAATATTGAAAGTATATTATTGTAAAAGTAAAAAAAAATAAGGATAAGAAAATCACATATTTAATAATAAAAGTGAATTAAATATTTTTTAAAATGTAATAATTAAATAGACACTTAATTTAAAATATAAAGACTGTACAAGCATTTATCTTTAAATTTCACCAGTGAATGCCACGACATGATTTAAAAATTGAGGTCAACCGGTCCATCTGCAATTAAAGGAAAAAAAAAATTACCGAAAGAGAAATTTTGTTTGAAGTATAACAAATGAGGATGAATTTAGCTATAAAATAAAATAAAATCCTAAATTTAGCAGCCACCATCGGCTAAATTAATTATTTAAGCCGAGCGTGCTGTTACAGTATTTCCCACCAAATCACCAATTTGACTTGAAGAGAAAGCGAAGGCTAGAGAGCATTTTCATGATCTTACTGTTGACAAAAAATTGAGTTACAAATTTGGATAAAAAGTATGAAAAAAATCAAAATATCTTCTTATTTTATTATAAATTATTTATGATTACCTAGATTTTTTTTTTGTATTTTCATACCCAATTTTTTTGTTCATAATTATGGTTTTATTTGTGTTCTTAACCAAGATAATCATAGCCATATGCAAGTTTTTGTAGTACATTATGTCAAGAAGAAAACAAGCAAAATCCCTTTCTCTTTTTGGGAAAATTAATGATTTGCCGCTCTTATTTTAAAAATTAACCAAACCTCCCCTTACCTTAATAGTAGTTGAGAAGTGGGTTGTTTTTATAATATTTTATTCTTTTATTGAGTGATTGAATAATAATATATCAATAGTTCGATGGTGACAAACAACCCCACTTCTCACCTTCGTTGGTGGTAGGGGTAAGATATTTAGAAGAAAAGTTAGGTCTACTCAAAGGTTTAATTATTTGGACTGCATTATGATAGACTTGATCGCATGTAATAAAAATTAGGGTCAGTTTTCTGATTTGATACAGTTTGAATTGTAAATATTAGGCGACTTGCAATGTAATTAAAAAATAAATGAATAAATAAAAATATCTCAATAATTGTACATACATACATACATAAAGCTTTCTATATATACACACACTCGTAAAGATAACACGTGCAAAAGGAGAGAGAAAGATTTAAGGTGGAGTTTATATGGAGATCGAGAAATGATATTAAAAAATATTGAATATTTAATTTTAATAAATCTTCTCTATTAATTTAAATTAAATCTAATAGATATTGATGAGTATAAAATTAAGGATATTTGTGGGGGCTGTTGATACACCTATATATATACACACTCTATAATTATAGTTATATACTTATATTAAATCCAAGGATATGCGAGGATATGGTATAAAATTGAGGTCAACTCCTTAATCTGCAATTATTTAGCTAATAAACAAGGATTTGGAGGATTAAACTATAACAAATAATGGTTTTAGGAACATTTTAAAATTGAAAAATTCCAGCCTAATTTCATAGATTAGCCAAAAGTCAACAAAACTTAAGACAAACCAGCCAAATTTCCGTACCCTCGGATTTCAACTGTATTTGTGTTTATTTTAAGACATTATTGCTCCACATTTCAACAAAATTAACGGTATAAAATTGTTAATGATTGCAATAATGTTAGGAAAAAAATAATGATTTAATTAAACTTTTTTTTTTTAACAAGGTCGTTACCTTCAGCTAAAGACGGCAGGTAAAACAGGTTTTTCCCTTCTCACGTTATCTCCATCGTTGACAAGTTCCAATGTACAACTTCAGACGCCACCATATTATCAATTTGAAAATTTCAATTAAAAAAGAAAAAAAAATCGTGTATGAGTAACCAACTACCCATTTTATCCTATCAAAAAAAAAAAAAAACTACCCATTTTATGACTGGGCTATACTATATGTTTTTGATAGATTTGTCCTATGTAATTTTACCATGTTTCGACGTATAATAAATTTTGTATAAGAAAAATATAAAGCACAAGATTCGGAATTTAAAAAGTGAAGAGAAGAATATAGAGATTAAAGAAAAAGCAATTAGTCAACCATTTCATCAGAAACGTATTATTCTCTTGGGACGTGCCAAAATACGTTGACATTCTTTTGCAATACATGTTATTTCAGGATTATATAGTAAGTTAACATAATTTGTCACATATATATTTATTTTATAAATAACCAATAATATATTAGCGGTTACAAGAAATAAAATTTATTTATTTATCAATTTATATGAATAGGATGATTGTATTTTGAAGTTAGATGGTTTTTGTTTGTAATTATAAAAAAAAATAAGGGGTAGAGGGATGGGCAAATTCAAATCAAATTTTTAACTCTTTACCTTTATTTCAGACTCATAGTTGAATATAGTAATCTAACTAAAAAAAACTGTTTGAAAACCACTCGATTAAACCTCGAAGCCTTCAAAACCAATCAGTTAAGTCTAAGAGCCTTTGAAAGCATGGTTTATTATTAACTTAACAACCCATTTTTACTGTTATTTCAACCAATATTCTGAATTAAAACTCACCCTCAATAACTGGTACTGCTACTGCAAGAAATTAATTTGGGAGAAAAATGTTTTGACTACTTTGTATTACACTCAGAATTGTACTCTTATGATGTGAAACAACTAGTAATTAACCACAATCGCATATATATGGCAATAATTTACTGTAGAGAATTATATATATGTATGTATGCATGTATGCATGTGTGTATAAAATACAAAATAATGACAAAATAACAAGTAATTTTGATTGTTTAAAAAATTAAAAGAAACAACCAAAATTGTGCAGTTTAGATGATAATTTCGTCACTCTTTGTACAATATCATTGTGTTGCGACACTGGTGACTGTCTACCGTTGGCCTTGGATCGTGCGATTTGGAAGAACCTAGCTAAATATCGTGATGCATCTAATCTGGTGATGGCTGTTAGACCGGTTGCTGTTAGTGGAAGATAAGCATCGGAATAGAGATTGGCTTAATTAGAAAAATCACATATGATGCTACAAAGTACAAGCCACATCACACACGGCCTCCTGATACACGCCGCTTAACGCCGGTGAACATAGGCAATAAATACAAGCCTTTTTATGCCACTACTTTTGACTTCAGAGTTTGAGCAATAAAGAATTAATAAGAGACATTATTCCGTGGTTTATATCTTCTCGTCTTTTGTAGTTCATTTAAATTTAATTTTGCTCAATACTTCCTACAATATTACACAACACATTGTTTAATAATGGGTCATTGAAACAATAATTTCACTAGCAGGTCAGCATTTCTGCCTATAAAAACAAAGCAGCTTTCCAGGAAATACAAAACCATCTTTGAAACATCACAAGCCGGAGTAAAGATGGCAGAGAAAGATATGCCGACCAATATTGAAGCAGACGGAATTGAAACTGTGGAGACGGACAAAAACCTGAAAGAGAAAAAGGTTTCATGGGCCAAGCTACGACGTGTAGACTCTCTCAATTTGGAAGCTGGAAGAATTTCTGGGGCTCATGGTGGTCATCATGGCTCAAAGGTATGTATCAAGTAATAATTATTCTTTTTTACTCTCTGTTTCCTGATGATCTGAGCTCTTATAAACTTTTAAAGATCTTGTGTAATTTAGATTACTATTGGTTTCTTCGCACGTTTGAACAGGGTGATTGGAGGACGACATTCATTTTGGCATTTCAGAGCATAGGCGTTGTGTACGGAGACATTGGAACTTCACCACTGTATGTGTATGCGAGCACTTTCACTGAAGGAATACACAACACCGATGACATTCTTGGGGTTTTATCGCTCATCATATACACTATAGTGCTTGTGCCCTTGCTTAAGTACGTCTTCATTGTGTTGTTGGCTAATGACAACGGTGATGGTAAGTAATTACGTTACTCTAGTAATCAAGTACTCGAAAATGGAAAGAAGCTGGCTAGCTGCAATGATACTTGACATTATTATTGCTGTTTGCGTAGGTGGAACATTTGCACTCTATTCGTTGATATGCAGGTATGCGAAGGTGGCTTTAATTCCAAATGATCAGCCTGAAGACAGGGAGCTATCGAATTACAAACTTGACACACCATCCACCAATTTAAGACGAGCTTACAGGATCAAAGAGAAGCTTGAGACCAGTAAAACTGCCAAAATCGTACTATTCCTTGTCACTATTCTAGGAACTTCCATGGTCATCGGAGACGGGGTTCTCACTCCCTGTATTTCAGTCCTTTCGGCTGTCAGTGGCATCAACTCCCTCGGACAAAGTACTCCAATTAATAAATAAATTTTCAACTCCTTCACCAGCTATATATATATATCCAAAGCATCCAAAGAAATTTTTAATTGATCTTTTTTTCTTTTTCTTTTTTAATTTTACAGATGCTATTGTGGGGATTTCAGTAGCAATCTTAATAGTTCTTTTCTCTGTTCAAAGACTTGGGACGGATAAAGTGGGTTCTACTTTTGCTCCGGTGATCTTCTTGTGGTTTTCATTTATCAGCGGGATTGGACTTTACAACTTGTTCAAACATGACATTGCAGTATTACGTGCGTTCAACCCCAAATACATTGTAGATTATTTCAGAAGGAATGGTAAGCAAGGATGGATATCCCTCGGTGGAATTGTTCTCTGCATCACAGGTGAGCCCCTGCACCGCCTGCTGGCTTCTCTAATTAGCTTTATTTTTTTCCAATTCAATCATCATGCTCTTAGCCTTCAGCTAGCGTCTAAATAAAATAATGATTGTACCATAGGGACTGAGGCGATGTTTGCTGATCTAGGTCACTTCAGTGTGCGAGCCATACAAGTGAGTAGTAAGATATACTAATTACGATTATGATATGTACTTAGTTACCTAAAAGTTTTTTTCTTTTTTTAGGTCAAATAATTTAAAAAAAAAAGGTATCAAACATTCTAATAATAGTGATATGTCTTTATAATTGTAGATTAGTTTCTCTGGCATTGTGTTTCCTGCATTACTAGCAGCTTACAGCGGGCAAGCAGCTTACCTCAGAAAATTTCCAAACCACGTTGATGACACATTTTATAAAGCTACTCCTGGTAAGTCCACTAGTTTGTAGGAGAAAGGAAAGTGAAAAAATCCGAGATCACGTTGACGAAAATGTTCAAAGTAATAACATAAACACTACTACTATATATGCAGATGCATTGTACTGGCCACAGTTCGTTGTAGCTGTGGCTGCTGCCATTATTGCCAGCCAAGCCATGATATCTGGAGCATTCTCAATTGTCGCTCAATCTTTGAGTCTCAGTTGTTTCCCCAGGGTCAAAGTTGTTCATACTTCAGCTAAGTACGAGGGACAAGTCTACATACCTGAGATCAACTACGTTCTTATGATTGCTTGTGTCATTGTCACCATCGGCTTCAAAACCACTGAAAAAATTGGTCATGCATATGGTAAGCTCGATCTGTTAATTTAGGTTAGCTTATTCTTCTCGTTTTACTGGCTAATCAGTTTCTTCTCACTCTCACCCCCACAAAATCTCCCAATGCAGGAATTGCTGTGGTTGCGGTGATGGTGATCACAACATGTATGGTAGCCCTTATAATGCTTGTTATATGGAAGACAAGCATATGGTTGATTGCTCTGTTCTTTGTAGTCTTCTTCGTCATAGAAGGGATCTACTTTTCGGCCGTTATATACAAATTTACACAGGGTGGTTACCTGCCGTTGGCGTTTTCATTGGTCCTGATGATTATTATGGCCACTTGGCACTATGTTCATCGACAAAGATACGTCTATGAGCTCAACAACAAGGTTTCTAGTGCACACGTAAGAGATTTGGTTTCAAACCCGAATGTAAATCGGATCCCTGGAATTGGGCTTTTATATTCTGAGCTTGTCCAGGGAATCCCTCCGATTTTTCCCCATTTCATTTCCAACATTCCATCCGTTCATTCAGTTACAGTTTTTGTTTCAATCAAGTTGATTCCCATCAGCAAAGTAGCATTGGAAGAGCGGTTCCTGTTCCGACAAGTTGAACCTAGAGATCACAGGATGTTCCGCTGCGTCGCCAGATACGGGTACAAGGACAAAATTGAAGAACCCGGAGAGTTCGAGCGTCAGCTCGTGGAGTACTTGAAGGAATTTATCCGCCATGAGCATTTCATTATCGAAGCCGAAGGAACCGCTGAAGATCAACAACAGATCCCACATTCAAATCTGTTAGCCAAAGTATCATCAACAACGGTTCACGTTGAGGAATCACTTCAACTTCCTCGGCGCAGCTCATCAAATTCTATCCGGTCGAATAGCGGTGTCCCCAGTTCGACAGATTCTTCAAACAGGATGGTGGCTCAGCCGCTCCAGGGAGCAGAGGAGGAGATGCAGTTTGTGCAGAAAGCAATGGAGAGGGGTGTGGTTTATTTGTTGGGAGAAACGGAAGTGGTGGCTGAACAAAATTCCTCATTGTTGAAGAAGATAGTTGTGAATTACGTGTACAGGTTTCTTCGCAAAAATTTCAGGGAAGGGGATAAAACATTGGCGATTCCCAAGAGTAGGCTTCTCAAAGTTGGAATGACATATGAGATATGATCCTCCGAAATCCCAAATTTTAACTCTCCAAGAAATTTAAACCGCATATGCTGTCCCTTCGTGATGACCTCGCCTTCAACATTGTTGTAAATTATAAGGATCTGATAGACAATAATACTAATGATATGTGTGGGTTTCTTTTAGACAATAATACTAATGATATGATGATATTTTGTGATATTTATCTTCTACTTTTATTATTCAAGCCCTAGGTCACAAAAAAGCATATGCATTGACGATTTTTTATTTAATTTAATAAAATAAAATGAAAAAAAAATTAGCGGGAGGTATATTTTCATCAATTTAAAGAGGGAGTTTGGATTACATCATATATAATATTAAAAATGAAAAAAAAAATGTTTCTAATACAACAAATAAAACAGTGTGTTTGATGTAGTTGACTTAATAACAATGTAGGGCGTCGTTACTTGCTAAACAAAATCATAGATCAAAACATTAATAAATTTGCAATAATTAAAGTTGAAGATCTAGTAGTATTTTCTCATTCTTTCAATTAATTTTCCTATGGGAGTGAATTGTTGCAACTTGCAAGTGTCTTGTGCAAGAAAACTCAAAAAGTTGACTTTAACCAAGGAGTGATTTGCAATTGGTAAGAGTAATTTATAAAACATGCAGGTACGCAACTTGGAATGATTAATCACATGGAGGCAATGGGAAATCAATAAAATCTTCGCTGACCGAATTCTGAAAGAAAATTTTCAGACAACAAGGCCCTAAAAGTTATGGGCTTATCATTCAGCCCAACGTACAAACACCGTATCAACTGCAGCACCACATCATCGTTCATGCACATCCACTTCACCGAGTCCTGCCTCCGTCTTCCAAACGAAAACAGAGAAGTGAATAACGCAGAGCTTAACAATCAAAACGACGATGCTAAGAAACATCATCCTAAGATGCCCGTTAAATCTGACGGCGGCTATCTACCGCCGCCGTCACCTTCAGTCATCATCTCCTCCGTCGAGTTTATTCTTCTTCTCTTCTGACTCGACGGTGACTCAGTTGACTCGACTACCGAGTTTGCTGGAGGGATGTGACTACAAGCACTGGCTCGTCGTTATGGAGGCTCCCAAAGGATACCCACCACGAGATGAGATCGTTAATGGCTACGTTAAGACTCTAGCTTCGGCTTTGGGCTGGTAAAAATCTCAACTTTTTAGTTTTAAGGAAAAAAAAAATCAGAAGATGAAGAAGTCGAGCAGTTCTCGACTGAGTCGAGAGGAGCTCGACAAGCTGTATCTTGTGCTTGTTTATTTGACTTTAGCTCAATCAAAGTTCAACTTTAGCCTCTTTTTTTTCTTTCCTCTTTTTCTTCTATGCAGCGAAGAGGATGCAAAGAAATCGATATATTCAGTTTCAACTAAATACTACTATGCATTTGGTTGCAAATTTCCTGAAGATTTTGCTTATAAGATCAGATGTAACATTGTAACCTTCTTTCATCAAGTTTATCTTAGTTTGATTGTTGTTTTCTCCTTAAAGTGGAGATTGATAAAACCGTTTATCGGTTTGCAGCCTTACCAAATGTGAAATGGGTACTGCCGGATTCTTATTTGTGTCATGGTGAAAGTGGCTATGGAGGTACTATAGCTTGCTCTGTTTTCATTTTTTATTTTCATTACATCATAAAATCACAAATTAACAATTACATTAATTGAGTCATTGTATTATAAGTATGATCTTTATCTAGTAAATTTCACATATTGAGATCAAGTGATCATGAATCTAATGCATTGGAGTAGAGTTCTTTTTCTTTTTCCTTTTTTTTAATGGTGATGGCAATTTGTGTGACCGAAAATTGGAAAGCACAAATCAAATGTGATGAATGTTTTTCATAGCCGTAAGGAAACAAGAGCACAAGGATACGTACTTTTCTTCTTCATTCTTCAAATAAGAAGGCTTTGGCATTGAATGAAAATAAATAAATAAATAAGGCTCTACTGAGTTACTACATTTGCAGCTATAAAGGAATAAGCTACTTGAATTTTCATGATGGTAGTTCCGTTTATAGGAAATTTACTGGATTCTCAATGATGTGTCCGAGGCTGCAATGCGATGATTTGGTGTGGATATATTAACTCGTCTGTATCTTGCCAATATAACTCAAAATATGCCCTCATTTCTTTGACTCTAATATTGGAAGTAAAGCTTACATTCAATTACTACATTGTTTACCACATGGGTTTAGTTTCTGTAATTGAAAGGTTTTTCTGAATGACGTATCAGTTATTTCTTGTTCATCTCTTTATTTTTTATCTGCTTATATTTTATTGTAGGAGAGCCATTTGCTGATGGGGAGGTTGTTCCATACAACGACAAGTATCATGCAGACTGGATATGGAACCAACACAATAATAAATTAAAGAGCGTACCCTGTCCTAGGAAAGCCAGGAGAAAACGAAAGAAAAATTAAATGCAACTGAAAGCATGGACCTGAACTTCGACTTTGCCATCCAAGGTCACACTTAGAAGCTCACCTGCCGTTGAAACACAGATGAGAAGCAATGCCATCCAACACAGATATTGATTCTTCAACCTTGTAGAGAATTCTTCTCCTGGGTTGCTCGATTAGGTTTTTGAATTCTCAACCTGCTTATCCATGTAAAAATCCATGATCAGTTGTTGCCGTTCAAATTTTAATGTCAATTTTTTTTTGGTATTTAAAACATTCTGCTTATGTTGGATTCATTCTATAGAGTGCTCCTTGGAAAATATGTACGTGTTAAAGAGTGAATTAAACATCTGCAATGCCAAGCCTTAACTTGTTGAATATATGGTGCCAGCAACAATCGTTCAGCATAAAAAATTTCTTTAGGTATCTCAATATGTGAAAATTGCAGGGAAAGGGACAGAAATTCTAATGCCACATAAGAAAGAATGTGCCATTCAGCAATAAAATGTGACTCCCACAGGTACAGCTTTACCCCAATCACTCTTATCTGTAACAGTTTGCTGCCCAATCCAACAATTTGGATAATTTAACCTCAACTATCATGCAGCTTTTCACACCCAACAAACATTGATCATAATAATATATGATCACTTCAAAGATAAATGATATATATGATAACTTTTAAAATGGTCTGTTTACATTTATCAATATAATGTATTTCCATTTGGTATATCAATGTCCTGTTTACAAGTTTTTTATTAGTAGTTATTAATAAAAAGTCCCTTTAAGGGATTTGGAAACCCAACTATTTCAACTACACTAATTGCTTCACACAGTTGAACCAAGTAGTAGCTTCTAGAAATTATTAACAATCGGGTTAATCTACCATTATGAGATGTAATTGCACTCATTCCATAGCTGAGCTTTGCGCTTGAAAATAAAATCAATTGTCTTCTGCGCAGCTTCACTACATTAAAATTACCGTGAAACTTTTCAGTCTGCCAATGGACCTGACTTAAAAATGGGAAGTGTTGACTTCAAAAATAAGCTGAGCTTTTGGATGGGGTTTGGTGAAGGGATAAAAAAATGTTAAAAGTCTTGCAGCATTTTTGAGTCCTGCAGAGTTTGTTGCACTGCCTTTGAATCTTTAGGGGACCTCATGAAATTAATGGAGTCGTGTATTGAAATTTTGAACAGGCCACATGCGTTTACTTGATCACAATATCGACTCTTGAACTTTTTCATGAGATGTTTTTTGAAGAATTGGATTTGTGGAAAAAAAATCTTGTTGTTATCTTTGACGAAGAATTGGATTTGCGGAAAATATCAACACTATTTCGGCAGAGTCGCACTTCCCCAAATTGGGCAAGCATCAGGTTTTTTCAATTATCTTTAAGGAATTTTTAGGATGATAATGGAAACGTTGTGCTCTTCAATATTAATTTGAGAAAGAAAAATAAGCATGCCGCATAGAAACTGTGTGAAATATAAAATCCAGCCGAAATCTTGTTGGATCAGTAATTAGAAAATTGGAAACTGCGGACAAGCGTACACATCCATGCTAAAAAAAAAAGAAAGAAAGAAAGAAAAAAGCCAGGTAGACTTACATTCTCACTAGCAAGTTTTATTACCTAAAGTTATAAAAAAAATTACAAACGTACACATCCATGCTAGGTTGAGTTATTAGAGCTATCTTTGAATCACTTTGCTTGCATGCCCTAAAGGATTTATGTTCGGATGCTATATATGGTAAAGTATCTATAAAAACAGACTAGAAAGTCTCTCCAAATCAAGATATAAAATGATTCTGAAAAAGAAGCAATAAACCCAGCAATAAGATGAATATTATGTGAAATCAATGAATAATTTGAAAACTGGCTGATTCAAAGTCCACAATTGGACAATTTTTTTTTTAAAAAAAATTCACAATTGGACGGGCAGATCATTAGTGTTAATACCCATTATCTTCTTTTACGGATACAAAAGTCATAACGACCAAAAAGATAAAAAATAAACAAAAGTATCACATTTCTGTTTTATGTCATTCTAGCTAGCCCACTGCTTAGTTACGGGGAGAGTACAAACTAGTTCCAAGAGCTTTATACAAAGCAGTATCAGAATATACATCTCTGGACCTCACTACCCTAACGCAACGACGTTTTCGACGCCGGTTTCGGCCCTTTTCTTCCTTTTTATCCTCCTTCTCTTTTCCCCCGTCCCCTCGTTTCTCATTTTTCTTTTGCCCACAACTTTTTTGGCCATGACCATGATCACCAGGTGGAACTACAGTGTACACAAAGGGTCCAATTGGGATGTCATTCAAGTCCAAGAGAGGCTCCAAAGCCTTGACCACAGTGGTCATTGTGGGTCGCGACTTTGGGTTATGGCTAAGGCATTGGTGAGCTGCTGCAGCCAGCCTTTTAGCCCCTTCGGTTGAGTATCGACCTTCAAGTCTCGAGTCTATTATTTGGTCAAGTTTGGTGAAATCCTTCAGCATTGGCCTTGCCCATTCGACCAAATCCTTCTCTCTTTTACAACGGTTCTTTTCAACCGATCGCCGGCCGGTTAACAGCTCTAGTAGCACAACCCCGAAGCTAAACACATCGCACATAGTCGTCAAGTGACCTGCAAAATTTTATGATTAATCGGTAAAATCTCTCAGACTAGTACTAAAAGGTAAAAACTCCAGAGTTCGAACTCTGCTCCGTTCATAAAATAGTACCTGTATTGATATACTCAGGAGCTGCATATCCTTCAGTGCCCATGACACAAGTTGTGATGTGAGAATCTTCTCCTTGCGGACCGTCTGTAGCTAAGCCGAAATCCGAGAGCTTAGCATTGTAATCCTGGACGTCAAATAAAAGGTCACCTGTATGCTCATGGAATGTTAATCTCTTGGAAAATATGAGAAACAAAAAAGACATTTACCGAGTCCAATAAGATGTTTGAAGCTTTAAAATCTCGATATATGACAGGTTTTTCTTCTCCATGGAGGAAAGCGAGACACCGTGCAGCTCCTATTGCAATTTTTATCCTCGTTAACCAAGGTAATGTTGAAGAATAATCTGCATTATTTTTTTTTAAATAAGATTAATTAGTGATAACCTAAAAATTATCGTATATGAGGTGGCATTTTTGAGAGAATTAATTAATGCTATGCATACTCTTAAAAAGCTGATCATGTAAGTTGCCTAGTGCCATGTATTCATAAACAAGAAGCCTGTGCTCATCTTCACAGCAGTATCCAATCAAGTTGACAAGATGGGGATGCTTCAATTGTCCAAGAAAGATTACTTCAGCCTGGAAAATTAAAGATAAATATCAAGACCAATCACTGCAATTAAGAAATTAAAATTTTAATTAAATAGTAGTGGACTAGTAATTAACATATGAAATTAAAAACCAGTCACCAGCCATTCTCTATGGCCTTGAGAGCCATTCACATCCAACACTTTAACAGCAACAGGTTGAGCCTTCAAGCCAGGCCTGAGATTGTCATCGACGCAGCCTTTGTACACTTTCCCAAACCCACCTTCTCCCAAATAATCACTCCTTGAAAAATTATGCGTTATCATTTGCAGCTCCTTGAGTGTAAAGACATGAAGATTTGATCCAACCAGGGAGCTTGATAACTCATTCAGCGAAATCGGCGAGCCGGGGTTACTCACATCAGTGAGTAACAGTCTCTGCATAGAGACCTGGTTGGAAACATGAACTTTAGACTTAGAAGATGGCTTGTTTGTGGCCTTGACGCAACTAGGAAGAATGATTTTCCAAGTGAAGCTTTTGATGAGAGCCATGCTATGATTTTTTAAAGTAATGTGGCAAGCTTATGTGGTACCAGTGTTCTATCACATTTTGGTTCAATATATATAGTCAGTTTTTTTAAGTCAATTAAATTTGCTCAAACCGTAATGAGAAAGCAAGGATATATTGTGTTACCGCTCGTTTAGAGGCCTTAAAAAAATTCTCTTGACTTTGATGAATAACAACCACCAACTTACTTTATACATTAATCCAGATGAATTATTAATATGATCTTTTGTGAGTCATAACGTGTAAAGTCTTTACTTTATAAAGAGTCATCATAAGTTCTTTACTAGCTTTTTGAGGGCACAAATGACCCGGCCCCATACATCTTGACTTTGAAACATTGGAAGGATTCCATCTTGGATTTTAAGGATTTCTTTAGAATTTTGTCATGCGACAAATCTGATTTTTTTCTTAGCTATTTGTTACAGCCGTTTTCACCTGCAAAAACTCCATTGGTGTTCACTTTTATTTTGTCATGTCTGGGTTCGTTTGTAATCATGAAGGATAATGTAATGATGAGAATAAAGACAGGACAAAAGGATTTATTTATAATACAATTATGAAAAAAAAAAAAATCAATGTATGGTTTGCTTTGTTGATCTTACGATTAATTACGTGGCAATCTTTCTTCTTAAGCTACCATTAGAATAAAGTCATTGACTTGGGTCTATTTGACGTATAATTAAAGGGCCAATTGGAACTTCACAGAGATTTCCTGTGCTGGACTTTCGGAGACCACACGATAAAAGAGAATACACACCTAATACTGAGACACTTTTTTAATTGCAACGTATCCACTTGTTCTTTCTTCGCTTCTTCTCATACTAATTTTACATACAGTTTTATAATAATAGTATTGAGTATACACACCTTATCTTGCTCTAACAATTTTTTTTTTCTATATGATATTAATTTTATAGAATGATACGTCGTATTAATCACCAATTTCTTGGAAAGATCTAAAGAATGGTTTGTGCAATTTTTATTACAAATCAACTGTATGTATCAGCTTCGCAATTAGATTCAACAGCTTAACAAGGAGGGAACAACTACAGGAAGTTGCTTTGCAATTACAAAGCTAGTAAAATAGTTCATCGTCAATGGCGGGCTGCTCGATTTATTCCAATGTTAATTCTCCTTCTATTAATTCAATTTCTTCCCCGAGTCACCTCTAATTGATATGACTAGATAATTAAATCATGAGTAAATTAGTTTTCAGTTTTTTGTTTTAAAATGTGAAAATTTTATTACAGTTTTTGAAAAATGATTTTTTTTTAATACTTCATCACATAATATAATATAAATTAGCCTTGTCTTGAATAATTTGAACAATCCAAACATACGTGTACTAGTACGTGTGATATGAAAAAGTGTCGCCAACTTGTTCAAAGAATGATTTGTGATCTATTTTGATTTATTTTAATGAGAATTTATTAGTTGATCGAATATAAACTAAATAGATAAAAAGTTCACTTTTTTTTTTTTAATTTCCAAAAAGGTGGCACCCAACATGAAGGGGAGTCTTCAGTCTTGGGAAGAAATGATGATGGGCGCACGGTCGGATCCCAAAATGTAGTAAAATTCAAATATTCTTGCTTGACGGTTTCTAAGCAAAGAAAGTTAAACAACCAATTTTTATAGTAAACCAAATTTTTCTCTCAATAATTCTAATCAAAGTCTTTGGATAAAGGAGATTGTAATCATACGTAATCATGTGACATATATGATTCCTCTGTAATTATTTAATGAAAATTCAACGGTTATAAAAATATAAAATAATAAAATCATGTTATTTGCACAACCGTTGAATTTTTATCCAACGACTGTAGAAAAATCATACATCTTCCGTGATCATGTAAGATAATTAAAACCTTCTGGAAATATCTCTCAAATTCTTTCAAAATTGTTCTAATCAAAACCCTTTTGTGATGTGACTATTGGTGACATCCTCATTTCGTGATTTGTGGGGCTTGCTTTGTTGTTTACAACCACCTTCGACCTTTAGCAGGACGAGAAAAAAAAGACAACTACATGACTTAAAAAAATCTTTACTTACAAATAAAATGGAAATAAAATAGAAAGTGAGGATGTTGTGTTTGTTAAACTTTTATTGCATTCGAGTTTGTGTTATTTTATGTTCTCATAACAATGCATTTTAAAATCACGGGAACATCCACACTAAAGATTAATTATAACTTAAAAAGTTTAGTAGTTTTCAATTTGTATATTTATCAATTGACTCAGTTTATAGGAAAGATTTTGATCCATTAGAGAAAAAAAAAAAAAAAAAAAGAGCACCTCTTTCGACTGATCAAAAATTTGAGTCTCTTCTTATGTTATGGAAGTATGCTTTTATCTTTAAGAATTTATTTTAACTAGATTAAACTTTTTAGGCTGAACTTCAACTATGACACATAAAAGTAAGTCTCGACAGGTTTATGATTCACTTATCAATAGATTTGTAATGTATTTTATAATATAATAGTAAAAAAAAGGCCTATATAATGACATATGTTTCAATATATCCATCGATGAATTCCCTTGCGCGTGAAACGACCGATGCCAAGGGATAAAATGCTCAAATTTATATATCAACTTCATTTAGTCTAATTTTCGGAATGTTGAATGATTTATGACAACGCAGATGGAAAAACAGCCGCACCCAAAACGCATTTAGCCCCCCGAATTACTAAATCAAAAGAAGTTTAATGATGAGTTTTGACAATGTGAAAATCACATATTAGAGAAAAGAAAAAAGGCTCATTATTGCCCATCACTGATTCAAGATTTCCATTGTCCATTTTCACGTGAAAAATCATTTGTTAAAAAAAAATTGTTGTCTGCCAGAACAGACCATATTTGAAATGTGTACAAACAATTATGAACATAAGATAACGACGACAATAACCCATCTATGTAAATTTTCAATGTTCTAGATATTACTTGTTTTCACATTTAACATTTAATCTTGTCGGGCATTTTGACAAAGCGTCAGGCCACATCTCGGGTCTATCTCGTTTTAAAATTTTTATATATACAATATATTCTTCCATTTCAGTTCCCTTTTCTCTTGATCTTTACGCTTGCTTTGTCACATAAAGCAATTTTATGTCCCAAAAATGTGATGATGGTAAAGAAAGTAATAATATGGCCGAACAAAATTAAGACCATTTTACAAACAAAAACTGAGCAATTACAAAACATATTGCGTGAAAAAATTTTGAGCCGAGCTTCTGGGGTAAAAGTGATACAGAAAATTATGGCACAACTCTCCGACTTCTTTGCGATCAAAAACCCTTATCCCGAAAATCTACAAACTGCAGGATCAAAGTAAAGGAACAATCAGCCAACACACAAGAATCAGAGAGAAAAGGAGATACAAGGTTTATCAATATTCAGGTACACTTGCAAGTTTACGCACCTCACTGTCCGTTAAAACGGACACAGTTTCCTATTTACAGAAAGAAACCCCGCGGCACACATTGAGGTAAGCGCAACATGTAGAATTCATGTCAAATTCAAGTTTTGATGAGTGGACAATCTGACAGCAAGATGACAAACAGCACTGCCAACAGTATTGAATTTGCAAAATCAATAACCAAAATTGGATGCTATCTGAAAACAAGGCTTCCATTCTGTTGGACTCTCAGTTTTTCAATCAGTGACTGATAGAATGATTTCAATGCCTTGATATCATTACCCTGCAGAAAGATACAATCAAAGCACAAAAAAAAATTTAGAGTTCTTTCCTGTAAAAGTTCATGTATTTATTAATGTCTCAGCAATCATACGGGCTCGGTTTACTAAAGAAGGATCCAGTCTAAACTCTAAATTGTCAACCAACCAACATATCACTTCAAAAGCTAACTTCAGTTTAGAACTTTTGAACAGAAAACCATTCATTCACTTAAAAGTATAGATGTATATTAGCCGTTGGTGCCAGTAGGATCAACTGGTAAAACCTCTTGCAGTGATATCTTAAGTCTGGGTTTTGAACTCCATTCATGTGGGTCACGAGTGGATTTGGTTTTCATTCATGCAATGAAAAAATGAAAAAACACACAAACACCCCCCCCCCCCCCCCCCAACCCACCCTTCCAACAACAAACACTTACACACCAATGATAGAAGATTAATAGAAGTTCATATCTAAATACACAAAACTGACACATGAATAGAAATGTAAGATCCACAGGGATAATCTTTCTTTAGATATATATATTAAAAATTTATAGGATGATCCCATTACCTGCAACTTTTGGCAATATTGTTCTGCCAAATCTGGAGGACAATGTGCTGATGGAAAGCCTTTCGTTACAAAGTGAACAAGAAAATCATTGCCAAACTTCTCATACATGACCTTCTGAGCCAACACAATTTCTCCGAACAGAACAAGCTGCATAGAGAGATTAAGAGTAACAACTTCCACATTAATAGGATACATTATTTAATAAAAAATTTCAACCAGCCTACACACACCGAAGATTATACAGATCAATATCATCTATTAAACTTTCCCAATCATATAACACTCCCATCTTACCAGCCATACGTGCCCTTGTCACCACTAAGAAATATGTTACATCCAGAACAAACAAATTACAATTAATATTACATCATTCTAAGTTTATCAAGTTCTAACCTTGGGACTACTAGTATGCAAATCTTAGACAATGAAGAATGCATAAGAAAAATAGAAACAGATTTCTACCGTATTGGCATCACCAAACTCAAAGGATTTGTCAAGAACGCTGTAAAAACAACAATTCATCGCAAAGGCCTCGATCATAAAACTTTGGAAACCAGGTACCTAAACGACAATAAGACTTATCCCATTAGAGAGAGAGGAATTCTTCCAACATAACATATGAAATTTCAGTATATAGCATACCTTTTCTTCTACAAAAGGCCTGGCACACCAATCTTTGATTAACCTGATGAATATTTGCACGCATGCCTACACAAAGGTGAAAAATTTTAGAGTCTCTTCACATCATTTTAATATTTCAGATAGTCCAAGCCAGTGAGATCAAAATGGAGAAACCCAAATGCAATTTTGAAAAAAATCCCAAGAAGTAACACACCTTTCTCATAAGATAATCTTTATGATTACAAGATGTGTACAGTAACAATTGCATTATTGGATCCAAGTAGCCCCTACTTTTTGGGGAAAGAAACACAGAAGATAGATCATGTGTGGCTATCACATGAAGAAATGTATACAAAGTCCTCTGAAGCTCTTGTACTTCACGAATTTCCTACAAGAGAAAAAGAAAAAGGTCTCAGTACAAAAACTTTCCAAATGTACCCACAAGTTTGGCTTGACAAGCCAATAATTTTGCATGTACAGAATTCAATTGGATTTTAGCTATTGGAATCAAAATCCTATCTGCAGGTTCAGCATAGTTTTCTCAGCTAGTAACTAAAACCAGGCATATAAAAGCAACTTCTGATACTGTTTAAGCTAGGACTGACCATTTAAGCTTAAATCATTAACATTCATGGACAAGATTACATCGTAAAATTCAAGAAAATGATGATGTGACTAATGAATAACAACGTGACCACTGTAAAAAGGCAACCAAAATAATTAGTAGTTGTTTGTGAGAAAAAAAAATTGCAATAACTGTCCTCACCTCAGTGTTGGTACCAGGTCCTGAAGGAAAGGCATCCCTTGGGATGATATTAAATATCCTACCAGCAATAGCAGGAAACACTTCATCTAGTATGTCATGCACCAAGGTGTTGAATTTACATATAAGTTGATTGAGTAACACAAGAAAGCCAGCCATTTCCTTTGGCTGCAACAGGTCACAATCCATAATCAGAAAATAACCACAGAAAACATAGAGAGTAAACAATTAATGTCACTGAACCAGCACAATTACTATAAAACTAAAAACAGAATAATTCTAAAGTAATTACCCCCAATTCTAAGGAAAATAGAAGGTCTTCCAAAGATACAAACAACATAGGTCAAATTAATCAAATTAAAAAAGAAAAAGAAGAATATCCCAATCAAAGAATTCAACAGATGAAAGCGGGAAGGAAAAGGGAACACATGAAACAACCACCCCTTATGTTTTCCCCTTTTTTTTCAATCTTTGAGTAGAAACTTTCAATCCACCCTAATTAGAACATTATTTTCTTCAGTTTCCTCATATTCTTAGCAACAAGTACTAATTACAGGGAAACTCAAAAATTAAATCCACGGGAGTAAAATTAAAAACTCAATACAAAAACCATAGCATGCCAAAGATTTGTGCTGTCATATAAACACCCCTTAAAAGGACTATGCTAAAAACTAATCACCATACCTCACTTTCTGCAAGCAATTGCTCCAATGCCTTGGGAAGATAAGGAAATACTGATGCTCCTAATGTGTCAACCATACGATGTATGAAGGACGTTACCTGTGAGAATACCAGAATTCAAGGTTTAGGCAAGATGCCGAGTCAATAAAACAAGAAAACCGTGCACTCACATGATCAAATTCTAAACTCTTACCTTGCACCGCAAAGGCTCCACCTTTGGAAACACGACAAGAATTTGAAGGAGGACATCCAATGTCTGCACCAGAAAGAAACAAATTAAATATAAATATTAATCGACTAGAGTTTTCTCTGGTATAGGCTATACTGAATACGCTGAACCAAAATACTGAATACACTGAACCAAATAGAGAGATATCACAATCAACTAGATTGCTACATCACAGAATGTACAGAGTACCCTATTTAACACTGGCCCAAAAACAGGTAGAGGCATCTAAAGAAAAAAATTGCAGAATAGCAGGAACATAACAAACCAATATGTCATGCACCAACATAATCCCCACTAATAAATTCTATAAAGCTACACGAGTAACTAGCTAAAAGAATTGAAGCCGGGGTCTACTAGGCAAAGTCAAATTGTTTATAATTCTGAATACTACTTGTTAAAACTACAAACTGTAAAACTAAATGCAATCATTTTTTGGCTCCCCACGTTCTGTATCTAGAATTGACAAAAGGGCTCCAAAAATAAAAAAGCACTAGGCATGAGACAGAGAAAAAAGTCTACAATTCCAACCTGCTTAAACATTAGACCAATTGCTGGGCGACTGGAGGTTACAAGACGCTCATTGAAGCCCTGGATCACAAACACACATTGTGAGAACAAATTGCAGAAGCGAATATACCAATTAATAATTAAATCAAAAGTAAGAAACCATAAAAACAAAAAATAGTATGATGTGTTTCCAATATAAGAACAATGTTATTAGTTTTGTTAGAAATGCATGACTGCTATTAGCGATATAGACTGTCATCTAAGTTTAAGAGATGAACCTTTCGAGATATAACCACCAATAAAATGCAACAGGTATCATGATAAAAAGTCAAAGATGGAGAAAAACACCTTGCTAAGAGCATTGATAGCCATAATTATCTGCTGAATATTTGCAAATTTGGCAGTTGACTCTTCTGGATTTAACATTTTTGCATCCAGAAGCATTGTCTGAACCTGGAAATAAATAATTCTGCTTCAGAAATAATGTCTTAGCAGATTTCTTGCAGACTTGGGATATAACACATATATTATGCGTAAACTTTATTGAAAAGTTAATACTTATAGGTTTAAGCACATGAATTTTATACAATAGGAACAAGGGATCTAGAAGCAAAAATAAAATTGGAGGAAACTAACCTGTTGGCAAAGAGGAGTGAGCAATGAAGAAAGATAATCAGACTGTTTTTCTGGCGGTACATCTTCCATCCCAATTAATAAACCAATTGCCTGCAAAAGTCAGCACAACAGTAAGAACAAAAGAGAGCACCCAATACCCTTTGAAGAAAATTTTTTTAATGCTTCTACTTGTCTTTTTAATATTTATGAATGTATAATGTGCATGCATGCCTATGTAGAAGAAAGATAGGATCAAATACCTCAAAGATGTGACTACCATCTTCTGATCCAGAAAGTTCTTTGGAAGCATAGTTCATACTTGTAAATCGAGCAATAGTATCTTGCAGGCTCTGAAATGTTCAGACAAAAAATTATGAGACACTAATGGAAAGAGTGTATGCATAAACAGTATAAAATTGATTGAAAGTAGAAGGGCAGTAGATGATACCTGCAAAATGTTCTCTATGAAAGGCACAAGCTTCGCTTTTAGCAGCTTCACAACCCTCATAAACAAATAACTTGCCCTGCGGCTCACATGAACGTTTGGATGGTGTATACCCCTCTCATCAAGAAAGGCAGCAAGAACCGCAGGAATATACTGCGTATGCTCCTGAATGAACTTCATATATCTTGTCACTGTCTCCAGGTAAACAAGTGCAACTAGCCTATTAGAATGGCAAGGAAGCTTTGTTTGCAAAAGCATTGGCACCAACTCACTCAAGTGTCCAGCTCCAGTTCTCATTGCCTCCTCACTCATTGACTCCCCTAGTGCATACAAAAGTGTAAGTGCAGCTTCCACCTCTTCAACGTTTCGGTCGGCGGAAAATGTAACAGCATTAGCTAATGAATTTCTGATAAATACCTGAGTAACCTCAGGTGCTACACGACCTACACTACGCAGCAAAACAAGCAAATCCTTTCTATACTCCACCATTCTGTCTTCCTCTTCTATCCCAATTTTATCCAATACATCAAGATTATTTCTGTACATAGGGTCATATCTAATCTGTGTAAGAATAACTTCCAATATCTGACCTGCATGCAAACGTTGTTCCTCTTTCAATGGGGAAAGGCTCTTCATTGTAGCAACATAACCTGAAAGGAACTGGACAATACTGAACGTCGTGTCCACTTCACAATTCTGCATCACATAGAACACTGATGGCAGAACTTCATTCAAAAGCTTCTTCGAAGCCTCATTAGCATTTTCTGCATTTAGCCGTTTAACACAGTCTAGAACCTCCATTGCGTACCCAGTAAGCAATGCAGCTACTTTTGAAACCAACTCTGATTCACCATCTTCAGAAACCAATCCAAAAACCCGACTTATCTGGAGAGTTTGCAAAAGGTTCAGCTTTGACTGTGGATCCATCCTTTTAGAAACCACAGCAAGAACACATCCCACAGCTGCACCTCGAAATTGTTCTGGCAACCCATCCGCCAAAATCAACTCAAACAATAAAGGAATAAATGCATCATTTGCAATCAAATTAATATCAATCCAAGAAATATACCTCCTCATACAATCCAACACACCAGTACAGACTTCAAAATCCGAACTCCTATACATTGACACAATGTCATACCAGGCTCTAACAATCTGCTCCACACATTGTTGCCTCATTGCATCCTTAATTCTCGCGGCCACAGTTAATTCGTCAGCAGTTCGAGGGTAATCTAAACTTATCAACTCATCATCCAACGAATTCAAAACCCGACAGAACATATCGATCACCATTGACCCTTTATTTAACTGGGGTAAAAAATCTACAAACACTGAAGACCAAATTAATGGGTACTCAAAATATATCAAAGTAACCAGCACTTGAGCAAGCTTGTTCCTTATAAATGCAGGACTCTCCAACACCCTCATAGAACTCTTACCATCTACCAACTCACAACAGACCATCGAAAACACAGATTCCCTGATTAAGTTTCTCTCTTCTGAGCTCATCGATGTATATTTAACCCTAACTACCTCAGATAAAGTCTGTAAACACCAAAACTGAACCTGGACAATATTGCACAACGAAAGCTTTTCAATACAAATTCTACATATTGATGGGGTCTCTTTAATCTGTTGACAAAAGTTCACTGCTTGTGATTTCAACATTGAATCAATAGCACCTGATTCATCGAAGCTAAAAAGTATTGCTTTTTCGAGATCATCCATTTCTTAAAACTCAATATCCAGTAAGATTTTCTGCACGTTCTCTTAAAATCACCAATAAAAGCGAAATACCCACATAATTTTTCTTCACTTTGTACAGAAATCTCCCAGAAAGTTTCGACTTTTTACAATAATTTCGATTTTTAACTTAATTTTTATCAAATTTTCTCGGGTTTTCAGGGGGTTTGAGTAGAACGAAGAAAAGAGTTTTTGTGGGCTTACCTTATACTGTGATCAGATGAAACTGAGGGATCTTTTAGAATGTATTAATCTATTTGTGCGTGCTTATAAGCCAGGGTTTTGAGTTATACAGGAGAGAGAAACCCTAGGACGTGTTTGGATTGGAGATTATATTTATAGGTTAGTTTTTCTTTTTTTCCTTTTTTTGGTTTTTTTCGCATTCACATGAAAATTATATGTGAAAATGGAAGAAGTGAGTTCAAGAGGGGATTTTTAAACCAGGAGTAAATTGCTCAAAATACCCTTTCAATGTTGAAAAAAGACTTTGAGGCACCGATTGGCTGTGATTGGACGCTCTTGATTCCATAAATTAAAAGGTAGATTCATCCACGTGGCAAGATCTTATCTGCTGAGTAGAAGAAAACATCAAAGATTGTGATGTGTGATTGAGTGGGCCTACGTTTATCACTGAATCATAGAGTGAAAATATGTTTTTTTTTTTTTTTTTTTTCTTCTGATGGCTGGAGTGAAAATATGTTCAGTAGACAGTAAACAAATCATCGTGTCCCTCAATAACCAGGACGCCGTTACCAATCGTCGTTGAATTACAACATTTTATTAAGGTATTATGGGATTAATATCTCATTAGAAGTCCACTAGGATTGAGCCTAAGCCCAAGCCCAAATGAGGAATGGGTAAACAAGTCTAATGAGTGCCAAGTCCAAATAAAATCGAATGAAAGAGACGATGGACCACAAGCCGAAGCCCAATTCAACAAAAAACAAACTACTCTGCCGGTAGGATGCCCGAACCGAATTTTGATGTAGCATTTGTTGTCATCATGTGCTGGCTGCCGACGAAAAGTCAAGAGAAAATGACTCTCGGACGGTCGGACCCGTTAGGGCTTTTGCCCAAATGGTGAGCTAAATTCCCAATATTAAAAACGTGCAACCACCTCTCCTTTCGTTCATAAATTTCAACTACATGGATAGAGATAAAGATTCGTATATTAAACTTGAAGGACAATAGCATATTAATGCCCTTACGTTAACCCTGTCTAAACATATATAATTTATCGGAGTTTTGAACGTCGATTATATGAAACACATCTAACTGTCTATTTTTAAAACGACGGGATTTAGTTATTCGTATGTTTACCTTCAAAGAGCTGGATGTCTTTTACTCTGAATTTAATTTTTTGTATCGCACCTAAAAATATTTGATCACTGTGTTTCTTATTTGAGTGCACAAATTAGTTGTATTAGTTATTTTATTAGAGCCGTATTTGTTTTCTATTATATGATTGATGGAGTTTTAATTTATAAGTAAACTCCATAGGTAATATATGGCTTCACACAACATTAGTCAGCTCAATCCATAAAATAAATTTTTATATTTTAAAATATTTTTGGATCCTAGCCATATGGAAGATTCTTTGGAGTTGGAACCAATAAAATCAACAAAACTATTGGAATTGAGTGGCTGCGCGATTTTCAGAAGCGTATAAGCAAAGCAACAGAAACCCACGTTCCAACTCATGCATAAAGTTCGCTTGCACGTTTTGGAAACACACGGATCGGATATCAATGTGATGTGCCAGCAAATCAATTTCATCCTCCTCTGAAAACGTGGCACGCAACACATTATTTTAAAGACCCAATTCTATAAATAAAAAAAAGGCAAATAAATTAAAAGAGCTTCTCTTTAGAGACAGAGAATAATGTTGTTTTAAGAGAAATTGAATCTACGTATAATAAACACGCACTTAGCTTTTTTCGTTTTTTTTTTTTGGGGGGGGGGGGAAGCAAGTCATGTGAAAATTATAATTAAGGTTGGCAATGAGACGAGATGAGATGAGATTTACAAATTTCACTCTCATCTCGTATAAGTAAGTGAGATAAAAAAAAATCTTAATCTCATCTTTAAATTTTTTTATAGAATAAAAATATATCTCAATTCCGTCCCAAATGGGATCTCCATTTCGAAAAAAATTGTCATCCCTAACTATAATAAATAAGATTATTTGTTATTTTAAGTTTTATTAATATATTCAAGTGTGAATCTAGCTACTGGTTAGTTTAATGGTCGGCACTTTTTCGCGTCACTCATAAAATAAATGGTTCGAGTTGATTGCCCCACAAATAGTCTCTAAAGCTTTTGATTTATGCTTGTAAGTGCATTGAGAGTTAATTATGATACATATTTTGTAATAACTAACAAATCGAATGTCAATGAAAATTACTCAATAAAATAACGATAATATATATAAAGCTACTACAGCTCCTATCATCACCAGCACTCATGAAATACTTCTCAGTTGATATGATTAAGAAATCATTAAAATTTTGGATTAAATTTACTATGTATAATACAGTGTTAGCTCGTTTTTAGTGATTAATAATAACAACAACAACAATAATAATAATAATAATAATAATAATAATAATAATAAAACTAAAAAATAAGTAAGATATTTCAAAAGGAATCGGTAGCAAAATAATGTGGACTTTGACGGCAAAAAACGACGCCACCTAAAATAGCGGAGGCCGAGCAAGCAGACCGGGTCGGCGAAGAAAAGTAAGCACGTGCACCGACCGTGACAGAAGCTGGCCCTGACTCCTGAGTGCGAGTGTGACCGCATACAAAACAAACACCGGCACCTAACCAGCCGTCATTCATGAACACGTGTACGACGCACGCGCTGACCACGTGGCGGTGGTCTTCGCTTGGAACACGCCACGTGCTACGAACATCGTTCACGAAACTGTGAATTTAACATTAAAAGACAAATAAAAGAATCGGAGGAATTTGGGTGCGTAATGCGTACTTATCGTGGTGACATGCGCGTTCTAGAGGTTCAAAGAGAAGCTGACGTGGAAATATCACTGTCTCTACACTTAAATGTCTAAAATACCCCCCCGTTATTATCATTATTCATACTAGTTCTTCATTTAAAATTTGCGCCCCGTATTATTCCGATTCCCACACCGAATTACCCAATGCAAACCATTAACGTCACATATTTTTAATTATAACTTAAAATTTTTTAATTATTCTGATTTATTGATTTTTATTTGCACCCACCAACTATTATCAAGTCACCTAAAATTTATTAGGATTAATTTTTAATAAATATAACTTAATTTTTTTTATTATTGTCAAATACTTTTAATTAAAAAATAAAATTTTAACACATGAAAATATTATCCATACATTCTCTTAATAATATAGGTATTAGCAAATTATTAATTTATTTACCTAAAGAGGATTGTTATTAGATATATTGGGTAGTGTGTGAGTATTTTATTCAGTCACGAACATCAATGATTATGTGCATGACGAGATCATCACAACCATAACGAAAATTAGAAAAAGGAGGATGATGATTTTTGATGAAAGATTAAGTGGAATCCTCATCCTTAAAAATGATTAGATTCATCCAAGAAATCAAAAATATCAATTGGTGGACCCTACCCAACTTGCATGCACTTAAAGCCGGTGATTACATCATTTTGGTCACTGAAGCGGCTGCTTTTGCTTAAATCAGAATCTTTGCACTGCAGAAATTGTAGATTATCGTATCAGTTATATAATTAATAAATAATATTATAATTTATGTATATTTATTTTACGTAACATTACATATACCAATTAATTATATTATTTTTAATTTATTCTAAAATTTCTCCCATGTATTAATATACAATCATTAATTAAAGGAATAGATTATCATTCTTTTCATTGTGAAATCAATATATATTATTTATTCTCTATTATTTTTATGATATTTAAATCAATTTTAACATAAAAATAAAAGAAAAGGGACATAAATAAATTATTTGTTTGATAATTTTTTATATAATTATTATAAGAAAAATATTTGAAAAATTAAAAAATTATTAATTTTTTATTCATACTTAAAAGTATAGTTATTATTTTAAATACTTAAATTTTTAATTTTAATTTTTTATATTTAATATTTAATTTATAATAAATATGAATAAAAATATATTAAAAAATAAAGATAATACTATAAACTTATACAACTAAAAGTTTAATAGCTATTATAAAATAGAGAAAGTAATTGAAATATATATATTAATTTTAATTAAAAAATGACAATATCCCTTAATTAAATAAGCCCCAATAATGCCATGATCATTCTCAACAAAATGATTAAGAAATCAAGATTCAAAGAGGATAAGTTCAAAAACAAATTATCATCGTTTGTCAATTTTTCAATGTCTTAGAAGGCACACAATATACTGTAAAAAAACCAATCCTCCCGAGGGGATTACTACTCACGGCCAATTAACAATTTTTCTTTGCATTGGCTACTATAATTTTTTTTAACAATAATTAATGACATATGTACTATTAGTCTACATATCTCAGGTGCAAGAAAATAAAACAATTTAAGAATTAATCCTTTAATTAATAATTAAAATTATATTTTCTTTAATTTTTGTACGTATATCATTACTAAACAAATGTAAAATATTGCCAATGGGCCCATAGCCAATTGGCACGCCAATACCCTCAACAATCTTGACTTCCTTGCATAATGGAGGTTAATAGGCTCCACACATTGGGGTCGAATCGATTTTCTTTCAATATTAATAATGAGGGTAAGTTCTCTCTCTAACTCTAAGTGAGGATTACCATTCAGACTGCCAATGGGCCCATAGCCAATTGGCACGTCAACACCCTCAACAATCTTGACTTCCCTGTATAATAAGAGTTAATGGGCTCCACACATTGGGATAGAATCGATTTTCTTTCAATATTAATAATGAGGGTAAGTTCTCTCTTTAACTTTAAGTGAGGATTGCCATTCAGACTTATTATAATAAGATTATTAAGGAGAATCCGACTGATTTTGGATTGTAAATATCAATAGCGCTTTGATTGTAATATATAAAAAAACAAATGTAAAATATTAAAGTTGTTAATTACATCATTTGAAAGACGTAAACATACTTATCAAAAAGTGAAAGACTTAAAAATATAATTGTCTAACCAATTAGAAAAGATGAATAAATAAGGTCAATACACTGTAGAATACAACTAATCTGTCCACGCTATCCAAGGATAGCACTGTAATTTAACTGTTTCTTTCGGGGGCAACTGGGCCACTGGCCAAATAAGATTCAGCGAGAAAGAGAGAGAAAATTTCTTAGACAATCAAGCAGAAAGGAGGAAACTCGCTTCTGCAAAATCCAACCATTGTTTGACTTTCCCTCTTTGACAAATTCAGAGTTAGTTTATGTAAATTCTATGTAATTCTATTCTTTTTATCGACAATTGTCCATAAAATCTGTAAATACAGCATCTTTCAAATTAAACATTAACCCCTTTCCCGAATCTTTCATTTCTACTGTAAAATCACCTCAAATTTCAAAATTTTTGGGATCTTAAGCCCACTAAGGTGGAAGCAATTAGTGGGTGCGTATCAAAATCAAATCTTGATTAACGTTTTTCACGATCTGGGTTCTCGTTGGAATCTGAAACTGATATTGGAAAAAAAAAATTCTTAATTTTTTTGATTTGTTGTGATGACCGGCATGGCGGTACCAACAATAGCGCTGTATGCGAGTCCACCGAGTAGTGTGTGTTCGGCGACGCACCAGATCAACGCCCACACAACGTATGATTTTGATCTGAACTCGAGATCTTCAGCATCAACCTCATCAACGGCTGCGGCGCCTTCATCACAGAAACAGACAATCGGAGGGCTGTCGTGCCTATTCTCTTCGAGTTCGGAGATGGGCTCTTACAGAAGTGAAGAATTGAAAGAGCTGAGCAGTTCTTTTGGTTATGCTTATTCACCGAGTAAGCTTTGTGGGTCATCTTCTTCTCTGAAGAGGGACCAAAGTCCGGTCTCTGTGTTTCAGGGTCCGGTTTCGTGTAGTGGTAATGGTTCATATTCTTATTCTAGAAGTAGTCCTCCAATTAGAACTGCAAGAGAAAAGGCTGACGTGAATGTAAATTTTCATACTTTTTTTAAAGGTTCTAGTGGTTTGTTCAATGGATTTGTGAGGAATGCATTAGGGTCTTGTGTAGACTATGATTCTTCGAGTTTTCGAGTTCATAACGGTGATGCTGGTTTGAATGTGGGTTCATCTGCGGCATTGATTGATGAATTAACGTTTAATATGGAGGATAACATTGTAGAGGGTAATTTAGAGACTTATGCTAAGGAATTCCTTGCTAATGCACAATTGAAGCATAAAATCTTTCGTGAAGATTTTGTTATCAAGGCCTTTTATGAGGCTGAAAGGGCACATAGAGGGCAGGTAAAAAGAAAAGAAAATGTATATATAGAGAAATTGGTTTAAATTTTGATTGGATTTCATTGTTTGGAACTTTTGGTGATGTTGGCTGGGAATTTTTTTGTGTTTGTTGGTTGTAGATGCGGGCAAGTGGCGATCCATATTTGCTGCATTGCGTAGAAACTGCCATGTTGTTAGCCGCCATTGGTGCTAACTCCACAGTTGTTGCTGCGGGTCTCTTGCATGACACGTTGGATGATGCTTTTTTGAGCTATGACTATATTTTTAGGACATTTGGAGCTGGAGTTGCTGATTTGGTTGAAGGGGTAAGATAAAGGAATTTTTATTAGCATAAAATGATATGGAATCTTAGGACAAAGGCTTTTTCATCCAATGCTTAGGGCTATATTTTGTTGTTCGTGCATAAACTTTTTTCATGGATCATTCAATTGCTAATATACAAAGTTGATTTGCCCCTTGTAATGTTTTATTGTTTACCTTTAAAAGAGTAAGTTACGTGCAATGCTTTTAGGATTTGTGTATTTGATTTTTAAAGTAGCTGCGTTGAAATATATGTTAGCACAATATTGTAGATGCATTAATTAGTTAGGGAATATAAATTGTTGATGCTGATGTTGAGATAAAGTATTGAATGTTGATGCTGTTGCATGCATATGCTGGTTTCTAGTATTGCAGCACACTGTGAATCCAGAGTTGCATTAATTTCAGAAAGAGCTTGGATAATTAAAAGAATTTAATTTAGTACTTTGTGCCATTTACTAGGTCTCAAAGCTTAGTCAATTGAGTAAGCTTGCACGTGAGAACAATACGGCAAGCAAAACAGTTGAAGCAGATCGGCTACACACCATGTTCCTCGCCATGGCAGATGCTAGGGCTGTTCTTATCAAATTAGCTGATCGACTACACAACATGATGACCCTCGATGCTCTGCCTTTGTGCAAACAACAGAGGTTTGCTAAGGAGACATTGGAGATATTTGTCCCTTTGGCTAATCGTTTGGGAATCTCTACCTGGAAGGTGCAGCTAGAAAACCTATGCTTCAAGCATCTTAACCCAGATCAGCACACAGAACTGTCCTCTAAGCTTGTAGAATGTTTTGATGAGGCGATGATCACTTCTGCAATAGAGAAATTAGAGCAAGCTCTTAAGGATAAAAACATCTCCTTCCTTGATCTATGTGGGCGGCATAAAAGCTTGTACAGCATTCACTGCAAAATGTTGAAGTATGTTCTCCCGTCTCTCCCTAATCTTATTCGTGAAAGTTTTGTCACTGAATATTCCTCTCTCTCACATGCCTGTTTTCAGAAGTTTCAACTCTTAACAATTCATGGAATTGGGCACATTTTGTGGAAAATCCTCTGCTTGCATTATCTGAGTGTAATTATTCAACTTGTACCAGTATGTCTAAGCCATGGATCCCAATTTGATGAATAATTGGTTCAAGTAGTTTAAAGTAGCATGATTCTTAGCATACTAATGCTTTTGTCTGTCTTGAAATTCAGATTTTGTGATGTTTTCATATTTGGGAATGTAGTTTAAATGCACTTATAAGAGAAGTAACAGAACGGCATGCTCTGATCTGTCAGAATTTTGATAATATTCAAACTTGTGCAGAAAGAAGCTGACCATGGATGAAATCCATGATATCCATGGTCTTCGTTTAATTGTTGAAAATGAGGAAGACTGCTACCAAGCACTGAGAGTTGTTCATCAGTTGTGGGCTGAAGTACCTGGAAAGATGAAGGATTACATAACCCGGCCCAAGTTCAACGGGTACATTTTCTCTCAAGTGGTGTTATCTTACGAACGCAATATTCTACTGTTCTAACTCTAGGTTTGTTTTATAGGTATCAGTCGCTTCACACAGTGGTGACAGGTGAAGGTCTGGTTCCACTTGAAGTTCAAATCCGAACAAAAGAGATGCATTTGCAGGCTGAGTTTGGGTTTGCTGCTCATTGGAGATACAAAGAAGGTGATTGCCAGCATTCTTCTTTTGTGCTTCAGATGGTTGAGTGGGCTAGATGGGTTCTTACCTGGCAGTGTGAGGCAATGAGCAAAGATCGTTCTTGTGTTGGCAATGGTGACTCCATCAAGCCACCATGCACGTTTCCCTCACATGCTGATGATTGCCCATTTTCTTATAAGCCTCAGTGCAGCCATGATGGACCTGTCTTTGTCATCATGATTGAGAATGATAAGGTAAGCTTCAAATATCATTTCCAATGCTATGTATCCATGAAATGGAAATACATGTGTAGTTTCAGTGATTGTTGATCCCTTGCCCCACCATCGTTCTTGCCAATAATTGAGCCAGTTGGGTGTATGATATTTGGGATTATCTAGATCCGTTATTCTAGTGCATGCCTGATTATGTTTGGCTTTTGAATGTTGCAGATGTCAGTGCAGGAGTTTCCTACAAACTCCACAGTAATGGATTTGCTGGAAAGAGCCGGACGGGGAAGCTCAAGATGGTCGCCGTATGGGTTCCCTCTGAAGGAAGAATTGAGGCCAAGGCTGAACCACAAGGCAGTAGGTGATCCCAGATGTAAGTTGAAGATGGGTGATGTGGTAGAGCTCACTCCAGCTATACCTGACAAATCTTTAACGGAATACAGAGAGGAGATCCAGCGGATGTATGAGCGAGGCCTGGCAGTATCAAACACAGGACCTGCTGTCACCAGCATGGTTGGCTCCAGGAGTTGACCCTCATTTCATTGTTGCTTTTACAGTGTACCACTTAGCAAATAAGTGAAAATTGGTTTCTTTGTATATACGTGTTAATCTGTACAGAACTGCTATATGGTTCTTTTATGAAGAAACTATGTCTAACTGGTTTCAACATGACAATATGCTAAGAATTTGATTCCGGAATTTCTGCCGAGAATGAAACTACCGTTACCATATGACTCCGGTGTTCCTTTACTCCATTTTATTGTGACCTGATGAAATTCGTGCCTGGGTATCACTAACTCAATTCGTTACCATAGGCATAAGCTTGTGAAAAAATATTGTAAGTTATCGAGGGCATGGATACTCCCTCCTCGAAAAAGGAAAAAGAATAAAAGGGTTGGGGTTTGGTGGTGGATTCAAGTACGGCTCCATCTTGTCTGCAAACAGTCAATTCTTTATTCCGACAACAGAGTTTAATTTTGAGTTTCTCCAAATATGAATTAAGGAGGAGAAAGGATTCAGATACACACCAAAATCCTTCCTATAATGGAAGCAAGTAGAGATGACCAAGACACATTTTAAACAAGGCTGAATAGAAGTTAACACGGCTAAGAGAAATTTTCAGATAACTACAATGATACAGTACACATCAGCATAACAGTACACTTCGTTGGTAGTACACGTCTACTCCTACTGGCCTCACAAAACGGGGTATCAATGAGATTGTCTCAAAAAGTCACCGCATGGAGGCCTCACTTTGTACGTTTAGCAATGGGAAATGATACCCTCTGAGGGGTTTGTTGTGGCAAATCTGTCACCTGTTCTTGAGATACACTGAGCTCGGTACTCTCTTCATCTTCCTCCATCTCTTCGGCTTCCCGAGCAGATTGCTTCTTTGGAAGCGACAGTTGGTAGTTAGGGCTAATCAATGTGTCCTGCTCAGGTGGAAGTGGGATACCAGGCGCTGATATTGACTTTGGCAAGGGAATCTTGTTCCTGTTCTTAGCCAACTCTAGTAGCACCTGATTGACGGTCAGAGTAAAGGAGTTACATATCTTGTATAAACAAGGAAGGAAAAGCAGAAGTGCATTTAAGCTCATGATATGCAACAAGCAATAAAATCTCTGCTATTCTAAGCATAGTTTGGAAGAACAAGACAAGAGGGAAGGCGGGGGGGGGGGGAACCATCAATCAATTCAATCCCATTAAAATCAGGGACAATTGCAAACCAAAACAAATGCTGAGACAAAAGAAAACAGAAAAAAGATATCATAATCAGCATTAATTCTCTTCATATTCGTATTTTGTACTCTTAAGAACAAGTTCCCACAGACAGACTAAGGTTAACACACTAACGTACCTCTCTTGCAGGGGGTTGTGAGAAGCTGGAATTGACTTTTGACTGGACGGCAAGCTTGATATCGTCACAATCAATGGTAGTTTTGCCAGCATGCTCTGAATAGACCTGTGCATCCGTCAGTACATCAACAACGTATCGGTACCACACTTCCAGGAACTGGTGTATGACTCGAGGCTCATATTCCTCCACCCCCATTGATTTCAGCAGCGATTTTACAATCTTTGCATCTCTTGGCAAGTCCTCGTCTCCCTCCGCCATTTCCTCACCTGGATCCTACTAGACCGACACCAGAACCCTAACATTAAAGACGCATTCTATGATAACAATAATCATACCCTAATCCTCGCACAGCATTATCATCACTTGCATTTTGGGACAAAAAAATAAAAAAAAAAATAAAAATCCATGCTTTATAAAGCAATTGTATTGAAAAGATGTGCTGGACAGTAGACACTAGTTAGTATCAATTTGCTTCCCACAAACAAATCACCAAGCAGAAGTGTGAAAATTTACGAGGATGCTGTAAATTTTCATCTAAACTAGTAGCAAATTGCAAAAGAACATATACGACGTCGGATCCTTCTGCAGATGCCATAATAAAACAAACATCAATCGAGAGACTCACCCTTCTGGTGTAAAGTGTAAACAATCGTGGCAAATCCACACCGTCGTCGGCTCCTCTCTCTTCTCTCTCTCGTCTCTTGCCCGCCAAGCTTAATATCCTTGTCTATCTTTCTCTACTATTTCACGAGGGGAAGAGAGGGCTGGAATGTTTGGGCCGTAAGGACCAATGGGCCTTTGGCCCAATAACGTAATTCATGAAAACCAGTTGAAAAATATAATGAAATAGAGGAGAAAATAATAATTGAATTACTGCCGATCCTTTCATTATTTGATACTCAAACGTAACGTATACAATAGAGAGAGATCCAAAATGGGAAAAAGGTTACAATACATACACGAACACTAGCTACCAGCAAATTTTATATGTTGTGTTTTCAATTTTGTGAGATGTCTCATCTCCAAAAGAAATGCTGGACAGAATCTTGCCAGGAAAGCACAAGCATGAGCATGACCAAAATCCCAGCGAGTCCCCATGACGAACCCCCAATTCTGAGCACCCAGGAAGGATCGGGAGATGGAAAAACTGATCCTCTCTCCATTGAAGAAGAAGAAGTAGTAGTTTTGATGGCAATTATAAGGACAGCTAGAACCATGGGAAGAACAAAGCTAGAGTTCCAATATTTTGTCTCATTATGAAATATTGTATGGTGGTGATAACGATGATCGTTTTTTATTGTCACATAGAGTGGCGACAAAACTATAGCTGATACCAAAGCCAACCCCATGGCGACTGCTCTTTGTGATGATGAGTTTTGGCCTGCGTAGTTGTATGCATTAGCAGCCATTGAAAGAAAGAAGTGAATTAATTAAATTAACTCTCTCAATCCTGCAGGACTACTATATATAAGAAAACCAACTTGGTGGTGTGGAGAAAATTGATGGGGGGGAAATGGGGAGTTTTATAGGAGGAAGAAGAGAGAACAAGTGAAGGAATCTAGTTGTAAAGCTCGTGATTTGATGACAAAAGTGGTGGAGTCATCATAGACATAGCCGTCCAAAAAGTGAAAAAGGAGATGAGTTATTTGGAGAAGAAGGCAAGAGAAAGGTGAGAAAGCATAGGTAAATGAAGAAAAGGATTGGAATTCTTTGGAAGTAAGGTATCTTTAATTTGGTGTGTTCATACATGTCTACAAGGCACTGCTAGCTGGAATCACTTTTGTGAGATACAAACATACATACATCCGTACATATACTGCCTCATTGCGTGGCCTGTGTCTTCTTGTGCTTGAAAGTATATGTTTGTAAATGCATGTTGGTTTGTTCGCAAAACAAAAAGTATATAAGTGTATTATTATTATTATTATCCGTATGATATACACAAGAAAGTAAGTGAAAAATACGCATTATAGCTTATATCCGTTAAGTTTTGGTATGCATATTTATATATACATATACTTACGCCTAATACATGAGAGCTCATTTATATAATTCGTGTACTGTATTATCATAAAGAGAGTCTTCCATGCTCCTTGGAGCACCATATAAGTCACTAACAACAGGAGTTTCATTTTTCCATTCTTTCTTCACCAATGGTTTCTCTCTCATTCCATCTTAAATTGTCACCAAAATCATGTGCTGGCAGCAAGAATAATAATTTCATTTTTTGTTTTGGCAGAGGGAGAAATGAAACATTTGGGTTCCCTTATAAATTGTTTCTACTACTTGAGTGAGTCTCTCATATTATGTTTAATATCTCATTTAATACTTAATCTTTTGTTAATTATTTGTCTAACATTTTTTCCTTTTTTTTTTAACAAACTTGATCTCACTCTCTCTAAAATTATATAAACTTTTCGAGAATATACAACTAACTATACCGATCTTAAAAGCTCATGACCTAATTTCTTTTTGAGTAAATTTTATTAACGTGATTGATAGTTAATAAATTAAAAAGTAAAAATAATTAAATTTTAATTATATATTAACACTAAAATACAGGTGTTACAAAATTTATAAAAAATTAAGAGAGCTCAGATCAAAAGAAAAATCCTAATTTTAAAACAAAAAAAAAAAAACATGTCGCGGTTGTAATAATGATTAATTGACTATTAATTGATCAGCTTATTTTGCTGACCCCTCCTGACATTTTATGGATATTAAATTGTCAATTTGTTATTATTTTGTTTTTGGCAGTTTCTAAAGACGTACAGGAACCTATTTAATGACAGCTTTTTCTGTAGGTAACAGTCTTAATCTCTTAATTATCTTTCAAGCTCAATTATTTGTAATTTGACAATAGGGATGGCAATGGGCACCGCCCGCAGCGGGTTTGCCATTACTAAACCCAAACCTGCATAAAATTTAAAATACCAAACCCACCCGCAACCCGCAGCGGGTTTTAATTTTTTTAAAAAAACCCACCCGCAGCGGGTTTTAACAATTACCAAACCTGCAATGGTATCCGGCGGATTTTTTGCGGGTTTCCGTATTTAAAATCACAAATATTTAATATATAAATTTATAATAATAACCTCAAGTTCCATATAACATATTCAATTTTATATTTAAACAATGTAAATGAAAAATTAAAATTTCCACATCAATTCAACACAAATTCTCAAATTTAAGTATAAATTATACAAATCTATTTAAAAAACACAAACTAATATCTAAAAATAATAATTACATTTCATATTATCATTTAAAACAAGATCAAAGAGAATATATTTATTTTATTCACCACCATAAGCACCCATCTAACACAATGCCTAAAATAATAATTAAGATTAATATTTTCAAATACTAATTCGAAGGGAAATGCCTTTAGTTTTCTTTAGGTTATGACTTTAGAATAAGAGATGAGCCATATACACACATACACAACTTTGAGCCTTTTGCTATTTGGTAATTTGATTAATTACATTATTTTCTTTATATATTTTTATATTTAAATTAAATTAAAAATATTTGAAAAAAATTATTGCGGGTTTGGTGGATATCCATGCGGGTATCCACCGGGTATAAGGTTAATACCAAACCCACCCGCATCCATATGCGAGTTTTAATTTATAATACTAAACCCGCCCGCAACGGATAAAATTACCCGCAACGGGCGGGTTTTGGCGGGTGGGTTTGGGCGGGTTTGCGGGTTTGCGGGTACAATTGCCATCCCTATTTGACAACTAAGTCATTGTCGATAGAATATTAGAATCTAATCTTACATATTTAAAAAAAAAAAATTAAACATGAGATAAATCTCGTCACTATAATTATATGAATTTTGATTTTTAGTACACTTTGAATGTATTATAAATAGATTGTAATATAAATTTAAAAATGAAAAACCAAGACATTTTTTTTTTCCTTGGTTATCAAATCGAGTGTTACTGCTATTCAAGAAACTACGATTACTGTCCATATCAAATCCCAAATACAATCAATCTACAGTTAATTCAATTAATCTCTATCTGTCTCCTTGTCTGTTTTAACAACATTATTCTATAATTATATTGCATTTGCATCAGATCCATTGGGTTTCTATTCATCAAAATTCAGGTCAAAATTACACAAAGCATCCCTTCAGTAAATTGAATCTGATGATCAATTAACGGAAAAAAAATAAAATAAAATTCTCCATGGACTCAAAAAAAATTTGGCACTTCTTCTCCTTCTACTTTTCCACAATACAGATAGTTTTCCGATACCTTTTTCTCATCATTCAGAATTTAAGTCGATTTCCCAAGCACCCTTTTATCCGAAACGCCATCTCCGATTTGTTTCATGCTCCGGTTATCGTCACATTCATGGATACAATGCTGCTGCTGTATTTCCATCTCTGCAATCTCTCTCCATGCACCGTTGATATAGATGATCAAACCACAATTCATTTTTTCACCCCAAATCACAGAAAATTCAAAAAGCCAAATCTGGTCATAATCCATGGCTACGGCGGAACGTCACGCTGGCAATTTGTACATCAGGTCCGTCCATTATCGAACAGATTTAATCTGTACGTACCCGATTTAATATTTTTTGGAAAGTCATATTCTGCTGGGGCTGACAGGACTGAAGTTTTCCAAGCAAAGTGTTTGGTTGAAGGGTTAAAAAGATTGGGAGTGGGCAGGTTCTCGGTTTACGGTATTAGCTACGGTGGGATCGTGGCGTATCATATGGCCGAGATGAATCCTCTGGAAATAGACAAGGTTGTGATTGTGAGCAGTGCTATCGGCTACACCGAGGAACAAAAGGAAAGGCAGCTGACGAGAATTGGTAGAAGGATCTCAGGATTTCTGGTTCCTGAAAGCCCACAAGATCTACGGTTCCTAGTGAGTTTATCAATGTACCGTAATGATTTCCTTA
Organism: Citrus sinensis; assembly: GCF_022201045.2. NCBI lineage: Eukaryota > Viridiplantae > Streptophyta > Magnoliopsida > Sapindales > Rutaceae > Citrus > Citrus sinensis. Next base: position 7,409,866 of record NC_068562.1, on the reverse strand, counting down.
AATGGGTCCCCGACTTTTTCTTTCGTCAGTTCATCAATGTGAGTTCATTTTAATCCGATTTAACCACAATCCATAATTCACAAAGTGTTATTTGAAAGTATTTTGAGTCCAATCAAAACCCTTAACCCATGATTAAAAATTTTCAATTAGGCGATGTATAAAACTCACAGGAAGGAGCGGTTGGAGATGATAGAGCACCTGCTTACTAAAGATGCAGATCCAAACGTTCCCATTTTAACTCAGGTAAAAGCTTTCTCTTATGAACTTCGAGCAGAATAACTTATTAAATGTAATTTTGTATCACGAAACAACTCAAGACTGTTTATTGTGTTTGAGCTAAGTGCTTCTCTATACAAAGGACTTTTTGAGTAAAAGCCTCTGTAGTTGCTAGCTCGTGAAGAACACCCAATTGCTTTCTAATCGATCTACTTAAAAGACCTTTTCACTGTGTAACTAAACATTACAATCAAAACACGCGAAGTCTTTTTTAATTTATTTGATGATACAAAAGCGCTGGCTGGCTATTCATTCCATCAAAATCATTGTTTATGACCTTATGCATAAATCTACCTCACTAGTTACTAATTAACATTTCGCTTGGGGTGAAGGAAACACTGATAATTTGGGGAGATCAAGACAAAGTCTTTCCATTAGAATTTGCCCATCAGCTGCACAGGTGTATATATAACAATTAATTTGTTGTCTTCCATCATTTCAATTGTCACCTTAAGATTTATTACCAGTTTTGAATTATATATATATATATATATCTTGACAATTTTTGATGAATAATATTTCAGGCACTTGGGATCAAAATCAAAGTTGGTGATCCTCAAGAACACAGGCCATGCTGTAAATATGGAATCACCTTGTGAACTCAATATTCTGATAAAGACATTTGTTTTCCGTCATTCCTATCATATGCTTGAAGTCTAATATTTTGTCAACATATATAGGCTTCAAATGGATTGTTGTTCATTCAAACATTTATATAATCTAGCAGTAGTAGTAGTAGTAGTGATATGATTTCAACAAATGAATTTTTAGATGGTCCGTCGATTGGCTATGATTTAGGGTTAATTTGTAAATAGTAATTAAGTTTTTAATATTGTTCTTAAGATCGATTAGTCCTTGTTTGTACACAAACAAACTCAAAATGAGTCAACTAATTGCAAAATCAACAAGGGTTATACTTATACAAGAGAGGGGAAAAAAAAAGGGAAAGGAAATAGTAAGACGCACATGCACGACAAGTCGTATAAAGTAAAAATTACAAACGACAATTACTTCAAAATAATACCACGTGGACGGTATGTCGTGGAAAAGAAATACAGATAAACACATCGATCGGCAATCCAAAGAGGCAAAACCAAAATAAACGACAAACATACTAAATATGTCCGTCGGTTATTAAGATTAAGAAAAATTAGTGCTAGTCGCCGACACGTCGTCCCGTAACCCTTGCTGTCGCTGAATGAATATTGAATATCCTCTGTGAACTCTCTCTCTCCATTCAAAGCCTAAATTCTCGCTTTCTTCTTTTTTCGCGATAAAATGTTAAAAACCTTCTTCTCTCACGTTGCAAGCACGAGCACCAGCGCGACTCTCGTTAGGTGCTACTCGCGCGTCCTAAACCAGATGTGAAGAGTGAATTTACCAAAAATGTCCTTGCTCGAGCAACACCTAGCTTCGCTCTACCAGCTGGCGGTCTCCTTCGACGGCGCCGTTTTGGGCGTAGCCCTCGCATACACCGCCGTGCGTTCATTCCTAGACTTCCGCTACACATCCAACGCTCTAGGAAAAGTCCGGAACGCTCCGCAGCTCAAAGTCTCCGATCTTCGAGCTCTGTTGGACGAAAAGCAATCGCAGCCGTCCGATCAAGAGCAGAATAGCCGTCTCGTTATCGTGCGGGGCCAAGTGGAAGCGAAATCAGCTGTCGATGGAATAAACTGGAAGACCTTGATGTACAGTAACGATATATTGGTTTCTGAGAGCGGAGACAAAGCTGTTATTCTTGAACAAAGAAAAGCTGTATGTATTTTTTAATATTCAGAAATTTTAGTTGTTACGCACCTTCGAGATAAAATTACTTATTTTTTTTCTTTTGCTTTATCGTTATTGATTTATTTATTTTATTTTGTTTTGTTTATCTCTTGTAAGTTTGGTTCCTGTGTCAACTAGGGGTCTAAATAATGGAACCTATAAATAAGGTTGTTGAGTAGGAGAAGATGTCAAGAATGCTTATGTAATTTCTGAAGTTTAATAACAGAGGTTATCCCCCATGAATTTTCTTATTTCTTCTTTCCTAGTTCTTTACCATTAGTCAGTCTGTTGAGTTTTTGTGAAATTAGAGCTCTTAGAAATTGTATGATTGTGGAAAATTTGATTTTTTTTTTTTTATATAGAAATTAGAGCTGTTAGAAATTGTATGAATTGCAGAAAATTTGATTTTTTTCTCCCTAAAATAGAGGGGTTTTTGTGTATAATTGTGGATGAAGATTGAATATTGAGAATAGAATATGAATTTTGAAATGCACGCTGGGGGTTTGTTTGGTATTGATGTGCTGCTAGTGAATGGAATCACTGGCTGTCCAGTGAAAAATGGGTGCATATTTTGTAAACATTAGTTGTCAAAATTAAGCAGAAGCCCCATGATTATAAGCTTATCTTTGATTTTTAGGGAACCATGGTGGTAGGGAAGCAATTGAATTAGGAATTTTTTGCTTTTCTTTTGGGTGTTATTTTTGTATTTGCATCTATTAATACATATATCATGTATATTAAACATGCTTTTATTTGTTTCTGATGAAGTCCATATATTGATAACTTTCTTCTGAAGGAATAATGTGCATGTACTTCATTGCTTAAAGTTTTTCTTGTTACAAGATATCGTGGGAACTTATTTGGATGCTTTTTGGGTATAATCTCTCTGAGAAATTTTATGTATAGGACTAGGGGAGCCGATAGGCAGCTGGCTAGCATTTTCTGGATCACTTCAATGTTTTTCCTTTTGGGTCAAATCTTGATTAAGTGGATATCCTCGTGCTATAAATGCACTTTACTTGTACTTTATGTAGGAAAGAATCCAATTATTAATATTCCAAGATTAAGCAACCCCGTTAAGGAGTGAAGTTGAAGTTTTTACTATATTTTGCATGGTTATTTGTTAATTTATAGATAGCAATTTGCTGATTTCCTGGTTTATATGCTTGAAGTTTCTATATAACGAATGGAGGGACCTTTTTGGATGGACTCCTGATATACGTGCCATCTTTGGAAGATCTTTGAAAACAAGCGAACCATCCTCCTTAAGAACGGTAAAATGAATAACTCATCTCATGTAATTTTAAATGGATATTTTTCTGTTTAAATTATTTTTAGCTTGAGAAATGCAATAGAAGCAATCAAGCAAAATAATACTTGTTTTCAGTGTTGACATAAATAAATATGTTCAGTTTAATAGGCATCCATTTTAATATATATTTTTTTTGGTTGATTTCACAGGTTCCTTTTATTCTTGTTGAAGGTGATCGGTGGCCACAGTCTGATTATATTATTGTGAACATGGATGGCTCTAGACAGCCTTTACCTCTTACAACAGCTTATCAACGGCTGGAACTTGCTAATGTTTCTCCCTTTACATTTCTTCAGGCAATGTTTGGTCTAAAATGCCCTGTAAGTTTAGAAGTTGAATAGCCTTGATGTCTTTCAGGTGCTCTTTTTTGTTACAAATGTATGAAACCATGTTTTCTTTGTTTTTAAAAGATTGGTGTGCTCGCTGAGGAGAAAATTCTTCCATTAGGGAAGGATATCAGTGCTGTTGGTATTTGCAGTTTCAAAAATGGAATTCCCGAGATCAAGTCGTGCAAGGATCTACCCTACTTTCTGTAAGAAGATTTCTCAAACCGCCTCAGTTTTGTTGTGTAGTTTGAAATGCAAAATTTTGTAGCATTTGAATAATTTTGAACCTAAAGACAGATGAAGACTTTGTTGGGTTTCTGAAAGGCCATTGGCCGGTCAGGTGTCCTGGGGCGTAGACCATCTTTAGGGGATTAATTTGTGTTTTGGTCTTTTGCAGAAGCGAGAAGACTAAGGATCTGATGGTGGTAGATCTTGTGAACAGAAGTAAAATACTCTTTTGGAGTGGTATTGTGCTTGGTTCACTATCAATTGGTATCCTTGGATATGCTATTGTCAGGTACATTAGTTTTAACATAAAAGAGTGTCTTTTCTTTTTCCTATTAAAATAAATAAATAAACATAAAAGAGTTACCTTCTCTATTCCATCACATATTGCAAATACACTTGTTAATTCAAATTGGACAGATCAGATCTGAATTTACTCTTATGAGCTTGTATTGATTCTTGCTGATTTAGTTTTGGGGGGAAAAAATGTCTGTAGGAACTGGAATAGATGGAAAGATAGGCAACAGAGAATGTCTCGGCAACTAACCGAAGCACCTAGTGATGATGCTGACTCTCAGATAGGTTCTGATGAAGATGTAGCTGGGGATATTCCAGATGGGCAGCTATGTGTAGTCTGCTTGACAAGGCGCAGAATCTCAGCTTTTAATCCATGCGGCCATCTAGTTTGTTGTCGCCGATGTGCTATATCTGTTGAACGTGAAGCATCACCAAAGTGCCCTGTTTGTCGCATGACAGTTCGGAGTTCAATGCGGATATATTTTTCTTGAGCATTGAAATTTAGGGGTTGGTGCTTTTTGTTTGTGGTTGGGAATTTGCATTCCTCAAAGATACACTCATGGATTAGTCATTGGGTGATTTTTGTGAATCCTAGTAAATATTTTTGTACATTTTGAGAACGAGAAAGCAATAGCGAATGTAAAAGATCGTACGTTTATAGCTTTATCCTTTTCATAACTGTAGATACAAGGGGAAAAAAAAAATTAACATAAAGTAGTATTTGGCATTCTAACTGTCTTCTACTTTCACATCCAACTTCCACAATGAACAAAAAGAAACAGGCTGCCCTTTCCACCATAACTCAATGCACCCATCTCTCTCGTCAACTCTCGTCTCCCAGCTATTGTCGTACTTCCTCAACAGAGCTCTGCCTCCATCGATGGCATCCTCGCCAAAAACTTCTCCAACAAACCCAACTCCTCTCATTCTATCACACCATTTGTCTTTCCCTTCGTTCATCTCTGCCCTATTCGTCAAAGCCTTTGCTGCCTCTCCTTCCATTACCCTCCTTTCTTCGCTCTCCCGGCCTTTAAACGCTGCGCTTGTTGAGTCCAAAAATCTCCATAAGTACTCCACTCGACGTGCAAAACCTGTTGCAAAGTCTCCACAGTTGCCACAGCTGCAATCCATATTGTTTTCACTGAGTATCACTCCTTTCGGCTCCAAACTTTTCAACACCCTCAAGAATTCTGTTCTTTCATCTGGGGTGCTGTGATTCAAGTGATGCAGTCTAAATTGTGTGCAAACTATTAAGGTTTCCTCCGGATATGTGCTGACCATTTGCGCACTTAGATCCTGTAAAGGGTGGCTTTCTAGTCTATTGATTTGTAAATTTATGTTCATAGACTTGGCAAAACCAAGAAGTTGCAAGGAATAATTGTCACCCGGGGGACCAACTGAAAAGGGGGTCTCTTCGTTTTGATCATTTTCAGCCGTTGGAGCAATGATTGTCAGGCGAACAAGAGGAGGAGGACCGCCCGATCTTCGAGTCAAGGCCTCAAGAAGCGTAGGCCATTGCACTCCGTGAGAGACCCCAATATCAAGAATGTGAAGATTCTGCACCTGATTGTGTCGATCTTGAGCAAGGATTTGGAGGATGGACGAGTTTGCAATGTTGTTGGGAAAGGCAAACCAAGGGCTCTTGTCATAGAAATTGAGCAAAGATTTCTGGAAGAATCTTGGTTCCGTAGAAGAAAAGGTTAAAGGGCCTGTTGAGGTGGTTGTGGTAGAGGAAGACGATAAGGAGGATAGATGGTGTGTCAAGGCTCGGAGCCCATGAGCCGCTAGCCGGTGGTTGGCATCTCCGGTTGGTGAGGCAAGCTCATGGAGGACATACAGCAGGTGTTGCACGCGTGTCAGGTTGCCGGCTGTGATAGCTGCGGCACAAGGATTAAGCAACTGCTCTGCCCATCTTCCTTCCTTGCTATTACCGTTATTGCCGTTATTTCCTGTAGACTTGTTTGTGTTTTTCTTGTTACCAACCGACCTTTTAACGATGACCCCTTCTTCATTGCCTTCTTCAGTTTCACTAATCCGACGTCCCTGATTCTTCCTCTGGTGATGACTTTGAGATGATCTCGTACGAGGGTCATCGGCGTTTCTCCGTTTTTTTGATGAATCAGCCGGTGCTGGAGGACCAGGAACAACAGAATCAGTAGGGCGTACACTAATGGTACTGACATTAACGGTGGCTTCTGTGTTGTTCACAGGAGCAGCAGCACTACTAGCGCCAGTGTTGCCAATGAGCTGTTCTGGGGCCATATCTTGACCTTGATTCCACCATTGATAGTCATCGATCCCATTAGCGTTGTACGGGTCATCCAAGAACGATGGAAGGAACGATACCGACTCTTCCAACCAATCTAATATGTGATCTGCGGTGGGGTTTGGTTCTGGTTCTTCAATAATGGTCATTGTTCTTGAGGAGAAGGAGCTAGCTAGGACAGGAGAGAGCCGAAAAATTATTGGTATCAAGGTGTTTGATAGTTTTGACCAAAAGAGTGTGATGATGATGATGAAGCATATAGATCACGGAGTTTTGTTTGTTGATCAGAGGGTGTTGAAATAATAATGGCAAGAGGGCATTGGTGCAACGTTAATTTTGAGCAAATGGGCCAAGGCAGGGAATATTGTAAGAATTTGTGTGCTGTTTATTTGGAGGATCTGATGTATTTATTGAGAATGAAGTTCTGTCTTTTGCTCCTTATGGTTATTAACTTATTATCTTGTTCAAGTTTGTATGTCATGGTGGTTGAGTTCAACTTTCTTTGAAAATGAGAGGATTGTGATGTTTTTTGAATGGGTTGAATTTTGAATTGTCAAGAGACGGCAAACTCTTCATTTCTCTATACTAATAAACTATTTGAAGTCCCTGTTCGTTTCTGCCTTGTGCCTTTGGGACCTCAATGTCACCAAATTTTAGTACTATATCATGACTTTTGGATTAGTAATACTATATTATTAGTACTATGATTTGGAATAAACTCTTGGTTAATGAATGAGTTCATTCATTTAGTTTTCTATTTTAAAAATAAACAGAAAGAACTTGCAGGTTTCTGATACACAAATTTTTCAATACGAATCCTAAAACCATGTGGTAGAGGTATTAATTGATCATGTTTTATTATTTAATACAATAATAATAAAAACCATAACCACATTATAAATAGGGTGAAAATCCAATAATCCTCATAAATAAAAAATAATTTAAAAAAAATGGTATGTGCACTGTGAATGATGGATCTACTTATCTAAAACAAAAACAAAAAAAAAATTGTAATTTTTTTTAAATTTTTTAATTGATTTATAATGTTCAGGAATTCTTAGCGCCGATTTGGTATAGCTTATTTAATGGTCATAAGTGTTTATTTAATCCCATAAACTCTTATCATATTTTTTTTTGTTATTGTTTGATTGTTTTTCTAACAGAGCTGTTGAATCTTAAATAAGCTATTTTGCCTCTATTAGTAAAAACTTAAATTTTCGGCTTTTGGGAGTGAGGTTGAAATTTATTTTCAAATGTTAAAATATTTAAAATATTCTCTACTTATTTGACAATTTTATTTTATTTTTTTCATAACATAACTTTAAAAAACTTATCAATAAAAAACCAAGCCACATACTTGACAACTCTTGTTGTCCTATTTTATTGTTGTTCATATATATATATTTTTAAAAAAGGTCAGCGTTGAGAAAGATTTATGTTTTGCAATAAAATATTATAGTTTATACCAACTTTACAATGTTTCAATTTATAGAAATAAGTAAAGAGTATTGCTACCTTATTAAAAATTGGTTCGCAAAACTTTTTGATTCAATTATGAGAAAAGATCCAATTGTGTTTTATTTATTTAATTTTTTTTTTCAATTTACACACTCTAATAATCAACCGCACACAAACACAAATTAAATAATGTGATGTAATAATGAAGAGTAATAAAAGGAACTTTTCTTTTAAGTTTTTTATGCTAGTGTGAAAAGCGAAAAATACAAGAAGGGATGATCTAGTCTTTTCATATAATTTGTCGAGGTAACTTTCCAAAAGTTAAGAGAAACAATTATGCCATGATTTCTGGGAATAAATTCTAACTGCCCCACAACTCTTTAGATAAAAAGAATTTCATCAACTTTGATTGTTACAGAAGAAATGAAGTGACGCAAAAGTGAAGCAATAAATGTATTATTCAACAAGCTTAATAAGCTGTGTCTTAGCTTAGCCTAAGATCAAATCAAACTTACAGTGTATGTGCTATATATATACGCCACCACTAACTAGAGCATATGTCCAACGACAAAATCGAAAGATCCATGATCACTAACTAGAGCATATATCCAACGACAAAATCGAAAATTCCAATCATGGATCTTCACCATGTATATTGAATTACTTGGGAGGAGAATTTGCGTGCATAATCTAATGATGTTCAAAATTCAAGCAATATATGTGGCTAAGCACTTGCAGTACTAGACAGTTTGTTGTGTTATATTCTCACGATAAAATATCGAGCAAATGACTCATTTGTTCTTTTTTTTTTTTTCCTTTAAATTTTTTATGTTAAGGAAGATATTAATTATTATGTAAATAATAGGAGGTAAACCGCATATATTGGTTTCAATAAGGTAAAAATTGACAATCTAACTTCTAAATACAATATATTATAATCTAATTTTTTTCAACCATTGGGAATTTCAAAGATCCAATCTTTTCACATGCGATCCTCGATGAGATGATTCAATTAGGCCCGTTTTTTATACTGAATGAGTGGACGAAAGTTATCACATTAGGGAACCCACTCAACTAGGTGTTTGGCCTAAATTGCATTCCACTGTAGTTTATATAGTACAGTATGACATACAAAATATAATGCACCAAAATTAAGTGTTTTGACACAAAATAAATGATCGCTACTCACAACAGTTAATATAAATTAAAAACCAGAGCACCTTATAATATAGTCAAGTCTTATTTAAATGCCAGATACCTGAAGCATAGGGATACGAAGGTCTTTCTTTAATCAAGTCATATTTTAAGTCTTTAACTTTTTTTTTTTTCAAAAATCTAAAGGCTAAACCATTATATTCTTACCAACGATGTCCTTGTTTTAAGATGTCGTAAATTTTAATGGGTTATATATCCTCTTTTTATGTGTTGGAGCAATTCTTCTTCTTCTTCTTCTTCTTCTTTTCGTTTTTTAATCATGTTCAAAATTGAAAAAAGTGAGAATTTCCACACGAGAGACTAATTTTTTATTCAAGAAATAAGTTATATTGGAGAATGTCTTAGTTATGAGAACGTCTTTAATGCTCTAAATCATTGTTTTTTTTTTTTCCATTCACTATTTGACATGTGTGTATCTTTCAACTCGTTATAATTATATACATTGATCGACCAATGGGTAACCACATCGGGCTACAGTACAACCGAACTAAAATTTCCTCTAAATTTAATTGCTTATTTAGCATATGTATTAATTTTAATGTTAATTGTATTCATTTAAGCCCCTAGTAATTTATTTCATAAAGGCACACATTAAACTTTATCCTATTAAAAGTTAAAAAAAAATTCTTTAAATAATTAAAAGAGTTGACGGCTTGGCATTTAATCAATTTTTTTTTTTTTTTGCTCTTTTATGTCCCTATTTTAATTTTAAAAATATTGGCTCATTAACTTATCTTCCAATTCCACGTCCTACGTCTAGAATCCCTAAAGCGAACAAGAATTCAAAGATGTTTCACTTTTCCAAATCTTTAATGCTAAAGACTACAAAATACAAAACCTCTTCCAATATTAAGTTCCAACGTGCTTAAATCTTAATCTTTTATTCATAATTATCATTAAAGATGATATTTTTATTAAGTTATATCAAGCAATAATTTATTTAGTAATTTTTTTGTTTATACAATACAAATTAAAAAGTATCATTATTCATCATTATCAATTTGTTTTGTCTAATAGGTTGGTTATATGCATAGAGAAAGACAATTTTAATAGTATTGACAATGAAGTTATCTTACAACTTTTCATGACAAGTGTAATGATATATTAAATTAACTTCAAGTTTGTATTTTTGTTTCTATTAAAGTTGTAAAAAACTGAAATTAAGAGTATTATTATAACTAATGTAATTATTTTTACTAAGTTTAATAACAATGTATTATTAGATAATGACATTGTTATTAAGAATAATCCCCTCCAAATAAATTATCTGGACCTGCTACTGATGATATATATATTCATATGCCAAATAGTGAATGGATAAAAAGAATTGTTCTAGGAGCACCAAAATTTTTTTCATAATGAGTCTTGTTACCCAAAACTAAAAAATGACTTGCTAACACTTCATCTGTGCACGATTCCCAAAAAAAAAAAGAAAGAAAGCAAGCAATGTTTGACAATTCTTATTTTCCTATATTATTATTATTATTTATAATTGAAAAAAGTAAGCGTAGAGAAGATATATGTTTTGCACTAAAATATTAGAGTAATATTATGCTTGATAAGTGCCTATTTTATTTATATTTTACTATTAATTTTTCATATTTTTCTTGTTTGGTCTTAAATATTCTAATTATTTTAATTAATTTTTAATTTAGTTATTTTATTAAATTAATTTTTATCTCAATTTTGATATTTTGTTATTTTAAATATATTCTGAGATTAAATATATAAAAAAATCAGAATTTTTAAGAAGAAATCTGCTTAAACTAATCAAGATGAGAAAGAATTGAAGTTTGCTGGATTTATGCTTGATGGGCCGATTATTGAATTAATTGCTTTAAATTGGAATTAGAATCCAAATTTTATTCGGCCAAGCATTATAAAAAGCCAACCTTTTGGCTTTTGAATGTGGCAGCCAAAAAGGGGGAATCCAAAAGGAATTAAATTGGAGGAGCAGCAGCTTGGATTAATTTCTATGACTGGTTTTATAAACTCTTTTATTCTCAATTCAATTATGTTATGATAAATTTTTTATTTGGTTGAAGGTGAATTCAAAACCCTAAACATGTCATATGATTAAGATTCAATTTCTATCATTTAATTTGTTTGATTGAAATTATTTATGTTCTTCTATAATTAATGTTTATGATTTTATTATTGTCTTGTTTGAATGACCAATTAGATAAGACTTGAATACATTCCATTAGTAGATTAAAATTCTTGATTCGTAATTGTCTTGATATTTTAATCATTAGTAGCAAATTGAAATGATTTCAATTGGAAAACATAACTTAGGTTAAATAATCCGACTTTGTATGTTTATTGCCTAAATCAATTTAATATATTTCTCTACTTAATGCTCCCATTATCTTAAATACAAAGAGTTTATTTTAAATTATTTAATGGTTAGAGATTAGATGAAGAACTTATTTTAAGTCTTTATTTATACGAGTTGATAATAAATAAAACTAATATTTATTCCTAATTTAGTGTGGGGCCCATCAAAATGAATCACATTCCATCTCTTATTTCACCAAATAAATGTGAGTTTCATTTCGATTCTGGACTGTCATTCCCGAATCCACAATAATGAAATTTAATAACACGAATTTATCTTTCACCTTTTTCAAGCAAGTGTGAAAGGCCAAAAATACTTATGATGTTAGTTAACTATTCAAATTGTATTTTACACTATATATCAAAGGAGCATTACTTGAGACTTAACATACCAAAAAGCAAAAGAAGTAATCATGCCATGATCTTGGGAATAAATTCCAATCGTCTCACAACTCTTTAGATATAGAGAACTCGTGAACTTTTATTGTTGCAGAAGAAATGAAATTATGCAAAATTGAAGTTATAAATGTTTTACTCAACAAGGTTAATAAGTTCTGTCTTTAGCTAGCCCAAGATCAAATCAATCTTAAAGTGAAGCGATATATACATGCCTAACTAGATAATTGTAAATTGAATAGCAAGATTGAAAATTCCAATCCTTTATGATTTTATTCTCGAATTTTCATTTGATATACAGCCCTTCATTGTATATATTTATATATTTGGGAGGAGAATTTTCGTGCATGATAACGATCTTCAAAATTCAAGTATTAATATGTGACTAAACAATTACAGTATTACACTGTTTGTTGTGCTCTAGATCTAGCCAATCTTGTGGCTTGAAAAATACAAAGAATAAGAAAAAATTCCAAATCCAACGTGCACTTAATGCACGCTGGGCCCCGGAAGGGTAGTGCTTTCCAACAACTCAACATAATGATAATTACAATTCTTTCTATGTACATATATTGGCTTAGGTCTTTCGAGCATCCTGCCTATAAATATATACATATCTCATATCTGTAGTTAATTCATTCCCTAGAGGACTAGTTACATAATCAAATAAAAATAATGGGCCAGGACGAAAATACAAAAGCGCAAGTGCAGAGCAATGAGGGTAATAACAAAACTCCGAAAGCAAAAGGTAAGTTAATTAAGGTATCTTTTTTTTTTCTTTTTTTTGTTGTTGATTGAATTGTTAATTGCTGTACGTTCGATAATTGGTGGACAGATGAGAAGATAATAAAGGATATTGCTAACTACAAGCAAGTTACGAGGTATATATTGAAGAATGATTGGAAAGGTTTAGAAGATTACATAATGAGCAAGACTCCAAATGCCTTAACCTGCATTATTGTCGATCAGAGTTCCATTTTTGAATTTATTGTTGGTATACCAGATGTGCCCACGCCGCTTGTAGACAAGCTTCTATCAAAAGTCCCGCGAAATTGCTTACAAAACTTTGCGAGAGATGAAGGCTCTGGATATATGAAGTATGCTGTTTCTACTGGGAAGTTAAACTTGATCACAACCCTTATGCGTTACAACGAAGAATTGCCAAACATAAAGGTCGAGAAGAAAGATGATCCAAACATAAAGGACGAGGAGAAAGATGATCTTCTTCCTGTTCATATGGCAGCGAAAGCAGGCAATAGGGACGCTGTTCGTCATCTACTTCCAAAGACTAGAGGACCCTTGGGTGGCCGTCAAGTCTTTGTCCTGCTTAAATTTCTGATTGATTCTAATCTCTTTGGTAAGTACTATAGTGGAGAATCCTCTACAGTAATTTTATAATAAGGGAATCTATATTTTATTAAAGTAAAATATAAATTAAAAGAATAAGGACGTCCACGATAAAAAAAATTATTTTTTAATATTTTGCAATAATATAGAATTAGTTTATAATATTATAAACTTGTCCTGAATTTTAATAAATTACGAAATTCTCTTATTTAAAAATTATATATATGTGTGTGTGTGTGTGTGTGTGAGGAAATTTTCATATTAGAAAATTTTCGTGTATATATAAATTTGTGCCAACATCTGACTTTTATAACTCTAGAAGCACCGAGTCCGCATAGAATTTTGTGCAGACATATATTTATGTATATTTTAAGCAATTTAATTCATTATATTTTTTTTTCCTTTTTTTTTATTTTATTTTACAGATATGGCTCTTGCTTTATTGAAGTACCATCCAATGATAGCCGGCGCAGATATTGGTGAGAGTGGAAAAATTTTGGAGTCATTGAGTAAAAGGCCTAAGGCGTTCGAAAGCGGGAGCCGACTTGGATATTGCAAACGCTTACTGTATCAATGTAGGCCTTGTTCACAACCTTTTCTAATTAAAGTTGCACTACTTGTTTATTTGGTTCAATTATTTACACCTAACCTAAGTAGACATATTAAAAATTAAAAAAGAATAATGATAAACCACAGACTCTTCCTACAAACTACTTAATATAAAAATATAATAATAAAAAATTAACTTATAGATCATGCGATATATTTCTTCATATATTTGTGGGAGTAAATTCTAAATCATAATATATCTTTAAATTATAATAATTTATATAAAATACATTACTATGCTACGTCAGTTAATTAAAATAATTTAAATAAAGAATTTGTAACTTGATTAGAAACTCTATTACTACTTAGACTGAAATATTCCAAGTCCTATAGTTTAAACATGTGAACTGATAATAAATTAAAAAAATGTAATGATGTTTTTTAGGTAATTTCACTAGTAAAATCGTTTAGGCTCGAAGCTTACAATAATATAGTTTAATTTAAAATAAATCTAGCCTATCTAAGTTTCAACTAACCTTCATTTCCCTTTACTTTTTTGTATTTGCAGGGATTCCTATACAAGAAGAGTATAATCCTCATCCTCACCCTCCTTCTGAGAATGTGGGTGGAGACCTAGAGAAGCAGCTCAGTGTAACATCAAAGATTCAGTTGAAAAAATTCTTTCTTCAAAAAATCCCTTCTGCATTTGGTTTGTATATCTCATATTTCTATCTAAATCTTTATGAGCATTTCATGACAGACCAAATTTTATTTTTATTCACTCCATCTTACCATCCACTTAATCAGTAACACATCATTTGTAGAAAAAGATTAGAATAAAATCACTTGGGAGAAAAAAAACAGAATAACCTTTGAGATGTCTGGTTTTCATTAAATCTTTGTATGTGTATGCTGAATAAAAAAATTATTATCCTGAGGTATATCATATATGCTGATCAATAAATTTTTCATGCAGCTAATAACTTATAGTTTATTTTTACAGGTTCTTTGCGTCAAAAATTAAAGTTTGTGCTCTGGAACAACCTCATGGAGCTAGGTAATTAAGTATTGAAGACATTCTCTTAAATAAATTGAAAATTTTTTCTGAAAATTAATATTGTTGAATTACTAATAATTTAATTAGAGTTGAATGCATGAATACCAGCCCCGAGCATAAAATCGATACGTGATGCAAAGATAATACATGAGCAAACGCTTGAAATATTAAGGATCGTGTGTGCGGGAGCGGTAGATATCTTGAATACACATGAAGAAGCACAAAATGTATTTAAGAAGCCAATGTTTACGGCTGCAAGATTGGGGATTTACGAGATTGTCATGGAAATTATGAACTCTTATTTCCCTTGGTCTTTAGAGTTCAAGAATAAAGATGGATATGACATATTCAAGGTTGCAGTTGAACATCGCCGAGAAAAAGTTTTTAACATCATATTTAATTTTCCCAACATTTACCCTTTTTTTATGGCTAACATCGATGAAAAACGCATCAACATCTTGCACATAGCTGCAATGTCGGTACCTTCAACTGAAGTCCCTGGTGCAGCATTGCAGATGCAGAGGGAGTTGCAGTGGTTCAAGGTATATAATTAGTTAAAACACCATTCTAGTATATACCATTTTATATAATTAATCATGCAATTATATGTTAACTTAAAATTATATATGCTAACTCAGGCTGTGGAGAATTGTGTTCACCCAACCTTACAAGATCAATTAAATGATAAAGATAAAACACCAAGAGAGGTGTTCACTAAAGAACACGAGAAGTTAGTCGAAGAAGGTGAAAAATGGATGAAGGACACAGCTGGATCGTGCTCAGTTGTAGCTACACTCATAATGACAATAGTCTTTGCTGCAGCGATCACCGTACCAGGCGGCAGCGACAGTAGAGGAATGCCCAATTTCTTGGAAGAACCATCTTTCACAATTTTTGGAATTTCAAACGCGCTTGCACTCTTTTCATCCGTTATTTCGGTGTTGATATTCTTGGGCATCCTCACTTCACGTTTCTCAGAAGAAGATTTTCTCGTGTCCCTCCCCAGGAAATTAATCATTGGCCTCATCACCTTGTTCTTTTCAATAGCATGTTTGATGGTTGCATTTGCTGCCACAGTCCACATAACTCAGTTTCATCCATGGAAATGGGTCATTATCCCAACGGCTCTGCTTGGTTTTTTACCTGTCTTCTTATTTGCAACCCTACAGTTTCCACTCTTGATTGAAGTGTTTGCGTCCACTTACGGGCCTGGTATTTTTCATCCAATGAAGTTTCTATGAATGTAACTTTCAGATCGAGACAATTGGTGGTGTTGTTATAATTGTTTTAATGTTAATAAAAGCCTCGCTACCTAGTACGAGGTCTCGTCTAATAAGAAATTCAAATAAAGCTCTAATAACACTTTTTTTTTTAATTTACCTACCGAATAATAAATTTCTATCCGTTAGCATTTTATTTTTATCTTTTTAATTTTGCCTTTCCTGGCCTTTTCGTGCGTCATAAAAAATAAACTCTAGTTTCTCTACGTAAACTCTGATAATTCAATCTTGACTGACCGTTCATAATTCGAACCCTCCCTCGCTTGTCATGTATGCTTCGAACAATAAACAACTGATTCGGTTTTTTATCGTGATGGTGAAGATTTTCCTTATTTCTTTGTTTTAAGATGCATTCAAATGAAACGGGCATCGTTGTCCAAAAAACTAAAATGTGAACTGGGGTGGAGTCATTGCATATTGTAAATCGACCAAAAATTTAGGGCGTAATACTTTGTCTGTAGTAACAAATTTGTCATTAAATTTGTAAATTGTGTCCTCACTTAAGAAGTACTGTCTGCAACATTTATCACCGATAATGAGAAATTCGTTTTTAAGAATAAAATAAAAAAACTTGTCAATATGCTGCTAGTAACCATGTAACACTATGACACCGTACGTGAACCAATCTCGGGCAATTCACCAAAATCAATCCCATCAATCAACCCCATAATCATGCAAGGACATCTGATATCTCCAACTATTATTTATCATTATGTCATAACTTCCACATATCAAACTATTATGTATAATAATTTTCAAGTCTCTATAGAAATAAAATCCTTTCAATTTCTTCACGTTCTATGAAATTTCATAGATGTAATTGATCCCATCTCATCAAATTGATATTTGAGAAACAAAAACTTGTCTTTTGTGCACACCGTAAGAGTATGTGGGGGCGAAGGCAACAGAGTGGCTATATTGCATGCAAAGTGGTCTTAACCGTACACAAGGGATAAGATTTTCATCATCCACGCATTCTAGCTGCCTTGCTTATCTCTTGCTGCATTGGTTTGCCTCTTTTCTAGTTTCTACCATACCATCAATGCTAGCTACCAATGACGTATGTCTTCCTGATTCTAAGATTCAATACTAGCATCAGTATTTGGGGAACAGTAAATAAATAACTAAGCTAATGAAATGCTCAGTACTCGATTTATTCTTCAAGTTTATTTCTTGAGCAATATATAAACCTATTTATGCTTAGAGGTTTATAATTGTGTTCGATTTTTTTGTTGGGTTGGGCTTGGTTGTTTGATGGGTTTGGGTAGGTTTATGTATAGAGCTTGTGCATAAGTGGGGTTTGCTGCAATTTCCAGATACGAACATGCAGGATTTTAACCAGTGAAAAGAAAAAACAAAAAAAATTTGAAGGTGTGAAGCATCTTGGCCTTTGGGGAGCACAATCAGACAAATAAAAAACAGGAATCTCCTTTTTCGTGTCATTAATTCACTACATATAATACGACTTTAATAAATTATATTGACTGGCAAAAGTTAATATTTTCTTTTAATACCCTTAAACATCAAACAGCGACAAGCATGACAAAGAAGAATGACATGATTTACATGGCATTTGTTCTTTGAAAATTGCACAGCCCAAGGATAAAAATAATGGCATCCCCCCCACCCCACCACCAAAAAAAAAAAAAAAAAAACCCAGCCATGTCGATCCTAACATGTAGCCTGCCTAAAGAGCAATACTACTTTATTAAAAATTGGTTCAAAAAAATTTGATTCAAGCTTTACAATATTTCATTTTACAAAAATATATACAGATAAATAAAGAGTAGTGCTACTTTATTTAAAATTGGTTCGGAAAATTTTGATTTAATTATAAGAAAAGATCGCATTATCCTTTTTTTTTCCAATTCATCCACCGTACCCCACACAAAACACAAATTAAATAATTTTCTCCTTCGTGATTGGTATGAGGCAATGAGGGAAAATTGATCCCTTGATCTCAACTAGACTATACTAGTTTTCAAACCCGAACTATCTCTTAGTGTATTTACAATAATGAAGGGTAATAAAACGAATTTATCTTTCACGTTTTTCATGCAAGTGTGAAAAGCCAAAAATACATATGATGTTAGTTAACTATTCAATTTGTATTTTACACACTTTATCATAGTAGGCATTATTTGAGAATTAACATATACCAAAAAGGGAAATAAATAATTATGCCATGATTTTGGGAATAACTTTAATTATGCCATGATTTTGGGAATAACTTCCAATCGTCCTACAACTCTTTAGATAAAGAGAAATCATCAACTTTAATTCTTGCGGAAGAAATGAAATGATGCAAAAATGCTGTTATAAATGTTTTACTCAACAAGCTTAATAAGTTCTGTCTTAGCTAGCCTAAGATCAAATCAATCTAATAGTGAAGTGATATGTACATGCCTAACTAGATAATTATAAATTAAATTACAAGATTGAAAATTCCAATCCTTTATGATTTTATTCTCGAATTTTCATTCAATATATAGACCTTCATTGTATAAATTTATTTCTTCGGGAGGAGAATTTTCGTGTATAATAACGATCTTTAAAATTAAAGTAATTAATATGTGACTAAACACTCGAAGTATTACACTGTTTGTTGTGTTCTAGATGTAGTCAATCTCGCAATATTACACTGTTTGTTGTGTTCTAGATGTAGTCAATCTTGTGGCTTGAAAAATACAAAGAGTAAGAAGAGAAAGCAAATTAAGAAACCCAACATATAGATCGACAAGATCACAAGAACAAACTGGAACACATGATAATTAATTAAGGTGATTTCATAAGATAAAGTGATAAGAAATTTAAATTTTCCTTTTGATCACTTAAAGAACAATATAGGGCCGCGGCTGCCTTGCAGAAAACTCTAAGTAACAGCCAAATAATGTCATTCGCCTATCACTCAATATAAAATTCCAAATACAACATGTACTTCATGCACACAGGGGGAAGGGTATTGCTTTCCAACAACTCAACATAATGATAATTACAATTCTTTCTAGACTGTATGTATGCGTGTGTGGATATATATATTGGCTTATCCCTTTTGAGCATCCTGCTTATAAATATATATCTCTCATATCTGTAGTTGATTCTTCCCTGGAGGACCAGTTATATAATCAAATAAAAATAATGTGTAGCGACGAAGTCACAACAGCGCAAGAGGAGAGCGATGATGGTAATAACAAAACTCCGAATACAAAAGGTAAGTTAATTAAGATTTCTTCTTCCTCTTTTTTGGTTTAATGAATTGTTAATTGTCGTACGTTCAATAATTGATGGACAGATGAGAAGATAATAAAGGATATTGCTAACTACAAGCAAGTTACGAGGTATCTATTGGAGGATGATTGGAAAGGTTTAGAAGATTACATAATGAGCAAGACTCCAAATGCCTTGGCCTGCATTATTGTCGATCAGAGTTCCATTTTTGAATTTATTGTTGGTATACCAGATGTGCCCGTGACGCTTGTAGACAAGCTTCTATCAAAAGTCCCACAAAACTGTTGGAGAATTAACAAATAAAACACACAAAAAACACACAAAAAACACACTATTTTATTTCTTCAACAACACTCCTCACCAATTACAACTCTTATTTTTCACTCTCTACAGCTTAGAGATTTTGCTACTTCACTTGATGTTTAAACCAAAGGGGAAAGGGGGTATTTATACATGAAACAAACTAATTACAACCATTCATTTATTCAACTAATAAATAAATCCTCACAATCCATTAAAACCTACCACTCACCTACTTCACCAACCACACCTAACACACCTAACACAAATAATTCAAATCTCACCAACCATACCTACTCATAGAACCTTCCATGAGTTGGGCTTGATTTATTCATCTTGGATCAAGTTTATGATCCAACAAAAACTTGATACAAAAGTGGATGAGTGAGGACGTCATTGAATTTATGATGTGTGCAGCTTCGACTGGGAAGTTAGAATTGATCAGCACCTTGATCCGTTACGAAGCAGATTTGCCAAACGTAAGGGACGAGGAAAATTTACTTCCTATTCATAGAGCAGCGAAACAGGGCCAAAGGAACGTTGTTTGTTATCTACTCGAAAAGACTAGAGCACCCTTGGACGGCAGTGATGGTGTTTTCCTGCTTGAAGATCTGATTAATTCTAATCTTTTTGGTAAGTACTACAATGCAGAACCATATATAGTCATTTTAAAACAAGGGAATCCTTATTTTATTAGAGTAAAAGATAAGGTAAAAGTAAAAAATCCTCCCCAGGATACCTCGTGGTCAAAACTAAAAAAAGTGGTCAAAACTAAAAAAAGAGATAAGGTAAAAATAAAAAATATAAGTTCTAATCCAGTATTAGTGTGTTGATTGTTTTTTTTTTTTTTGCCTGTAGCATAATATGACTTTAATATGGTAAGCAATTTCTAATTGAAAGTGTATGTATGTACGTATGCAATCATTCACTAAAATATATAAATTTCAACACACTATTTTTTATATGTTAGTACATTGAAATCTATATGTATGTATGTATGTATGTATTTTAGTGTCTTTCTCATTTTGTTAAAAAGAGAATAATCTCATTATATATGTATATATATTTTTCTAATTTGAAATTAAAGTTCGGGCTTTTTTTACCATTTTACAATATTGTAGAATTGGTTTACAATAGTATAAACTTGTCCTGCATTTTAATAACCTACGAGGTTCTTCTATTGAAAATTTTTCATATATATATATAAGTGGGGGAATGACTTTTCCAGTATTGTAAAATCATTTACTGCATTGTAAAATTCTTTTACAACATTGTAAAAGTTTTTCCTATACTTTAATAAAGTACAGAATTTTTGGAAATTTTTCATCTATATATAATTTTTTGCAGACATCCACTTTTACATCTCTGTAAACACCTAGTCCGCACATAATTTTGAGCAGACATATATGCATGTATATATTAAGTAATTTAATTCATTATATTCTTTTACAGATGTAGCTTATGGTCTGTTGAGGAAGCGTCCAAAGCTGGCATGGGCAGAAATTGCTGGCAATGGAAAAATTTTAAGAGTTATTGAGTAAAAGGCCTAAGGCGTTTGCAAGCGGGATCCGACTTGGATATTGGAAAGGCTTACTGTATCAATGATGGCCTTGTTCTCAACCTTTTCTAATTAAAGTTGCACTACTTGTTTACTTGGTTCAATTATACCTACGTAGACATATTAAAAATTAAAAAAGAATAATAATAAACCACAAACTCTTTGTACAAACAACTTAGCATAATAGAATTAAAAAAAATTAGTATAATAAGATTTGTTGAATTAAAAATAAAAAAATTAAGTGTGGATTATGTGATATATCTCTTCATATATTGGTGGGAGTAGATTTTAAATTATAATATATCTTTAAATTGTAATAATTTAAAATAAAATATATTATTATGCTACATTAATCTATGAAAATAATTTAAATAAAGAGTTAGTAACTTTAGTATTACTTGATTAGAAATTCTATCATTAGTTATACTGAAATATTCTAAGTCCCATAGTTTAACACACGTGGACTGATATTAAAATTAAAAAAAATGTAATGAGGTCTTTTGGATAATTTCACCGGTAAAATCATTTAGACTCAAAGCTTACAATAATATAAGTTGATTTAAAATAAATCTAGCCTATCTTAGTTTTCCGACTAACCTTCCTTTCTCTTTACTTTTGTGTATTTGTAGGGATTCCTGTGCAAGAAGAGTATAATCCTCATGCTCACGCGCATTCTGAGAATGTGGATGGAGACCTGGAGAAGCAGCTCACTGAAACATATCCCATTCTGCATTTGGTTTGTATATCTCACACTTCTATCTAAATCTTTACGAGCAGTTCATGACATACCAAATGCTATTTTTATTCACACCATCTTACTATCACTTAATGAATAACACATCAATTGTAGAAACACATTAGAATAAAATCACTCGGGAGAAAAAAAACAGAATAACATTTGAGATGTCTAGTTTTCATTAAATCTTTGTACGTGCATGCTGAACAAAAAATTTATTATCCTGAGGTATATCATATATGCTGATCAATTAATTTTTCAGGCAGCCAATAAACTTATAGTTTATTTTTGCAGGTTCTTTGCAAAAAAAAATTAAAGATTGTGCTCTGGAACAACCTCATGGAGTTAGGTAATTAAGTATTGAAGACGTTATCTTAAATAAATTGAGAAATTTTTTCTGAATATTAATATTGTTTAATTACTAAGAATTTAATTAGAGTTGAATACATGAATACCAGCCCCGAGCATAAAATTGATACGTGATGTAAAGATAATACACGAACAAAAAATTTGGGCATTTTCTATAAAATTTTTAAATAATACTTCGTCCTAACATTTGCAAATTGTGTCCTAAATAAAGAAGTGCTGTTTGCAGCATTTATTATCGATAATGAAAAATTTGTTCTTAAGAATAAAATTAAAAAACTTGTGAATATTGCAGGCAACAGTGTAAGACTATTACACCGGATGTGAACCAATGTCAAGCAAGTTACCAAAATCAATCCCATCAATCAACCACATAAGCATGCAAGGACATCTCCGACTAATTTTTTTATTATATCATAAATGATATCATAACTTCCACAGATCAAGCTATAGTGTACAATTTCCTTTTCAAGTCTCATTTTCCTAGATAGAGCAAAAGCGTTAAAAAGAATTTTCAAGTCTCTATAGAAATGAAATCCTTTAAGTTTCTCTTCACATTCTATTAAATTTCATAGATGTAATTGATCCCATCTCATCAAATTGATATTGAGAAACAAAAACTTAATCTTTGTCCATACAATATGTGGGGACGAAGGCAAGAGAGTGACTTAGTGGTCTTAACCATACACAAAGGATAAGATTTCATCATCCAC
Organism: Citrus sinensis; assembly: GCF_022201045.2. NCBI lineage: Eukaryota > Viridiplantae > Streptophyta > Magnoliopsida > Sapindales > Rutaceae > Citrus > Citrus sinensis. The sequence goes on along the minus strand of NC_068562.1, from coordinate 7,386,857 downwards.
GCATTCTAGCGAGCTTGCTTATCTCTTGCTGCATTGGTTTGTCTCTTTTCGAGTTTCTACAACACCATTAACGCTGGCTACTAATGATGTACGTCTTCCTCATTCTAAGATTCAATATTTGCATCAATACTTGTAATGCTCAGTTCTTGATTTATTCTTCAAATTTATTTCTTGAGCAATATATAAGCCTATTTATGCTTGAGGTTTATAATTGTATTCGATTTCTTTGTTGGGTTGCGCTTGGTTAAGGTGCTAATTATTGTTGTGTGCTAATATATATATACATATACATATACATATATATATATATATATACACATATACATATACATACATATGTGTGTGTGTGTGTGTGTGTATGTATTTTCCCATTCTGGGTAACACATGGATAATGAGAGAAATTTTATTTATTCAGAAGAAAAGATAGGGGAAGTGAGAACAGAGAAAATACTAACTCGTGAATTCCAACAATCAAATACATTAGCAACTAAATGAAATTAAGAACTCAAAACTACAAATGAAGAATGTGGTAACTAATAAGCCTAGCCGGTGCCACCAAGGATACCCTTGAGCCTCTTCACCGTAGCATCGTCAAGGAAAGTGGTCTGCTCCACCAATTGGGAAGACAAGTTGTTGGCAAATAAGGCGAAATCGGTGATTTGGAGTCCAGGATTCGGGCTGTTGAAGCTAACAAAACCGAGGGCTCCGTCCGCGCCGGAATTTACTTGAAAATGCAACAACCCTTGTGGAAAGATCATGATATCTCCCTTCTTAAGCGTCTTTACGTAAACAGTGTTAGCTGAAGAGGAAATGAACCCGGCAGTTATGCAGCCATGCACAACAAGAAGGATTTCGGAAGCAGCTGGATGAGTGTGCATTGGGATTACGCCACCCTTTGCAAGATCTAGGCGTGCCAAGGAGAGTCCGAGGCCATTCACGGCCGGAAATTGAGCTACAAATGCAGGTGTCACTGCCGCGTTGATAATACTCGTGGTGTTTCCGGCCACGCCGAGGCCCGAAAATACGAAGTCGTCAGCGGTAACCATAGCAGGGGGCACGCAAGGATAGCCGGCGGGACTATCCGACAGCTTTAGGTCAGCGACGCAGAAGTCGTTAACCATAGCATTGGAGGAAGAGGATACGAAAGCAAGGAAGAAGAAGAAGAGAATGTGAAGCATTTTGACTAATATTTAGTGTAGTTATTTTGATGATAATGGCTATGGTTGTTTGATGGGTTTGGTTAGGCTTATATAGAGCTTGTGCATGAGTGGATTTTGCTGCAATTTCCAGAAATGTACATGCAGGATTTTAATGAGTGAAAAGAAAAAGACAAAAAAATTTGAAGCTGTGAAGCATCTGGGCCATTGGGAGCACAATCAGACAAATAAAAAAAGGAATCTCCTTTTTCATGTCATTAATTTACTATATATAACACGACTTTAATAAATTATATTGACTTGCAAAAGTTAATATTTTCTTTTAGTACCCTTAAACATCAAACAGTGACAAGCATGACGAAGAACGATGGCCTGATTTACATGGCAGTTGTTCTTTGAAAATTGCACAGCCCAAGGATAAAAATAATGGCATCTTCCCCCCCCCCCCCCCCCCCCCACCCAAAAAAAAAAAAACACACACAGAGCCAGGTCGACCCAAACATGTAGGCAGCCTAAAATTTGTAACCAAAGTTGAAATTCTTGGCTATTATTTTGAGAGCCGCTGGCATCGGCTATAATGTGAACCTTGTATGTACAAATTGAGGCGCCGTCATGCATGCGATGACCTTATTCTGAACTGCACATTTAAAATGGGCTGCTTCAACGTGTTTAATCAGTTATCCTAAATTTATCTGCCCGATAAGGGAGTAATTCTCATAAGCTGAAAATAATTTTTTGTACTAAAGTATATACAACAATCTTTAGCTTATAATTAAGCTAGATTTTAAGTATAAATCAGGCTCGTTTGTTGTCATATCATGTAAATTTATTAATCGAATTTCAGCCTAATAATTTACGGCGGTGCATGGCAACAGAAATTCAGGAGCTACACTAAGATAAATCAGTAGAATCGAGGAGATAATTGGAAAGTACCGATTGTTTGTCCAATTGCGGCGAGATAGGTGGCACATGGGAAGAGAGAAGTGAAGTTTATAAGAAGACAATCTGACAGCTAAAAGGGTTCGGAGATATTTAAAAGTCTTGCGTCCGTCAACTTGGGGACCATGGAGACATTGTGTGGCCTATACGAATTCCCTTCCTGCTAAGGTTTCTACTCGCCGTATAATTGGGATGCAATGCCAGCCAATTTGTCTATACATCAGTTAGGATCCGTTCGGAATTATTTTTAGAATTATTTTTGGGAGGTATAAAGTAATTAATTTTATAACGTAGAAAATTAATTTTAGTATTTGATAAAATTTAAAAAAAATATTTTTTGATAAAATCACCATATTTTAAAAAATAAGAAAGGAGTAGTTTTTAAAAATTTAATTTTGAGAATTAGTTTTATATTAATGTAATTATATATATATATATATATTATAAAAATTTAAAATTATCCTTATTTATTAGAAAATAAAATCATCAACTTTAAAGATATTATTACTATTACTAATGATATTGAAATAATAAAATAAAATTAATAATATAAAATATTTATTTTGGTTATCAAATATTACATATACACATTGAAAAAGAGGATCCAGCTACTTTGCGTCAGGGGTTTGGTACCCCAGTCTTTTGTCCTATAGCGATTAAGCCTTTAGATTGGTTGCAAATATAGTTGACGGTTGAGATTTAACAGTTTGAAAATGGGTAACCGGGTAGAAGAATAGTACCAGTAAAACAAAAAAGAAATGGTAATGAACGTCTTTCTCCCCACCGCTGAAGTGTGCAGTAATATTCAAACTGTTTTCAGGAGCTTCAATTAGTGGGTCAGTTAATTTTCTTAGGTTGGGGTTTGGGAAAAAAAGTATTGATTTAGAGGGTGAGTGGGTAGAAAGCAGATTACGGGTACTATGGCGCAAACTGGGGATTTAAGTGATGAATAAGTGACGCTGTTAGGTTAGAAGTTGTCGTCATTTGCTGTCATCTAGGTTACATACAACCATTTGAGTGGTGTCGGAGTAAAGTGAGCAGAGGTAAACTGCAGCGATTTCTGTGGAGAGTTATATTTGGAGGTCATATCTGCTCGCAATTTCGTTGCAATTAGTTGTCCGCGGGAGCCTTAATACGACATTGAGGTATGTATTGACTGTGAAAATATATATGTGGCTCTTAATTTGAGTGCACGTGCGTAAATAGTAAACGGTAGTTGATTGGGTACGCATGAACAAGTAAAAATAGGCATAGAATGTTAGGTTTGGTTGTAAAATAGCAATTGGGAGGAAGAAGTAGAAATTGGGAATATGTTATGTTATGAAAATTGATATGTTAGTTATTATGCAACTGATAGAAGGAAACCTTGATGAGGTGATTTAGATTTTGATAGATAAATATATGTGAAACAGTAGACATCAGATTAATAATTAGTGTATAGGCATGAAAAGGCAGGATTTTTTGAACAAGCAATTCTGGAAAAACTGAACATTGGTGGTTGTTGTACAAGCATTGCAAAAAATGTTAATAATTTATAATGGCGTAAGTAATGTAGAATTTGCTTGGCTTGTACACAAGTGTGTTCATTTAAGTTGATGTTAATTCGTGAGTGGAATAGGGATGGTATATTCGGTTATGGAATGTGAGGTTGGTTTATTTCGAAAAGACTTTCTGAAATGTAGTAGACACAGCTGTTGTAAATAATTTGCCACATATTTAAATGACGTTGAGATTTGAATAATTGCATTTCAGCAGACAGGTAAAGGAAATAATGTTTATTCCATAATGGAAAACAGTATAAATGATAGATTATGGTTGAAATAGGTTGCAAGAATGGATGGAGTGACCAATCGCAAGCGAAAGGAATGGGATTCCAGCAGGTGCAATGAATGTGTAGAAGATGGCAATGGTGGGGGAAATGAAGCTGCTCGTTGCAACTATGGATTCGTAACTTTTTTGTAAGTTATGGGGTTTAATTTAATTTGGGTAAAAAAATTAAAGTAAATGACAGCCGAAGATGGTATTTATGTGAACTGTGATGAATAATGAGTTGTGCTTTGGTTTATTAATTTGATTAGTGGGGAAGCGGTACGGCGAATTAAGGCAATCGATGGAAGGGCATGCATTACAAAAGAGGTGAGTAAGCTGAAAGTGTATTCAATTGTGTAAAAAATGAATTTGTGGTTGTTTTTAAAAATGACTAAAGCATATGAGGGGAATGACTCAGGTTCGAAAGGAAATTGGACAAGAATTTAAGAATTTGCCACCTGAACGGAAAAGCAAATATAGAAGTCAGCAGCATCGAGCAGACAAAAATGTGGAAGGTGAAGTCAAATTTCTCACCAGGTGTGCTCCTGACAGGCTAGCAGCCCTCGTAGCAGAATTGACAGAGGAACAAAAAGAAGCGGCATCTGAGATGGGATTGGGCAGATTGATTCAGCTGAATTGTGGAAGACTGAAAAGGAAACTATGCAGTTGGTTAGTTGAAAGGATAGACACAGCAAGTGGCACAATAGATTTAAATGGTAGTAAGGTAGAGCTTAGTGGTCCTAGTTTTAGTTACATAATGGGAGTTAGTGATGGTGGAAAACCTCTTCAGTTGGAGGGTGATAAGTCTCGAGTGGCGGAATACTTACAAAAGTTTAATGCAACATCCAGTGGAATTAACATTAAAAGATTGTCAGATATTTTACGTAATTGTAGGGAAGCCGACGATGATTTCAAAGTGACATTTATGTTATTTACATTATGCACTGTATTGTGTTCTCCAATAGGGGTGCACATCAGTTCGTCATTTTTATTTTCGTTGATCCATATTAACTGTATAAGGAAGATGAATTGGGCAACGTTTTGTTTCGATAGATTGATGCAAGGAATAATTAGGTACAAGGAGGACAAGCTTGCATACGTTGGTGGTTGTGTCCTATACCTAGAGGTAAATAAATAATTAATGTCATTCCATCTACCCTTAATATTTATCTGATTTGGTTGTATTGATTCGTTGTGAATATACCATTTCTACTGAGAAGTAATATCTTCTATCTATGGTTGTATCATGTGTCAGTTATTGTTCTTTAATTCAATTGTGTACGGAGGCCTTCATCGAGATAGAACAATCTGCCCAGTGGCACTATGGAATGTTGTCGAGATAAAGAGGTTGCTGAAGTGGATAGAGAAGAAAGGGGGTTATAAAAGCACAAGGGTAAGTTGTTCACGTGAATACGAACTTGTCGGTAGAGAGAAATTTTCAATGTTAGGAGCATTATATGAACTTAACTGTGTAAATTGTGAATGTGATATTACGAAGAAAATAATTCTGCAACATTGAAGTATGTGTATACTTTTATAGTTGGCCATTATTGAAAACCCGGCCGAGGGGAGGCCACCTGGTGGAGGCAGTTATACTTGTTCAGATGACGAGTGTATCAGTGGCGTTAATAGATATGAATGGAGTGCAACACCTTTGATTGTAGAGGGCAATGTTTTCGAGGCAGTTGATACCTGCAGCCTGTCAAAAGGAGTTGTTGGAAACATTAATATTGAAGGTTCAAGTATACTTTGTTTTGTTAATAATGCATCAGCAGCTGAAAGTCGACAATCATGTAGGGAGCAAAACAAGCATCTATCACGGCAGTACAGGGCTGGTCCATTTGTGGTTCCGATGTCACTACACTCCGAAGAGATAATGTTACTGGAATACATAATGGCTGAAGACCTAGACGAATGGTAAGTAACAATGTACATTGACAGCAAATATTGGATACGAGTCAAGAACTTCGTCGTAAGGAACGGAAACGTAGCATTGATTTCGGATATGTTTAACTTTATAAATGGTGCTAACTTATGTTGTTGGATTCAGGGAGACACTTGTGAAGACCAAAAGAAATTGTTTGAGTAGGAAAACCATTATGTCATTAGCACCTCGACGGGTTATCAATGCTGAGGTATGTTTTAAGAATATTGTTGGAAGTGTCCTTCATATTTAATGCATATGTTTTGTGATGGAAATTAATTATTGGCGAAACTTGTGAGGTAGTTGTACTGTAACGACTGTATCATGATGGGAAATTATTTCGTCTTCTAGGTTATTTCTACGCTGTCCGAAATGCTGAGTGAGTTCCAGTTGCTCAATGGCACAACGGGCCACATTAGTTGGTTTCTGCCGGTGCTTGACATGGTACATGAGTGGGCAACTAAAAATTACCAACATGTTTTATGTTTGACGGAATGGGGAGTTTATCGATATCTGACTGATTATAGTGTGTTATAATTATTTATGATTGGAAGTTGAACGTATCGCTCGTTCATTTTGTACGGTGCAAACCTTATCATTACTTGATACATGAAACTTATCAAAACTTCACCCCAACTTGCAGGCACATGTCGCGGGTGACGATCGTTTGTTGGAGATGTGGTTACGCAATATAGCATCCAATAATCAATGTTGCACTTACAAGGGCTCATGTGATAGGGTAGAGTAAATATAGATGCTTTATTTTTACAATATGAGATTTGTTTATAGTAGACTGCAATGTGATTGTTAAAGTTCGTACCGGTGGTAAGACAGATTGTTGTCCCCATATGCGATGGGATCGGGCATTGGTACTTGCTAGTAGTTATTATTACAGAGCTGCGCGCTGAGATATGGGATCCACTGGCAAGCTGTATGACGACAAACCTATTTCTGATGGAAGTGCATCGCATAGTGAGTGTATCCTTTACTGAAACAGTTTATGCAGGCTTTGACAACTTTGTATTTTTTGAATTTCATGTTTTCATTAATAGCATTTTATACATGGCGATAATTAATGACAATGAATTGATTTTACAGCTGAAATGTTTGGATGTGGTTCTGAAAAATGAGCGGGCAAATTTATGTCCTGGTGGTATTATATTTTCGAGTTGTGAAGTTTCACATCCATCATTAAAGGCGAAAGAGCTGCATGCCATCGATTGTGGACTATATGTTTGTCTGTTAATGAAGCAACTTCATCACAGGCAACGACCTTTGACAGAGGTACTGACATAAGTAATTCATGACTTACCTTAATAGATATGAGGCGTAAAAATCAAGAGAAATTGTATTAATATGTTTTTGTCTTAGATGCGGTGCGATTCAGATGCAGAACGATCAAGCCTTATACTGCAGTTGGTAAACTTTCGGGAGAACTTAGTTAAGGATAAAATTGTGGAGAGTGCTACCAGCTACCGTAGGCATAGACAAGCATTTGTTACCGTAGGAGAAGGAGAAATAAAAAAACAGCAAAGGCGGAATAGATTGAAATCAAAGAAAATGGGGCATGGCCAACGAAGGTAGATGTTATGGGATCGAGCTGTAAATTGTTGGTTATTATGTGGCTAACTAACCAAGTTTGTTGTTGCTGATATATTGCTTTCCAAGTGAAGACCAATAATCATCCATTTATATTAAGGGGGGGTGGTAGGGTTGTAATATACGAATTACCTTCATAGCATTCGGTAATTACAGTTACAACTATGTACATATAAAGTTCTGTTAATTAATGATTGAAATGTTTTTATAGCACTGACCATTTTACACATACACTTGCAAGAGTATTATTATGAATTACAGTTTAACCAACAATTCATCAGCACATGTACGGTGTAAGTGGCTGTGGATTATTTTATCAAAAATCTGGTGCTTGTTGTTAAACTAACAAAGACAACGAAAATATATTGGCAATGTGTGTACATTGTGTTGCATATATGATAGTAATTTCCAGAAGCTACCGTTATATCCCCTGCAATCCACACACTGTGGCCCTGCATTGTACAACCGTGAAGGCCGTGCAACAGAAATTAATTTTGCCTGCATATGGCTATCAGTAACATCATGCAAACTATTAGTTAATTACACACATTTGCAGTGCGATGGTTAATGCAGTTTATCCGTTACCGTTAGTGTCAAAGTTGCGTCATTTTACTGATTGTAAACCCTGTGCCTTAGGAAGAAGTTTGGTTGTTAAATTAATAACATTGACTCAATGTAAACGGAGGTAAGGGTTACTCCATACTTTTAGATTCCAGGATTACATGGTTGATTCATATTCGATTCCCACCCCAAATATTGGCATACGTACTGGCAAAAGTTGATGCACTTGCGTTATGTACAACATAATCTGGTAACAAGTGCTGCAGCATTGTGTCCTCCATTGAATCGTTATCTGTACTCATTGTATACGGCTGGTACCACGAATTTGAACTGGTAGCACGGCTGTTGTGACTTTGCTGCGAGCAATGTTGGTCGTATTCGTGGGTCCTGTTATGTTCTTTTCCCTTGTCTGTAATTCCTGAACGTCTCGTTGCAGGCAATGCAGTGTTCTCACCCATTAACTGACTGCTTTGGTTTGGATTGTCATTATGGTCCCCGTCCGGCTGTATAATAATTTTGCACTTTCGGACGGTATGTCCTTCATTCCCACATCGGCTGCATTTTCTCTGTTGTGAAGGACCCATTTTTGGCTTCTTCCCACATCCTTTTGTCAGTACAACCACGGGGTCATTAACGTCAAATCTTCTACCCAAATTCCCCTTTGGTTTTTCTTTAGCTATTTCACATGACATGGGCTCCAATTGCATGGATAATTTATGTATTCCTGCAATAGCTAACTCATATGCCTCACAACTTTTTGCTGCAACCTTCTGAAGGGTCCGACAAGCAGCATGAAGAGAGCCCATACGTGCGTCAACACTCATGTAATGTTGCCTCAATGTACATTGCACCTCTGAACTGAGGCCAAGTTTGGCTTTTTTGGTCCATCGAGCTAAAATCATGGAATGTGGAATTGAGTCTACATTTTCTACCTTCATGACAGCAAACATATGCGAACAAGGTATTCCTAGTGTCTCTATCATCAGACAGTCACAAGACACATTATCCCATTTCCCTTGTATGTTAACCCGCCATTCCTCATCTGAAACTTTCCACTTCTTCACTGTGAATGATTTAGAATTTTCTTCGCACGACACTTGCACAACTATATGCATCCCTTCCTGCAGTATTTGATCTCTTACCAGTCGAAATATTGGTCTGGTATAAACATCGGCAGCCGCTGACTCAAACGGCTTCATATGCGTCATAAGCACAGGCCGGCCATCTGCACTGTCAAAATCATCCTTCCCTTCAACCTCTCGTTGCCTATCTATTAGCCTATCCATTTGCTTCACAAATGCTATGAGCCGTAGTTTGATGCTCACATAATGGTTAAGATATGCATTCAATCCTTCTGATCGTTGTGTGCTTCTCATTCCACCAAAGAATTCCCCCCTCAAATATGCTTCAGCCCACATAGTCTTCTCCCTATACATCTTCAAAACCCATTCATGGGTTTGAACATTGTGGCGTTCAACCATTTCTTTCCACTTTTGCTCAAACCGATCTTTGGTATATGCTCGCAACATGCATCGACGAAAGTCTGATGTGAACTCTTTGTTAACATTAGCCTGTGCATTTCGGCCAAGATGCCAACAACAAAGCCTGTGATGAGAATGCGGAAACTTCTTCGATATAGCATTCCGCATGGCCTTATCACCATCGGTGATAACTGTCTTTGGTTGTTTCCCCTCCATTGCTGATAAGAAAGTGTGCAATAACCAAGTGTACGTGTGTTCAGTCTCATCCGACAACAATGCAAACCCGAAAACAATAGTCCTCCTATGGTGATTTACACCCAATAACACAACAAACGGCTTACGATAGGCATTTGTGCGATATGTCGCATCAAATGCAATGACATCACCAAAAATGGCATAATCTGCACGTGCTCCACCATCACACCAAAATAGATCCCCTAATCTGTTATTCTCAGTAATTGTGAAGTCATAATAGAATGCGTGATCCGCACTCTTCTTCCCTTCTAGATATGACAAACAGGTCTCCGCGTCAGATTCCTTCAACTGTCGCCGTTTGTGATCGTCCAACCGATTTTGGACATCTCTCCTCAAATATCCAACCTCCCTGTACCCACCACACCTCTCCACCATATATTCGTGTATCTGTGAAGGCCTTACGCCCACTTTATTCAGCGAAGATGCAGCTGCTAGATCTGGCTCCGTTATCCTTCTGTGAGATCTGATGTAGTGTACTTGCTCTGGAGGTGTTAGGGTGTGATTATGTTTGCCATTAAAATGAGTACATACCCATCCACTTTCCCCCTGTTTGGCCCCAATTCGAAACTCAACCTCGCACCCTGTTCTTGTTATAGGTCTTGCCTCTCGTTTTCGATTATCTCGAGCTAAAAACTTCTTACTCCTAAACCCCTGCTTGCTGCATACCCAAATCCTTCCAATTAACATACCCTTTGTGTTCCATCTCTTATTGTGCCTTCTGACTCCAAATCCTATGGCCCTTGCATATTCAGTGAAAAATAATTCAGCTTTTTCTTCTGATGCAAACTCCTTCCCAACAACATCCATTGATTTCAGGACCTTGTAATTAGTTGTCTGTCCCTCGGCAGTGCTTATCTCCCCATGTAAATGGCTTTGTGATGGATTGTTTTCAGATGGGATTGGTGCTTGTTCATTTGCTCCCCCAGTAAGTGTTGGAAGTTCATCGCCTGAGTCATCCGGGCAACCTTCTTCAGTATCTGAATAGCTTCCAGTTTCAACGACGTCATCAATTTCATATGCAATGTCGCTGTCGGCTTCACTATCTACATCAGAAGACATTATATCTCCAGCGTCTGCAAGATCAACAAAAACTCAAATTGTGCTGAAGCATTAGCCTCCATCGGTATGCATTACAAGTAACGGGACTAACCTATTATATAATTATTCATATGTAAAACAAAATTCTGAAATTCAAATCACAGATGAAAGTGACAAATTAACAAGGCATCAATGTAAACGGGATTCCCAACGAAAATAAGCTATTTAATTATAACTGAAATTAACTTTAAGCAAGCATGAAAACTACAATAAAAACAACGTATGATTTAGAATACAGCATCACAAAGCGATCTCAATGCCACAATCTCATATCCGCCAGCCGAAATTGAACTCCGAACTTGTCTTCTAAATTGGTTGGTTATACATGCAGTAGCTAATTTTGTTCTCTCGTTTCAAACAAAATCATAACAGCATTAAATTACCAAAATTACAAAATTAGAGAAAAATAAACGTAGAAACCGCAGAACCTGTGTAATTTATTCCATGATAACTGTTTGGTTAAACAAAACTAGGAAAGAAATATCTTCGGTTACCTCAAGCTTTTAACAAGAAAAATTTTGCGAAAGTTACGAAGGAAAGACAAGAGATTAAATTATAAATACACATAATATATGAATTATGAAAGAGTGCGGAGGAATATGTGCGTGTGTATTTCATATATATAACTGTGGGTACCCGCGTTAAATTGTAAACTAATTGTGGACAGGGTAGTATTTTCCACGCAATTGAGATAGCCGATAAATTGCGCGGAGATGACACAAACTTCCTGTTCTTATCGGATTGTGAAAGTATGCTCGTTGCACTACGAAGGTACGTCAATGCAGTTACTTGGTGGTGTTTAAATGTTATCTTCGGCGGGAAAATTACTGGTAATTCCCGCTGTAAACTTATTTGATTTTAGTGGTTCGGTTCCTGGACAACCACGATTGTCCACGTGACAACTTTAAACAAAATATTGATGATTTTGTCATAAAGTTTGACCTGGGTCAAACCCTCACAGCGTTAAACGACGCCATTTCGAGTAAAAAATATAATTTCTTGTCTTCGCTTTCAAATGATGCCGTTTACAGAATAATGAAACGCAAATCATAATCACTATCGTCGATCCCATTGCCCTTCATCTGCGAAACAACCCCCATTGCCCTTGAACGATGTTATCAACAGCAAATTTTTAAGCAGCACACGGAACCAAAAACACTTGGTTCACAGGAAATCACAACAAACAAAACCAAATGCATTAACACATCAATGTCTACATGCCAGAAAACAATTCCTTACATGACAACGAAAACTTACCGGTAAACATCCACACCTTGGCCATGACAATTATAGGGTAAACAGCCACAGGTGGTACTAATGAAACATCCATAAAAAACTCATACAAAAACCAAAATTCCCCCAATACCCAAATCATTGCAGCGGAACCACCAACACATCTTACCTGGATGCGTTCATTTAATTTCAATTGTAGTCTTCATGGATGCTCTCGGCAACTGCAAAATTGACTCCCGAATGGTGGCCCGATTTTCTTTTGGCACGGAGGCCTTCGCCCACATCAGCATCTTCTCCATCGCTGCTGCAAACTGTAATAAGTACTTCAGCAGGGGCCTTTCATCCTCGTCACCCTGAACGCCCTTGATTTCAATGTTCTTCACAGTGTGCACCAAACAGTGTGGCACATCAAAATCACTTTCAAGCCATCCAAACTGTTCTTCGGTGAATTGAAACCAACATTCCTGATGTCAAAGACAACAACGTATTAACTTTTAATGTGTTCACTGAACTCATTATAATTGCAACTCAATAAGATATTGACCTTGTGCAGGACAAGACTTTCCAAGTTCGGTGAGCTTCTTAGCACGATCGGCAGTACTCGCCATCCGATGGGTCCTACCCCCATTTCTATGTAGTTCAACTGACTAAAACTGGGGAAGCAACTGTCACAAGCATGGTCAACAGCCTGCACATGATAAAACTAATATCAGACTATGTTTAATTATTATCAAATCTGATAAGCATTTACTAAATTCTACCGCTGCTACAGTTGAACATAAGTCAGGATAATTCTGCTTTATCAATGCTGAATCAGAGGTACGACCATGCAAAATCATGCCTGTATAAAGACACTAGGGGATGAGAAGTAGTAACTGCGATTACTTACAGACATAATACCCGCAGATAAATGGAGATACTTGCAGCTATTGATCCCGGCGAGCAGTTGAATTGCCCGGTAAGGATCAACCTGTGCCCATTCCGCATGCATAATATCTAATTTTACTTTTTTCAGTGAATGCAGGTCATGCATCACAAACGATCCTAAAAGGTCAGAATAAATTTCCAGGCTTTCCAGTTTCGGAGCAGTAATTGTTAACATATAGTCCACTTCCCGAAATAACATATCCTCTGATCGAACTGTCAACTTGCAGGTTTTCAGTGTCGCCGACGAGATGATCAAATTCGGAGGAGGAGTATCATCATGCAATTCACACGTTACCGACAACTCTTCCAACGAAGGGCAGCTACAAAAGAGATTCTCAGTGACACTCTTTTCTGGGTTTTCCAGCCGCACACTGAGGATTTTGACACTTGGAAAACATGTCCCACTAGAAGGAACTTGGATGGAAAAATCTGAGTCCAGTGTAAGTACTTTAAGACACGCTGCACTGTAAATGGCTTCCGGTAACTCCACGCGGCTCTGCTGGCCAAGGTAAAGTTGAATCTCCCCAACTTCACGCATAAGGGCGGTCGCAATCCAATCATAGAACCTTGCCAAATTTGTAGGTCTGGAGCAATACAAAGAAAACTTGCCAATCTTCACGGGGTTTGTCCGAAGTAGGACTGTATGCACAAAGTCCGCAAACCCACGCAGTGGAACATAAGTCGAAGCAGGGGGCCGTAGGCATAATCTATCATCAAAGGACAAATTGGGCACTGCAGTCCATACATTCTTCCACCGTTTAGCAATAACGGATGTGGCCACTGCATGTTTTGTGGGTATATACGAAAGAATGTGGCAAAGGACCGAATCGGGTAATGCACTAATCCTGTCTGCATTACCACGATTTGTTTTTGACCTCCCTCTCTTGCGTTTAGTCACATTATTCTGTCTGTCATGCGCCATTACTGGAAAAAACAAAACCTGCAGATTACAAACACATACAATGTTTGGTAATTAAATAGCACCTTGGAAATAAATTTTATCATAGTCTTGAACTAAGGGCAGAGCTCTACTATCTGCCCTTACAGTGATTACTAATCAGTACTTTCGTTAATGCACAGACCCAGCAATTACAGCCACGACGCAGATATGCCTTACAGTGTTAACACTAAATTTTAGGCATTCACGGCCGACGTTAATCGCGATTGCATTAATAAGTTCATAGTTTTACAAATGACGGTTCCGATAAACTATTGTGTTGAAATGACGAAATTAAACTACAAATTCAATAACACAAAAAATTAAAGCAGTTTCAACAGTCCACCATCCCAAGATACCCCATAAACTGACCTTCGGTTAATTGGGGTCAACCCTGGAGACAGAGACCTCGTCGCTTCCTCAACAGCAAACACGCAAATCGACTGAGAATTACTTTCATTCAACGGCTACAGGGACAATGTTCCGTCGATTGCTTAAATACGACTATCCACCACATTCGATCGTCTTAAATTCTAAAAAACGGTTTGTACTACCAGAGGTGGTGGTGAAGATAAACGCATTAACCCTTTCGAATCTCGTCAAATCATTTTAAATTTTAGGGTTAATTTTCTCCTGCCCCCAAATGTTTCAACATTTTTCACCGCGTCCCCAAATGTTTCAACAATACTCACTCCACACCCATATCCGTTATGTTGACCGTTTATTCTAACAGTCAAAGGGCAAATTTAGAAATTCATATCCTAAATATTATTTGATGATAATAAATTAAATTTATTTGATAATTTAATTGATGGAATTATTATTAATTACCTTTAAATAAAATTTTTTAATGTAAATATTAATTATTAAATTAACATTTTATCTCATTTTATTTTTCTCTAATGCAAGATAAAGGGTATTTCAGACATTTACTTAAATTTCAAATAGCTCCTTTATACATAACGGTCAAATTAACGGAATTGGGTGTGGAGTGAGTATTATCGAAACATATGGGTGCGTGGCGAAAAATGTTGAAACATTTGGGGGTAGGACAAAATTAACCCTAAATTTGAAATCCTCCTTTGAAGTCTTAACCCGACGTCGTTCCTGTTATATCTGGGCCTGTTGGAAATTGCCTTACACAATGTGGCCCACCAACCTCGAGATGCAAACCCGAAAGTCTATGATATGCCAACGTTCAGGCTTCCACGAAGACTATCTTCATTCCCAAGGCACAGTCTTCTGTTCCCGGTAGGAAGGTTAGGAAAATGAACCTGCTTCACTATGAGACATATGCACCGATTTTGTTTACAAATATTGAACTGCTGTAATTTCAATGAGATTAGGTTTGACACAATTACTTTGGTGTTGATGCTGGGTTTCTTATGCAAATTATTATTATGATACATAAATGCTTTCTCAGAGGACTTGATTTCACATAATATCCACCTTGCAGATAGTTGTTAAATTGGTTGGTTATAATTTACATGGCTGGCCGTTGATTAAATAATCAATAATGTTATTAACTTGAATATATTACTTTTTTAAATACTAACGACTACATACTGATTCACCTATGTTGTCTTGCG
This sequence comes from Citrus sinensis, assembly GCF_022201045.2. Taxonomy (NCBI): domain Eukaryota; kingdom Viridiplantae; phylum Streptophyta; class Magnoliopsida; order Sapindales; family Rutaceae; genus Citrus; species Citrus sinensis. The sequence goes on along the minus strand of NC_068562.1, from coordinate 7,371,348 downwards.
ACGTCAAGTGGGGTAAGAACATGACAATCTCATTTTCGTTTCTTACTGAAACATCTTCCATTTACAATACCACGGCTCCGAACAACGCAACCTGGATTATATTGAGTTACAACACGTGTGTTCTTACGCCAGTATCTTAATCAACACTGCACACACAAGTACAATGCAACCGATGAATAATGCCAAATTGCCTGCTTCTTTTAACTTATCACCTGAAGTGCTTGCTTCTTCCACCTGACCCTTGAAGGCCCCTGATAAGTTTCCCCTTTCGGCTTCTTGTTCAACACCAGTGACACATATGGCCCCCTGTGCACGATGAAATGCTTGAAATGCCTCCTGAGCCTCTGCTCTGGTGGGGTAAGATTGGTAAGAGTTTCCGGGAAATCCAATCACTTGTCTCTGGCATTCCGACCATGAACCATAAATTCCAGGCACCCGACCCAGAAACACCACATAGTGTTTCCCCCGAGGCATTGTCTACAAACAATCAATATGATTAGTACTGTTATGGGGCATAATTTGTGAAATAAAATGTTAATAATATAATTGCAACTTTACACAACACTTGTCAGACCAGGGATATAAGATTAATGCATACAGAGGATCCTGGAAAAACTCACAATAAGCTTGGCCGGTTCAATACGATGTGCATCATAGTTTTATATTAACAAGGAGAGATATATTTGAGAATGAGTACGACTCCACAGATGCGCCGGTCGGACAGAAAACAGAATAACTTAAAAAAACTGACCTTCCTTCGCTGTTGCGTGGCGTTTGCTTCGGCGACCGTGGACCGCTGGGTAATGGCAAGGTTTGGGGCTTCAAATCTTGATTTGAGATATCCGGAACAAGATATCACGCAAGCCAAAAAGCTCCAAAGATATCAGTGGACGGCAGAGTAACCTTTATTTGCAAGTTTGAACTAAGTGTTTGCGTCCATTGACTGCTTCCTTAGGAACTGGCTGACTCTTATATAGTACTCCAGTGTTCGTCACGTGCCAGAGTCTATGTTATGAACGTGTGCGCCAACAAAGTTGGCGAAGTTATCACCTGAAGGCCTCGTTTGCTTTAACTATAAATGCATGAGATTACTTAAATAATCGTACTACATTGATTGCCTTAAAATATTCATTGTGGCATAAAATAAGTGGAGTTAGTATTTAGTACAATCAAGTTAACAACTTTATGTCAATGGAGGTGTGCCGTGAGATAAAATTTAGACATAGGATTGGATATGGAATGAAGTTAAAAATTCGTCTCTATTACTCTGATAATTAATGTTATGTTTATCATTAAATAATTCAGTAAAATATAACATTAAAACTATACCAAGTGAAATATAAGAAATTAACGGAAGAATTAACATCTTATAACAAATGACACTTAAGTAATTAGTAATTTATTTAAGTTACAGATTATGTCATTTTAAAATAAAGGTAACGTCATGTTCATAAATGAATATATAACACAAGGGTAGTTACTAGCCAATATCATGTCACACCAAACATTAACCTAAATTATTTCTATCCCAATGGAACTTTGCATGAAACATAATATAGTATTATAAATAGTTATAATTTATTGCAATTATTTGTAAAATATGTATAATTTTCTATACAATATAGAAAAAGAAAAAAATTATTATGAATTATATAATTTTTCAATACATTTCCACATATAACACAAATGCGGAACCTCACCGCATGCACAAGCACTTATGCTGTTAAACACATACAATGGTATCATAAATATACTTCTGATGCAAACTACAGTTTGATATATGTCATTCGAATTAACCTATCATATTAATAATTTTTGGCTTCGTTATTATTATAACGACCACCCATTGGTTAAAGCTGATAAATTTACTTACAATAACTTATATTATTTGTACAGCCATATGCAATGGATGGTCAAAATTCACAGGGAAATAGTTGTATATGGTATTGTCAGTACTGTTTCTGCGTAGTTGCATTTACAATGGCTCACCCAACAATTCAGCCAACAATACTCCAGTTATTGTTTGTGGGGGAAGGGAATCATGACTATATGTGCATGCATTACGGTTTGGCCCCATTGACAGTTATATATGTGCAACACAATTAAGAATATAAATAACAATGTGCTAAAGTAATGGTTATTAATTGTACCAATGTTTATGATACAGAATATTTCTCATAATTAACTATACAAATAATGAATAACATTGAAATTTTTTTATTTGCTCTGTCCACTGGAATGATTGAGCAACACAAAGACGAGTCAGAGGATTAATCACATAGTAATAAGCTAAGCATCGTTATAATTATTAGTTGTGCTATTGGTGTTGTTATTAGTATAATTGGGATTTTCATGAACAATGGTGTTATTCTTACCACCAGTATTATGCAAATTTATTAAACAACTATTACTATAGGGTAGGGTATAACACCATAACTCCTCGCATAGTAAACATGGAGGAGGGCACATGGCACAGGTAATGTGGCGGCAGGAACTATATACAACTGCATGTTCGCATAAATACAAAAAACAAAAACAAAAAACCCGACCACAACAGCTGAAGTTGGGCGCGACTCCAACAAACGGAGATAATCCAAGTCGGGTGGTGACACGTAAGTAAGAAAGGAAGAAAAGGACAAAAAAACCCCCACATTACATTATCACTATCAATTAACTAGTCAAACAACTTGGTCTGGATTCGCTGTCGGAACTTCTGCATCTCCACTTGCCCCTCCAGTGCGTCGTTGCTCAGATGACTGGAATGCAAATAACAAAATGTCAATGACCATACACAAAACGTATTAACACATTTTATAATACGACTGCACATATGTGAAGTTACACACGATGCACCCTGTGGACATAGTGTGGGTAGAGTTCAATGTATTTATACCTCCCCTTCATTCCTTGCAGATGCCTTGGTTAGAATAGGGTTAACGAGCTTGCATGTACGCTTGCTGTGGCCCACACGACCACAATTTTGGCACTTGTACTTGCGACGTTCATTGGACTGCTCGTTTCCACCCGGAGGCATAACAACTTCAGCATGAGGAGGAACCACTGTACGAATCTGAGAAGCAATAGCATTGTTTGGTTCACCAGATGCAACTGCGGGTCTTGGGGTGCTTATAGGAACAGCAACTGGAGGAGCAGCGGTCTGGGATGCACTTTCAACTACAACTACCTCAACTGGGTTGGAAACGAGCGGATGCAAAGATTGGGCGTCGTGGCCGTTTACAAGGTTGGATACAAGAGGAGGCAGCGGCTGTGATTCACGTGAGTCAACATGGTTGGAAACAATTGGACTCACATGCTGTACTTCATGGGCCTGTGGCACACCACCTAAGTCATGAATGACGGGGAACTCAGACGAATTAACCACCATTCCAGGAAAGTGCTGAAGGCTCCCATGCGGAATAAAGTACACCCAAATGTACAGTCTAAATTCTCCCCTTGAAATGCATTGGTGGACGATAACCCTGAGCAGAGCATCGCTGTGCACCCTAACCACTCGACCCAGCCACCGGGGTGCCACCATTGGCCTGAAGATATGGTTAGGTGGGGAAAACTCGTTATGCAAGGCAGACGAAGCCACATTACACAGGTACAGTATTTGGAATCGAGTGGGTTGATCTGTGTGAATTGCAATTCTGTCACCCATATATTCCAGGACGAATGTGAATTCAAGGACCGCGGGGTGATTGAGGTTTGGAGGGTTAAGAATTTGGTATTGCATTTGTTGTCGAGGGACCCCAGTAGGAATCGGTGCCTGGTGGATGAATCCTACTGGGGGATTTAAAGCTGGTTCATGCACAAAGGGGTGGTTGAGTGGGAGGGGACTCATTCGGGGGCCGCGGTGCAGGGGTGGTTGATTTCGTAGTGGGTTCATGAAAGATGGTGGATTCAGTGATGGGATGTTGACAGTTTGTGGATTCCTCGGTCGGGGGAGCGAAGGTGGTGGATTCAGTTGTGGCAGGTTGGGAGGAGGTGGAGGATAATCCATGCTGTTAACGGCATGCAGATGGGACATTTGGGGAATGCAATGTGAATGTTGGTTGTCGTCTAGACGCGGGAACGACGCCATTTCCTCCCTGCATGAACGGTCGTAGTGGGTTAGTTTGACTTAAATGAAAGGGCATTTTTTTTTTGAGAAGATAAAAGGGCATTTAGTTGAACAATAAAATCAGGACCATTCTTGCACGTGCTGGGAAATAGCAATCGTCCGCTGCAAAAGCATATAGGTGAAAAACATGCTGGTAAAGCACAGGAAGTTCAGCTTCGTGACAAGGTGGTGCATTTTGACTTTGTGATGACCTTTTAAAAGACAGCACGCGGCTTGTCTGCTCTTGGTTTCTAAGATACATTGACAGTAACCATCATAGGAAATTGACATTCAATAAGGCGTAAATATTCGTTAATTTTATCCAATTGGGCGAAAACCTCATCCATGACTCATCCATAAATGCAAGGCATTAAACATATGGGGAAATTAATTAAGGCAAAATTTCGCATACACCGGGTTTCTTTGTTTAGTAAATTAGAAGACTCCTGAAAGTAAAAGGTGACACAGTTGAAATACACCACTGACAACAACAATGTCATGCAAAATTTAAATGGCAATTTGAAGGCAACCCATATACGAAGGCACATAGCACCAAAACACCAGATCCATAGTTGGTAACGCACAAGCACTGAAATAAGGAGCGTAGAACAAATTTAAAAAGTGAGGAGAAAACGCACCTGCGCTTATGTCAAAGAAGAATGGATTTGTTGCAAAACTCGGCAGCCAAGCACGAGATTTATTGCAATTTTTGGGTGGTACTGTGATTGATCACGTGGAGATTGAATGCAACTTTTTCCCATTGCCCAGTCTTTGCAGGAGGATTGACAGTCTTATTCAATTCCTGTATATGATGTGACCCATGGTCACGGGGAGTCATAAATATAAACGGCATTTTGAGAAGTAAAGGCGACAGCAAGTAAAACTTTCGCTGGATATTTGGGTCTACCCCATTGTAATATTGTAGCCATAACATCTGGTGGGTGACGTTAACATTGCTGAAAGCGAATTGAACAACCACACAATCCCGTGCAAACAAGCTTAATGGGGTACGTGGTCCCTACCATATCTAACTACTGCAATAGTTGCAACAGTTAGTAGCAATATATTTGAACATGTGATAAATTGACTCTGAATCTTGGCCTCAGTCTGCCTAGGCCATAGTGGATTTTTGCCGCGATCTTGGCTAGCGTTATGTAAATCTTCGGAATATTAGTAGCACTTGATCCACTTTTACTTATTCTGCACCGCATGGACGGCGTATCCCTTCTTTGGTGTACTAAGTTTACTATTACTACATAAACAACTTTAACAAATATATTGGCGTTCATTGGACAGTAATAAATATTAATTTCTTCATTCAGCAGTTTGAAGAACTTAGTTGGTTGAACTAGTATTTAATAATTGGTTCGATTTGGTTTGAATTATTAAATAAACAGTGGTAATCATTAAATACTATCAGTACTGAGGGTTCAAATTTTGAGGGGGAACCGAGACAAAATAGTATTACGTATATTGTTAATCTAACTAATTTTATCATTGTATAGTCACCATATGAATAATAGTATTATCGTTGTTATTATCGTTATGATACTGTAATATTAATACCAATGAACTGAACAAAGAATTAGGGTTTTGTATATTGCACGGCTTATAACTTCACATTTGCAAACCTTTGGCTTTGACAAAATTGAAGCAACTTACGTTCTTTGTTGGGTGTGTAGTTTATCCCTTTACGCTGAACTCTGACCAAAACAAATAATCGTTATCAATTTTATTGGTCCGACATGTTTAAACTAAAGGCAGGAACTGTTGAATGAAGACTAAGTGCAGCATTGGCCAATAAAGTCAATGAAGAGGACCCACTACGTCAAGTACAAAGGCTGCAGCGAACAATATACACAAATCCCAATACTGTTACCTTTAAAGGCCTACTGACAGTGCAGCCAAAAATAATAACGCTGAAAGTCGGCCGTGACATTTTTTTGTATATCATTTTTCACATCTGTAACAAACATAAGGCGTAATACGACCGTTCGATCTTCTATTCTTTGTTTGTTCACTCCTCATCGAACCACTTCCAACGGCTGATGCTGCAGCCTGTAGCTTACAGATTATATAAGCTAGTCAATTCCCAGTTTGACATGTGACAGACGACGCCAACTATGGCAACGCAGAGATTGATTGCTTGGAGCTTACGTGGTTGTAGATTTCAAATAACGCGTGGCACGTTATATATTCAATTGTTCTTTAGGATAGTAAATCGGAGTGACACTCCTCACCACGCACAATACATCTTCTGAAGCTGCTGTTGAAGCGCCAAAAATGGGTCACCAGTCTGTAACAGTACGCAATAATGAAATGGTATACTTTGAAAACCTCGCCACTATAATGACAAATAAACGCGGCTATTTATTACAGACGACCTTAGTAAGGACTGTTTTCACGACATGCAACGCGTGGCACGTGTTTTTAGTAACAGTGCGAGTAGATTAAATCTCTGACAGCAAAAGCATCGACCACAACGTTTAGCCACGTGGATGATATTGCCTGTATACATCAAATTTCATTATCTATAAATAAATCGTTAATTATCGGAAATACAAGGCAGAAGGTTGCAGTGCCAAAGGGTAGTATTTCAGCAGGAGCTGGCTAAGTTACAGCTTCTGTAACATACAGATCCCACGTAGGCAGCTCGTGATTGGTTAGCTAGCTACCAAACTAAAACAATTGCATGCTTTTAGTCCATATGCAGGACAGGTGTGGTGTATGCATTGGGCATAGTAATGTGTGGGAAAAAATTGTTCTGTCTCAATTGTCAATATCGGCTGTACTCACAGTGGGTCATATGCAGGCTGGTGCCATAAGATCGCCACCCGAAAATTATTCAATGGTTATAGATGTAGTCATCTGCACATTACATGGCCGATGTAATGCGACTAACAACAACAATCGCAATAAGATAAAACCTCAGTACAAATGAAGCATTAGTAAACAACAATCGTTAACCAAAGTAATATTATTATTGCCCAGTGAGTAAATTATTCCAAATATATAGCTGCGTAGTTCTTAAATTAAGCGTTAATTTCTTACCATAGAGATGGAAAATTCATAAACAAGCCAACTAGACCATGAATATATTGCTGGGACAATAAATTCCAGCATATTCACAAAACTTCCAGCGAATAATGATATGCCACGAAGCTATGATCAGTTAGTATGGTAAGACCATTAATTTAGTAACTGGATATCAAATGCAATCGTTGCAAGTAGGGGTGTTAATAATCCAATATGATCCGCTCAATATGTCTGATCTGCTGAATATGATCCGTATTAGTTCGATCCGTGGATTGGTGGATTGGATATGGATTGAAAATTTAAAAATCCTCGCTCGATAGATTGGATATGGATTTAATTCTGTAAATCCGCATAAATTCGTGAATAAGAAAAATAAATAAATAAATATATATATATATATATATGTAATTAATAAATTATTATAAATATAAATAAACAAATTATAAATGTGCCATTGAATAGTTACTAAGCACTAGAACATATCTTAGCTATTACCCATTAATATTATGAAATGAAAAATAATTAAATAATCAAACACGACGCAGATATAATTTGTAAAAATTGTTACACAAATTTTGAACAATTAATTTATGCGCACTAACAAAAGCAAAGTAACATAATGCCAAGTTTACAATAATGGGAAAACAACAAACCCTAAGCTTCCCCACCGTTACACACATTAACAAAACTCAATACTGGTTGGATACAGTATCGACACGAATTTAAAGGACATTGTGCGCGCGATTCCGGCGAGAGCAAGTCATCGTCATTCGCAAGTCCATCGAGCCATTTCACATTCACTAGTTCTAGCGGAACAATTTCATTATCACAACATTCAAGATCGCCACCCGTACGACTTATGTTGTTTCGCATCGTTGATGCCTCCGTAATCATAACTTTTCGACAGGCGCAACAGCCCTGGTGAAGGATCAGATTGTGGTTACTTTCTGAAACTTGGTAATTTCAATTAATTGTGGCTTAAATTGAACAATTTATTTATGTGTTATATTAACGTATTATTGCAACTTTAGTTGAACAATTAAGCTTGGTGTGTTATATTATGAAACTTTGAGTGTATTATTGTATATTTTTTTGAATAATTAGTCTCGATGTATGATATTTTGAAACTTTAAATTTATTATTTTATTTTATTTAAACAATTAATTTATTAAAAAATTATTCAAATTTAAATTTAATTGGTACCAAAATTAATTGTATATTACATTTATTTATTTCATTCGTTGGAGAGAACAATAAAATTTTATTTCGAAAACAATTGCGCAAAATGGTGGATTGCATATGAATTGAGTGAAATCCGCATCCGATCTGCAGACGTATGGATTGGATTTCGATCGAGTCCAATCCGTATATGATCCGCAGATGTATGGATTGAATTTGCATTGAATAAGGCAATCCGTGGATTGCCTTGGATTGAAAAATTATAATCCGTAAAATCATCGATAGCATTTGAATTTAAATTTTCCATTCCGTAAAATCCGATTCGCAAACACACTTAGTTGCAAGGACCATGTTCTGCCAACAATGGGCCTTGGACTGCACAGTACTGCTCCAACCCGGGAGAGTTCGATTTGAACATCGCACGACAGGAGCATAGAAGCCCACAAATAATTTGCGATCAACGACAACAGTGCTGCTCCAATTTCGAACATTATTTCTATAATGGATTATTACCTGAGGTCGTAAGGGCCGACTATAATGATGGAATCTTCATCTACAAGGCACATACAATGGCCACACGTCAAACAATTTGTCCACATTTGGAAATCTAAAAAAATTCATAATCTTAATTTTTGGCGGCACCATTTACAGTGATACCAAATTAACCTCCCATTTTGGTTGCACCTCCTCACAATAATAACACACGACGTGGGGACGATTTCTGCTGTCGAAGGAGATGTTATAACACATCCTGCAATGATAAATTATCTTTATACTTCAGCCATGGTCCAATGCGAACAGTGACCAGAAGTTGTAGTTCACAGTAAGCAAACGATCTCCACTATCTGTTGTCTCACGCCGACGGCCGAAATGCGTGTTCCTTCAACTGAGAACAACCGATGATGGCAAAATCGTATGCAAAGGGGCATCATAAATAAACGGCCACCCGTACTGTAATTCTAGTTTGACAAGGTATGCATTCCAGTTTCTATGAGTTGAACAGACAATATGCTCTGTAACCATGGCGGGGGAAATGGGTGGGAACGTTAATTTCATTGACACATAATAATGGGTTTATGCAAGTGCCTTTCTATCGGAGAGTAGAAAATAGTTTACCCGGCATTAACAATAGCGTAGGCAGAATAATTTAATTTCCCTTTTAATTTATGACGAAAACAACCAGTAGCCGCCTTCATAAGGCAAATGCCCTCTGTGTTTGATTTCGCATCCATGGCCGTCACCATCATTACAGGTGTAGAAATTAAAATGTTTTTCACATCCTCAGCGGCAATGGGAATTTAATTGCACTGGGAAAAAAACCTTTCGACCTATTAGTTTAAGTTAATAGTTGGACAGTACATGCACATTATAAAGTTTGGTTCAAAATTGTTCTTCCAGTTCATTACATAATTTTGTATTTACAAAATCAGATGTTTCCTAGTACTGCAGCGGTCTTGGTTCACAGTAATGATGGACATTCATATTTCCTATTGTTGCAGGTACTGTAAGGTTGTGTGTTGTACTAATGCGAACAAGTATTTGTTACTAAATACTAATTGACAACTGAGACAGAGGAACAATTTAGGTCAGTCGCCATGCATAAATTTGTACCATTTTAATGCAAACAACCACAATTGGGGCTACGTTCATATCAGAATTTGGCCCACTCAAATTCCATTATGTCTTCGTAAAGAATGTCGTCATGTGCAACAAACTTGGAACCTCCAATAATTGCTGCCATGAGGATTTATTTTTCAATGTTCCACGCACTAATGCTATGGGGAAAGTTGATAATGTTTTCAAATAGTCGGGACAGCCATGGTCCTAATATTGGCAGTCAATTTTTTTTTTTCGCAACTAACCCCTGCTGCTGTCATCTCTTCCCCTGCATGTTAATCGAAGACAAATGGACTACAATCCGCATGCTTGTGGGTGTCGCTCAGGAACTTCATCAGCTACCTGCCAGTGCGTATGGACAAAGGAGACAAGAGCCACAGGGTCGCCTGAGTATTTTAGGGGCTGCCGCAGGGCATTCCACACAGGGTCAGAAGCAATGAAGGACATTACCGAGACAAGTGCAACATTGAAACATGCTGATGCTAGTATGAGGAAAAGAAATGTTGCAAGGATGTTGTTTCCTCAGCGTATAGTGCAAGCAAATGAAGGGTATGCTGTATCCCGTGGCCACGTCCATGGCAATTATGTGCATGAACAGTCCATTATCATTGACGAACCGAAAATGAATTCAATAACCACTTGGTCAACAGGTGATTGTTCTGTTTCAAACAAAAGGAGGCAACTAATTACAGACGCTGAAGTTGTACGACTTGTTTCTATGATCAATACAGACAATACAACAACCAATTGCCATGCTTCAGCTAATCACTTATCCACACCTGCCAAGACAATGGCGTATCCAACCTCATGGGCATCAGACAAAGGGTGGGAAACAGATTATGATTCGGCAGATGAGACCGTTTATTTAGCAGACATCACTGCCGATGATCATGAATTGGAGTGGTGTTGGACTGGATATGAGGAGGAGTTATTTCAAATCGAAAGAGACAGGAAAAAGGGGGCTAGTAATGCGGATGGCTTTTTATTTGACAATGGCCCCGACAATCGAATGGTGATGACGCTGGGACAACGGTTCGAAGATGATTTTCAGTTTAGAAGAGCCATAGAAGTTCTAGCAATTCGGGATGGTATAAAACTTTGCATAATGCATAACTCAAGTAGCTATGTCAGCTGTGAATGTTCGGACTTGGACTGTGATTGGAAACTCACTGGAGTCAAAGAGCACACAAGCAATGTATTTGTCATATCAGATTTAACTCCAGAACACACGTGCAAAAAACGTTGGTTAAAATTGCAGTGGGGGACAAAGTGGATTGCAGCAAAGTTCCTCCATATCTGGAAGGTTCATGTTGGCCAGGAGATCAGCGTATTAGCGAATGAAATTGCTGCTACTTATGGCATGAAATGCCCTCTTTGGAAGTTGAACGCAGTGGACAGCACGGCAACAAAGTGGCTTAGAACAGACCACGCACACGGATATGCACAGCTTATACAGTATAAACACGAGATGGAGGATATAAATGACCGCAATATCGTTATCATAGAAACAACAACAGATCATCCGTTGAGCCCGGAGGTGTTCAACCGTATGTTTGTTTTCTTGTATGACACTGCATATGCATTTAAGACAAGATGTCGAAAACTCATAACAATTGATGGGTGGGAGATTGATGGTCCTTACAAGAGTGTGATGCTGGTTGCAGTGTGTCGTGATGGGAATGATGCTGTGCTCCCTATTGCATTTTGCGAGGTTCAAGAAGAGAACTTGGATTCATGGGCCTTTTTCCTTACGAATTTAACCTACGGACTTCGCTTCGAACGTGGAGAAGGGTTGTGCATATTGGCCGATGGGGATAACGGTGTTGATGAGGCTGTTGAAGAATTCCTCCCATATGCTGTGTATAGGCAGTGTTGTTTCAGCCTCTACGGTAGAATGGTTGGAAAATTTCCGGATGTCGGAGTTCATTCAGCATTTTGGGGTGCATGTCGGAGCACAGACAGGAAAAACTTCATATACCATATGTCTATCATAGAAACGGTAAATATAGAATGCCATAATTGGCTGAAGGACACTGACACCAAAACGTGGGCACTGTTTTCCATGCCACAATGGGTGAAGAGCACAGAAGTTACCAAAAGTTCCAGTGAACAACTTAGAATTTGGTTGAGCAAGTTCTTGGACTTGAATGTGGCACAAAGATATACGACAATAACCCGAACAATTGCTGAAATGTTTCAGAGACGATATTTGGCTGGCTGGGAATGGGTTTATGACAAAATCACACCTACGGCAAGACAACAAATTATACATAATGTGTTTCAAAGTGATGGATGGAATGTTGATGTGCCTTCCAACAATGCAGTGTCTTTTGTAAGTCGGCATGGATTTGTCTTTGAAGTTAACAGGGAACTTATGACTTGCTCTTGCAGATTATGGCAATTGTCTGGAATTCCTTGCGAGCATGCTTGCCGATGCATTCACAGTTGGGCCGACAAACTCGACAAATATGTACATAGGCTATGGTCAGTCGATGAATATAGATCCGCCTATGGACCAGGAATGCAAATGCTTCGAGAAATAACGCATTGGGAATGGCAGACAAAAGCTAATGTTTTGCCGCCAATGAAGAACTCTACCAATTCATCGGGAAGTAATGAAGCAAATTGTCACTCCAAGGTAACAACCCTTAACGACTTATTCCCTTATTAAACTATATGATAGTTTTTTACATATCATACAATGTGTTCGTCACATTGAAATTTCATTGTGTCCCCCCATACTACGGTATCTTCTCCATCCAACCACGGCCTCAGTCACGTTTTTTGGATGACGATTTGCTGGACGGTCGGAATAGCAACACCTGTACAAGTGAAGACACAATCAGTAAGATAATGATATTAATTTTTTCCTCCATTCCTTCCTTCCAAAACACTAATTTGTCGCTTTCAATGTAGGCCTTTAGGTGCGACCTCACCAGGCGGAGATCAATCCGAGCATCCGGACTTCCGTATGTATGTCCCCACGTGCATCGTTAAATTTTGATGTCCTATGTTTTGTAACTATTTTCAATGTCACATTTAAGACCAAATATGGATCAAATGTGCAGTTTTTACTCACCTTTCGGGATAACTTGTCTTACCTACATCGCTTGCTCGCTGCGTATGGAGATGTTTTCATTCCCGTAAAAACCATTGCTATTTGCAATTCCATATAATAAAGTATATCTTATTCACGTGTCGCATTATTGTCTCTATTGCCGCTTATTAGTAAAACTACAAATCGTTACGTAAATGTGGCGACACCTTTGGGGTTTTCCACATGTTTCCTACAATTTTTCAGCATGTAGGGATCTTCCTATATATGATAATATTTCACAAACCTGTTGCATCAAACCCATTCACGAAATGTAATTGTTGACTTTCCATGTAATTTGTCACTTTCCTGCTGGACAATGGAAATTCATATCTTAGCAAATGCATCAAACATTCCATGTAATTATCTCTGCCGGCATATCTATGTTTTCGTTGCTGTAAGCATTGCCCAATTCAATAGCCACGGTCTTTAATTAGTCGTATTTGCTGCACCTAGAGGCAAGTACTACTTTATACGCAACCAACACAACCTGACCTTATCTGTTGTGGCCCACGGCACCATGTAATTAACAACACCCACAAATTTACTTTCCAACCTGATTTTACATCATTTGACAGCAAATTTCTATCGTAATATGGAGATAAGTGATGATAATACTTTATTTATGAAGATAGTCCATAATTGCTCGACTAAAACTACAAAGTAGTTTTTTCTCAAGGGCCAACAAAGTTAATAAGGTCCATTTGCTATTGTATACATGTTTCTTTATTTGACTTTGCGTTTTCAAGCCCATAATTTCACTAACACAGAAATATTTTATTTCACATAAGGTCCATTCTTCATTGTAGTTCATTGAATTTTATGAACTTACATTACCTTTTAAAAAACCTTCACTTACAAGATAATACCGCCTATTATAATTGAGGGTCCAGCAAAAATACATGCATTAAAACAAATATTGCAAGTTAATTCAACTGCATCACCATGTTGACAACCATTATCCCACAAACTCAAATTCCCACTATCAATATCAGTACCAACCTACTAACGTTGAAATTTGAGTTATTCATGTCAATTATGCTACCACGAAGCAATCAAAACACAAGCTATGATGGTTTCTTTCTTCGTTAATAACCAGGCTATCAACTCCAACTCATACACTTAAAATGGTAATAGATTTACCCTCGAATATGGCAGAACGTTAAACGCCTTCATATCCAGTTCCTATGAAGGCCTCACGATGGATTGGAACTAACCAAAGCCCAAATTAACATGTACCAATTTTTCCTTTTTCCAATTGAATATTGCATTAATATGCTTCGGTACCGATGTAAAGCATGTCCTTATACTGTCGTCATCTTCTTTCTTCAAACTAATTAACTCTAACATGTAATTTCATTCCTGTAAATTTACTTTAATCTCATAGCATACATTACATTATTTATTTTTAATCTCATCGCATACATTACATTTCCAGTGTCCGATTGATATTTCCAGTTTATCGCCTCCGCGGGGGGGGGGGGGTGCATCTATCACTATACTACTTAATCAGCCCTTCATTCTTCTCATCCGCCGCCAATATCGTTCATCTTTGTTCTTTACCACATGTTCTTGTTCATTTAAAATCGATATGTTGGTCCACATCCCCCTCCACACGAAGGTTCACTTTTACGGGTGTTCGCGTCTCAGATTTTGCGGATTGCACATCAATCCATATTTAATCCACAATTTTACAGATTTAAATGTGTTCAATCAAATCAAATCCACTGATTACTTAAACTGAATCGAAATCCATTTCATATTTTTTCGGATCGGATGCAAATTAGACCCAATCCATATGTAATCCATAGTTTGCCGGATTGATTTGTAGATGCAATTTTTTTTTTCATCAAATCTATGCAGTATTTATATAAAAAAATATCTCATTCATATTGTTTTTTTAAATTAATTTTTCTAATGCAAAATTTACTTTACTATCAGTTAAAATCATAATTGAACAACATATTAATTCATATTAATCTACGATAATACATTCATAATTTCCAATTTTAACACACCGATATACAAATTTTCATTCGTTTTGATCAGTACATCAAATGTAACTAAAATTAACAATTTCTAAGTTCAAACTTCAAAGTTTCGGTGTAACAGCAACTATTTATGAAACTCGAGATGCTTCAAAACAAAGTAAGCAATTAAATTTTATTTCTTTAACTGCTGAAGTGAAATAATTATGCCTTGTGCATGCTGTCGGGGATAGCTTCGGTGTTATATGCCAAAATTTTTTGTCTTGCTTTTTATTTCTTAATGTTTACGAAGCTATATTTACTTATTTATTTATTTTTTTCAAATTGTTATCGAATAAGATATAATATTGTGTTACTTTACCTATATCTAAATTTTACATTTTTTTGTACAGTACTCACTACCATTGCTATATTTTTTAGTTTTATATTTTTATTTCAATATATACTATTTCTCCTGATTTCACGAAATTTTCCGCATTTACTGACTTAAATCCTTTTCCAATCCATCTAATACGGATTTTTTTTTTTATTTGGGTCTTTTCTGTAACAAACTATAAAACTCATAGTTTTTATTACTTATAATAAACAATTTATACTGTCAACAAAAATACTTAAAATAGAGTGTCGAAGATATTTTTTTCTTTCTTTTTTCCTCTTTTAATTGATCTGTCATCTCAAAAATACCTCCATTTCTTAGTTGATGATTTACTATTTTCCAAATTATTATTATTACGCAAATTATCATCGTCGTTGTCATTATTATAATATTAAGCATTATTAGTTTTATTATTATTGTTGGTGTTATTCAAATTTAGAAATGACATGGCCTATTATATAAACTCTAACGATAAAATTATAATTACATATTATTCAGGTTAAAGGGGAATTTTCCCCTTTTTTCCCCACCACTTACTTTTTCAATGCATTGCCTGATTATTTTTTATTAGTATTATTATTATTATTATTATTATTTTTATTACATGCTACATAACTTTTCTTCACATTTTTTTATATGGTTTTCATTTACTCAACTCAAACGCATTTTTTCCTTATCGAATTATACACTAACTCAACTGTTAATTCAGGCCAGGCTACTTTTAAGATTAGAGTTGATATTTCGCATTTTTTTTCCCACCAAGTACGCAATTCATTACCTTAAATCGACTTCCAATTGATTTCGTCACTGTTTTCGAACATTTCAAATCATTATAACCCCAACCCATACTTGCACGCTTCCAACTTCTTGTTTTTAACCAATACTTGCATGCACCCCTTTTTCTCTTGTTTTACATGCGTTACTTTAAGATCTTCCAACCCACTACAGGAGTTTTTTTGGTCAAAAAGTGATTCCCTGCAGTGTTACCGGCACATTACCTTTATCTCAGGTTACTCCCTTGCGTCTGTGTGTCTCTTCTGCAGCCAACAGATGAAATCTAACGGTGCCCATGCTACAAGACAAACGACTTGGGTACGAAACCCCTGACGCAAAGTAGCTGCGGCCTGAAAAAGATATGTTATATGCATGTTTATAAATGTGTAAATAAATTTTATTCAATATTATATTCAATTCAATCTTTACATTCTTATAGCAGCTTAACAATGAGATTTAATTACTAAACACATATAACTGTTTTTAAAATTCACAACATTTTAAAAAATAAAATTTTACCAAATATTTAAGTGATTTCTTCCCAACTGATTATTTCTACAAAAACTACAACATTACCAAACATGCCTTTTTTATATGTTTAGCAATGTTTTAAATTGTCAAATGATCACTTATTTAACAATGTTGCAATCAAGAAGCCTTTGGTAAATTCTCTCTAAAGTCATTAGCAAATAATTAGATATTATATTGATTTATAAAGGTAACTTAAAGCAGCTTTTCCAAACTTGATTATTTGAAAATCAATTTGTTTTAAGGTACACAGCAAAATTGTCCTCTATAAATATTTATTCTTTCAAAAATACCCTCATACAACAATTAATTAATACATAAAATTTTATAAATTAAAAGTAAAATTAAAAATGACTGCCGGAATATAGTCTCAGCGTCGTCACCGGTGATATTTTTGTGGCGCCAGCCAAGAGAAAGTTGTCTTTCAGTGATAAATCTAATAGCAATGAACTTGAAATTTCACAATGAACGTGATGGTAGTGGTCTCTTTAGCAAAAATAATTTGGTGGAGTAAATGCCACCCAAAGGTTGTGGCAATATAAGGCCATCATCTAACGGTGGTGAGGTGACTTGCACCACCACCTCCATTAGATAGAACAACTCTCGTAGATTCTATTCATGTAGAGATTAATTAAAAATTACCTTATTTTAATGGCAAGGTTATGTTGTCGCCACTTATTTAGGAGACCTTTCCACCATCACCATTTTTTATTTTTTTAAAAAAAATTATTTATTTATTTTATTATTTATTTTATTATTATTATTATTGTTGTTGTTGTTGTTGTTGTTGTTGTTGTTGTTGCCGATGATATGGATATAGTTGCGTAGATCATAAAATTTTGAATCTAACGTTGCTGTATATGTCATTAAAGAACAATTTTACTGACTGTTGCCGGCAGCGGAAAGTTTAAACTCCAATCAATTATATTTTTATCATAAATATTATTTATTAGTTAACATTTAATATTGACTTTTTTTTTTGGGGAAAGATAACATTAAGTTATAAATTATCTTATTAATTGACATTTAATGCGTTAATGATAAATAGAAAGTTGAAATAATTACAAATTTATTTTTTATAATTATAAAAATAATTATTTATAATTATAATTATAAAAATAATTACAAAATTTTGGGATTTAATAAAAATCCCCTAAATTATTAAAATTTTGGGATTTATTTTTTAATAAATAAATTCAGTTATTTTAATAAAATTTTACAAAATTATAACTTTTAATAAATAAATTCAGTCATTTTTATTAAAATTTTGCAAAATTATAATTTTTTTAATAAAAATAACTATTAAAATTTTGTAAAATCTAAATTAAATAAAAATCAGCTAAGCACCTTTGTTTGTGATTTATTTTTTTATTAAATTTAGGAGTATTTTTATAATTATAATTTTCTTATTTTTCAAAGTTTTTGCAAAATAAAATGGTCTTTTAATTTATTTAGGGGTAAAATTATCATTTCATTTAAATTATTTAACGCTGTTAGCTAAAAAGTGGCTAGTTGATACAAATTTAAAATTAAAAGTGATGCAGAGAACATGTTAGAATTTTTTTACGGTTGGATGAACATAAGTAAAAAAAGAGGTGGTGCAATGATAATTTCTCAATTATTTATAATGATAAACTTGTAATCAAATTATTCATAAAGACGAGTCTTTCAAAATCTATCCCAAAATAGATTGGTTGCAGAAAAGTTGTTTATCACCTTTGATTTTACAAAGCACTTGCCTAATGGAAACCCAGGAATTTACGAAGGTAGATAGCAAAGAAGCTTATCTACACCTTTAGATGAAGACCCATGCGATAGAACTTAAGTACGGTTTCCCTCACATGCAAGGCTTCTTTGGATTCATCATCACGTGCATCTTATACCACTTCGTGGGAACTAAATTCGTGTTGGGAAAAGACCTTTAAGTTAAATTCTCTCACACCACACGGTCAGAAATCACTAGACCTATAAGTTTAAGCTTTAAGATCAGAGTTAACCACTTGGGCTTAGCCCAAGTGGCTAGAGCCACTCCTTCACAAATGTAAGGGAGGGGATTCGAACCTCCGCAGATGCATTGCAGGGGTTTAATTTAAAATGTTCTTTCTTAGAGCCCAGAGCTTGAGTGAAGACAGTCTTTCTCCCACGATGGGAGTTTGACGTCCCTCGAATATTTGAGAGGCTTAAAAATCTAAGCAGTGCCATATTATGAGAGTTTGACGTCCCTCGAATATTTGAGAGGCTTAAAAATCTAAGCGGTGCCATATCAATATTAATGTCAACAGGACTCAGTATATATATATGATTGTATATATCAGTTATACTCTCATGTAATATAAGTTATAATTTAAATTAAAATTTGAACAATAGTCTCATGCCATAAAAAAAAAAAAAGCTTTAAGATCAGAGTTCAAACAACAACATTATTTTGTCTAAATTGATAGTGGGCTTGTTTTCAAATTCACGTACCAAGTCTACCGTGTAGTGTGGGTAACTGAACCCACAATTTGGGCCAGAGATTTGACAAGGAGATCACGGGGTGGCTGCTAAGGGCTAAGATGGACTGATGGAGAGCCGAGAGCTCGCAAACGAGTGGCGTGAAGATAGGGTGATAAATGAATGATGATGAGCTGTAGACAATCAGACATGCAATACCCTTTTTGAAGCTGTAACATGAGGTCTTCCGTCTTTGGATTATTTGTTGTGGTCCACTTTTTCTTTTTTTTTAACTACGTAAAACTATTGCTTAAAATTACAACTCATATTATATTGAGAATATAAATTCATATAATATGATAATACAACTTATATTTACAAATCAAATAATTAATGTGACTAATTTATATCAATTCTTATAAAATATTGTTTAAATTTTTATCATCACAAATATTCGAGAGATGTCAACTCCTCGCATAAGAGAAAACTGCCTCCACTCAATTATTAATAACTGAGCAATGAATAAATCCCTCCCATAATGCATTTATGGGGTCGAACAGCTAGCTGCACTTACATAGGTGAGGGGGGCCGAGTGGTGATGGTAGCTACTTGGTGTTACATAAATTTGGATTTAGAACCAAACCCATGGAGATGGAGTTGAATTGTGCAGGGCGGGCCACTGACTCGCAAACAGAAAGTCTGGTTCCCAGTCAAAACACTTATCCCAGGTGAGGTTTAGACCTATGTGACTGTGATATCTGCCAACTGTCTGCTTCACAGGGAAAGAGATTTTTTTTTTTTTCCCCGAAAGAGTGGGGAAGCGATGTTCAAATGAACTGCAGAATGGAGGTAAAAATAAATATCGGGTGATAATGAGTGCAAAAAGCTTAGTTAGTTGAGGCAATGCAATAAAGGAAGATAGAGAGAGATGCATGTGTTCTGAGGCAGAGAAAACACAGAGTGAATAGTCCTTTTGAGGCTTGAGTCCTGAGCCCTGACCCCTCCCTGAGACTGCGTGTGCGCACTTCCCCTGCTGATACTGCTTTTCCTGGCAACTTATTAAACTTTCAATTAAAAAAATAAAAAAAGGGGTAAAAAGTGCTTTTATTTGCAAGCAAACAAATCCAAACCCTTTGACCAATGGTCTTTCACTTGCACTGCTATTAGTGTCATAACCTTCTCACTCAACCTATTTAATTGACACAGTTCTTGTTCTGCAAAAGAAAGAATTCAGAAAAACGATAACAAATTTCAGGTCCCTTTTTTATTCTTGAATTCCGGCTTGTAGAGTTGTAGTAAAAAGCTCCACAAGATAACAGAGCATCAGCTAGCAGAATTTATTACATATTGACATGTTATTTAATTAATGGCTACATTCTCCTTTAATAAAGTTGGTTTATCAATTTTTCATGGGCGATTTGATCACACGAGATATACATAATACTATATATAAATAAATAAATAATTAATTAAATATATATAAAGAAATATTCTAATCTGAAATTTTAAAATACGGAAACATGAGAAAATGCATAAACCGTGTAGTTTAAGCGCTTTAAGTTTTAAACTTTTAAAACCCTTCAGTTTTAAAATTTTTCCGGACATTTCCCACACTTTATGATTTCAGACCAGAAAACTATATATATATATATATTGAATAAAAAAGCACATCAAATCTGTAATCGGTGAACCCAGAAAGCTCAGATCAGAAAATATGTGCAAAAGTCCACTGAAATATCATTTGCTGCAACTTGAAAAAGAAATGACATGTAGATCATTCTCTTATCTCACTACACTAAATAATAGGTGGAAATTAATGTATACTGAACAGTGCAGATCATTTATCATACATACTTAAAGTTCATTTATGGTTTGCTATTCTTGTATGTTGCATAACTGGTGGTTGAAAATGCAGCCTTATGGAGTAAGTTTATAACCATAAATTTTCTATCTTGGCTTGGAACCTGTTCCATGAAAGACTTTCTATTGAAGACAATCTTCATCTTAGATGTATGTACATTATTTCTGCTCGCCACCTCTGTACAACTATGGAGTGCGACGAAACTATTAGCCATCTCTTTTGTCAATTGCCATTTTGCTAAAGTATTTTGGGATTGGCTGTCATTATTGTTTAACACACGTTTCCCACCACTTGGCAATGTTTGCGATCTTTGAGAGTTTATTTTAAGCATACATTGATGTCTTCTCTTGAGATTTTGTACGATATTTGGAAGGCTATGAATAAGCTAAAAAGTTTGAAAATATTCAACCTTCAATTGCACGTATAAAGCATTAGTGTTTGGGTCATATATGTCACTTGAGTAAACTATATTCAAGGTTTTGTAAGTCTTCATAACCCTTTCTTATTTATAATGTCCTTCGTCTCAGCAATTCTCTCCTCACTTTTCTAAAGATTTTTATAATTCTATAGCATCCTCCAGTTTTTTTATTGGGTTAAAGTTAATGCTAATAATTTTTTTTAATGAAATTTAGGTCCAACTTCTTATGATGCTATTTATAGAGGTTCTCATTGAATTTTTTTGAGGTGTTTTGTTATGTCAATTAGGAATCAAACTTTGTTTTATGCATAACTTTATGTTACTATTGAATTTGCTTACTAATATAAGGGTTGGACATTCGTTGTGGCTAGAATGTGATTTGATGGATGTTTATTCTTACCTGAAAAGTGACATATTTTTTTTTCATTGGCAACTCTACATTAGTTGACTCAATTGTCTAACTATTATAAAGTTTATGAGATTTTATTGTTCCCGTATCTATAAAGAAGGTAATAATGTTCCAGACACTTTAGCTAATATTGGTTTGAGTTTTTCTGATATGACATGGTAGAATTTTTCTCTATTAAAATTTATGAAGTCTTTACTTAACGATTCTTTGGGGATACCCAAGTATCGATTTTCTTAATCTTGTTATGATTCACTATTATATTAATTATATAGAGGATTTCATTTAGTTATGTCTTTACTAAATGAACATTGTACCCTCTTCTTTCAATATATTATACCTCTCTTGAGGTTTATTTACCTTAAAAAAAAAAAATAGAATCCTGGTGGAAATCTCGTTTAATCAACAGAGTCATAAGTAATTGCGACCTAACAGTGAATCTACAACAAAGAAATCTACTCAAATTTTATTGAAATCTAACTCTATGCCACTAGCGAAACTTGAACTTGTTCCTTCAAAATTGAAAAAGGCGCTGAGTTCGAATGATTCTCTAATAGATACGAAAATCAAATAAACACATTGTAGGAAACTTTAATAAAAATTTCTCACACTAATACAATCAAATTACTTGCAACAAACAAAAGCTTAATTCGAAATTATAAGAAAATTTTGTGTAATTCTTGACGTTGATATTGAAGAAAAAGCAGCTGATAAAAAATAAACACAACCCAGTGAATATATATATATATAAGAGAAATGGCATCATGAAATCAAAAGAAGAAAGGCAGAGTCCACCGTCCAGTCGTCCACTACTTCATTTACATTTAAAGATAAACATTACGCGTGGGGGAAAAAAAGCCTAAAAAGAAAAGGCTCCATAGTCCGTACTATAAAGCAGCTGCTGAGCCTCTAAAGTCTGATTTCTCTGTAAATGTCTCTTTACAAATGTGTGTTTTTTTTTTTTTTTAAAGTTATCAATGTATAAACTTACCGATGGGCCTTTGGTCCAACCAGAGAAACCTTAC
The DNA here is from genome assembly GCF_022201045.2 of Citrus sinensis. Taxonomy (NCBI): domain Eukaryota; kingdom Viridiplantae; phylum Streptophyta; class Magnoliopsida; order Sapindales; family Rutaceae; genus Citrus; species Citrus sinensis. The sequence continues at coordinate 7,348,511 of NC_068562.1, read as the reverse complement.
ATTTACAATATTAAGTGTAAAGATTCGAGCCTCTATAAGAGTATTATGGAGGTTAGTTTCAGTTCTTCCTCAATTATCAACTAATTAAGTGAAGACAAACTCTCACTTACGAAATGTGAGTGAAGTAAACGCCCCTTAAATATTAGAGAGGATTTAAAGTATTTGAACAAGTACTTTAGTGAGTTAATGTATGGCGGTGGTCTCAATTGTTTAATACGATTGTAAATATTGTAATTATAATGTCTAATGTAATATCAGTAACAATCTGTGTATAACGGAATTAAAAAAATATATACAAACTTAAAACATAATTTTTCTTTTTTAAATTTATAGCAGTCAACTTCCAATTAAGAATATCATAATATATTAAAGTCAAGAATAAATTATAGAATAAAAAAAAATATAAACTTTAATATATTATAAAATAAAATATATTGCATCAAAATTTTGTAATTTTTTAACTTATTCCTCACTTTAATATATAGTGACCTTACAATTAAGAATTCTTAATCATATTTAAATAAAAAATAAGTTAAAAATAAAAATAAAAATTATAGAATAAACTATATGCATTAAATTTTAATTTTTTATCTTTTAATTTATCTTCACTTTCATAAAGTATAAACAGAAATTGGTGATTGAAAAAATATTCCCTTTGTCTGTATCTCAATAAGCGTCGGTACGCCACTTCGGCCTTGGTCGGAGTGGTGGGCTGCTGCCCTCACAAGCATTGTGAGGGCAGCGGTTCAAGCCCCCACAAATGCTAACGTGCTTATTTGTTTAATATTTCAAAAAATTTCCTCTCCCTCGTGCAATACGAGTGGAGTATGGACATCCCTCTTCTGTAAGTGATTATTTATCTGGGCATGTACTTCACAGAATTCAATGTAATAATATAAGTCCCAATCATGTATTTTTGATTGTAAATATCAGTGTAATATATCTGCTATAATAACAGTTGTAAATATCTGTGTAATACAGTAATATGATGATTAATCAGTATTCAAAAAAAAAAAAATAAGCGTCGGTACAAAATTTAAACAGCTTCAAATAATATCACGGCACTCATTTCCAGGACTATGATGTTGGGACAGCAAAATAAAAGACCATTATGACACTAGTTTTTTTTTAATTATTATTGAAATCATATTTAAACGATCAAATATATATATTTCAAAGTACAAAAAGATATATTTATATAATTTGATATTTTCTTTTGATAGATATAATTTATAATCTAAATAAAAAAATTTATTATCTCACAAAATCTTAATGCGTAGAGTCATTTATTCTCTTTTCGAATGTACAATTTTACAGTGTACGTAATTATATTTTATGATTAAGTATGATCCTAATTAAGACATGAGTTTTAATTATTTTTTCTGCCTACATAAAATTGTATCATTAGCTATTATTGACCTTTTGAATAAAAGGCATGTCTTCCTGTTTAAAAAAAGAAAAGAAAAGAAAAAAGGTGTGACCTTCAATGTTAATTTAAGAGAGTGCAATGTAGGCACAAGTTTATGTATACATAAGCCCAAACCTAAACCTAAAGGTACAACGGATAAGAGTATAGGCTGTGTTTGTATTTAATATTACTTGTTTTACTGTACATTTGTTTATGGATTTCTGTAAAGATGTCAGAGACAAGGGCAGGGCAGAAGCCACAGTGGTTGCAGTCATAATAAGAACAGACTCTCTCAGTACTCAAGAGAGAGAAAGAAAGAGAAAGGGAGGTGGCAGCAGTAGTAGCATCAGAGCCATTAGTTTTCATCCATGCACAGAAGAAGATTCTGCAACCAATGGACTCGGCAAAAATATCCTTCAAAACTAGCAGCAGCAGCAGCAGTAGCCCAACAAGAACAACGCCTCTTTCTATCGGCCTCTGATCTCATCTCTTAACTTTGTTAATAAAAATCTTCCATTCTTCTTGCTGTTGTCGGTTTTTCATTGAATATCCTTCCTTTGAATTTCTTCATCTCCTCCTATATATCTTTTCCCACTCTTCCAAAGATGATGACTGTTGGAGGTGCAACAACAAGCTGCGGTGCAAGAGATCATAGTATAATTAGGTCTCCCTTCACCCCAACACAATTGCAAGAACTTGAACACCAAGCTCTCATCTTCAAGTACATGGTGTCAGGAGTTCCTATTCCACCTGAACTCATCTACTCTGTCAAAAGAAGCTTGGATTCTTCATTGGTCTCAAGTCTCTTCCCTCCTCAGGCTCCACATGGTAAGTAAACAGACACCTTCCTCCTTTCTTTTCTTAGTATATCCATTAAATTTTGTTGACGAACTAGCTCAAATCTATGCACCCAAATTTGTGTTAGGCCTATATTTTCATATTCTTTGTTGGATTAATTTTTTAAATAATTTTTGAGTTGAAATGATTTTATTTTATTTTTCCAAAAAAAGCTTTTGATGGGACTTTGGTTGGTGCAGTCGGGTGGGGTTGTTTTCAGGTGGGTTTTGGCAGAAAAGCAGACCCAGAACCTGGAAGATGCAGAAGAACAGATGGCAAAAAATGGAGATGCTCAAAAGAAGCATACCCAGATTCCAAGTACTGTGAAAGACACATGCATAGAGGCAGAAACCGTTCAAGAAAGCCTGTGGAAGCACAAGCACTCACTTCTTCATCAGTTCCAAATATATCATCATCATCCACAGCATCAAACCCTAACCCTAACCCTTCTCCATCACTCAATAAAAAACTTTCCATTAACACACCAATCTCTTCTGTTTCTTCTTCTTACCCATTCTCTCCATCTTCTTCCATTTCTCCTGAACTCTATGCCTATCAAGATCCATCTCAAAAGAGTTGTGCTCACATTAACCCTCTTCTTTGTCCTCATTCTTCTTCATCTTCAAGGCCCCCTGGTTCTTCTAGTTTCTCAATTCACGATAACGTGACTACCCGTCATCTTTTTCTGGACTCTGGATCCTGTTCTCAGACCGACAAAGATTACAGGTTTGTGTTGTAGGAGACAAAACACAACAGCATGGTTTGGTTTTATCTCTCTTTAGCTTTGAGGTTTGTTAATTAACTTGAGGATGTTGTTTCTTTCGCTAGTAGTTATAACTTTCATGGAATAAGGGAAGGTGCAGTCGATGAGAGAGCTTTCTTTCCAGAAGCTTCAGGGAGTATTAGAAGCTTTCAAGATTCATGTCCGGGGCCATTGGTCACAATTGATGGTTCCTATAATAAAACATACCCTCATCATTCACAGTTTCAAAGCTTTTCTGACTCTATAAAACAACAGCAACAACAGCAGCAGCAGCATTGCTTTGTTTTGGGCACTGACTTCAAATCATCAGCAGCAACAGAAAGAACAGTCGTGAAGGCTGAAAATGAAGATAAAACGCAAAAGCCACTCCACCACTTCTTTGGGGAATGGCCACCAAAGAGCACTGACTCTTGGCTTGATCTTTCTTCCAATTCCAGAATCCACTCAGGTAATTAATTCAATAATCCATTCCTATTTACTATTTTCTGTTCCAATTTTTGTCGTTTCAACTTAAGATTTTTTTCTTGCAGATAGCTGATCAAGTCTCAATAATAGACAATTATACAGTATCAAAAAGAGTCCCAGCTGGAGGTCACAGCCTTATTGTTGAAGTTGTGGATGGGAAAGGGCTTAATTTACGTTGCTTTTAAATTTGTGAATGATAGTGGAGGGGGCCATGCCAGGAGGATTTAATCTTTAGATCTATCTTTTGCTTTCTTGATACTTAATTTTCTCTTCTTCCCTAAAAAGAAACATGTTTGGGATTTGTAGAACTTTTTTTGCTTGTTTGAGTGGAAGCATCTTTTGTATGCCTCAGGGTCCCCGAAACCCCTACAATTACAGTTTCACTATTTCACTTTTGTTTGTTTTCTGATCATATCATAGTCCAGTCCACACATGGGGACCCAGCAGGGAGCATCTGCAATGATTTTTACTTGGTCTAGATATCTCAGACATCAGGATATAAATTTCTCAATCATTCCTCATGAATATTATCTTCTCATGATTAATTTGAGTGGATATAAACATGAACACGCATCACAGTATATGAGCCCGAATTGATAAGCAATAATATGTGTACCCATTCAACGAAATTTTGTGGAGAGCTTGGCTTAACAGCTAAGTAGATAATGCTTATACATTACCTAGTTTGGGCTTCGTACTCAAAAGTAGGTCTAGTTAGCGTATAAAACTATCTCAGATTCCTCTTCGCTTATTCAAGGAAATGTCACTCCTTACATATGGATTAAATCCTTAGATTATTGTCTTTGATCAGTTGCGGATCACAATCAAGTCACTTCATAGCTTCCAATGTAAAGAGTGTTTCTAAAAATTTAGTGTGAGTCCGTAGAGCTGCTGATCAATGTCCTTGAGATTTCTCCTTAATGAATTATAAATTTTTAACCATTTTTGAAATGTATTTTCTTAATTAATTTAAACTTTTCAAAAGGATGAAAGTACTTTTTCCTGTTTCCATCTTTTGTGATGCCACTGCTGACTGCTGTTGCCAACTCCACTGAACTCAAGCTTTTTATCTTTAACAGTGAATTTCAGAAGTTTTGTCTTTTCTTTGAACTGGTCAGAGTACAAAGGGAACATGGGTTTGTATATCGGTCTAAAGGGTCAACAGTCAATGTAAACGGAGTCATCAAACAGTTTGAACTTGAGATGACAGTATTTGAAACTTTTCAAAGTAAGCTGAAGTTTACAAAAAATGAAGGATATATTTTAACGAGATTAGCAGAATTATTTTTTGTTTTTGTTAACAAGATTTCGGGGAATAATAAGAAACGTGCACATATCCTCTTTCCAAATATTTGTAGGAATAAATTTCTGAACTGATCTCGATAATTATTTGGTAGATAATACTACAAATGCATGTATTTAGATTCCCCAGTAGACTTCAGATCGTAATAGATATAGAGTGTAATGAATTCGGGGAAAAAAGAAAAAAATCATTTTGTTAGTTCCTTTAAAGTCCTGTGATTGGATTCGACTTTGCTGTTGCTACCCAAAAAGCTGTAGAAAAGCGTCATCCTTTCTAAGCAAAGATCTTGGCAAATTTTGCTCGAATTGTAAAAGCGATTCTCTAAACCACAAAGGACATTCTAATTGGTTGGTCTCGCAGCAGTGATAACAAGACACTATAAATTTAAGTTTAAGAAGATATATTTAATTTGAAGTATGACCCTAAACAAAGGTTGGAAAAATGATCTTGAAATAAATTTAATTGAAACGAATGCATTAAAAGGCTACTTAAAAAAATATATTTTTTTCAAAATCACAACTACACACAAAATAATAAATAATAAAAAAATACATCATAATTTTGATCTTGATCGTGTTCTATTTTAGAACGGTTCTAATATAACCGAACTTTAATTATATTCCTTAAAAGCCCTTGGACTGCGGTGATTGCGGCGTCAATGTCGTAACTTCACTTGACAAATGGATCCCCCCCTACTTAAAGTATCATTGACGGTATTTACTAAATTACCGAAAAGCCCCTCGATTTGGTGCTACCTGTAAAAATACGGGAAATATAAATGGTTTTGTTCGAATATTTCCGTCATGCCTGGACTAAAAGGACATTTCACCTAAAGTAGTCTACTGTTTACAACTTCACATGAATGAACATTAACGGTTGATAAATCCTTGCATTTTAACATTTTTCTAAACATGGCTCTGAATGCAATCAGACATAACCAGAGCTGTTACCATAATGGCAAATGAATTAGCGACCTCAACTCGTGTAAGAACATAAATCAACAGTATCATAGTAGATATCATATAATATAGAGTGAGTCCTAACAGCGGATTTCATATTGTAAATCTCTGTAGACTTTAATATGAAGTATTAAGAAAATAAATTATGTTAAAAAAAAAAAAAGGAAACTAATGTAAGCTGGACTGCGTTGTAAAAAGTTAGGTTTAACAAACCCCAGCTATTTATTTAAAACACAAATACATTCTTTTCAATAATCAAAATCTTTAGTCTTTACCTACATTTTCTTCACAGATTTACATACAATACCTAAAAGTTTATACATCCTTGTCTAAAGTTCAGTTCCAGATCAGTGCCAGACAATGATAAATGGGCAGCATGATATGCCCTCTCTTTCCAACTCAAATCTGGCCAGAGTCAGTATTTTAAGAACCCAATTTTTCAGCAGCTATTATAGAATTTATAGCGGACGGTGGCTCAATCTAACAGTGCAACCGCTATTATGTAACATCTAACCAAGTTTTTCCTTGACTTTTCTGTCATATTCCCAAGTTTTCCTTTAAATGTAATTAAAGTAACAGAATACGGGTGGCTGTAACATAGTAAGGCACACCCAAATTGCATGCATGATGTTTCAACCGGTCACACCTGCACAGATTTGCAAGACTTCAAACATCTTATGCTCAAGACTGCTACTATCACTGATCGAAAAGACGATGATTGTTGAGGAAGGTAGCCCGACAATCAATAATGGGAATTACTCTTAACAGAACAGCAGAAAACTTGAAGAACAGAGAAATTAACAAAAAAAAAAATGTGTAAAGACAATTTCCACTGCATTACATGGCTAATTTTAGCATGATAAATAGTCTGTCCTATTTCCAACAGAAGTTCCCATTCTGTAGTAAACCCGGAATGAAAATAAACAGTCCACCCTAAGGCTAAATACTCCAATAAACAGTACCTCACAAATCAGTACGGCCTACAACTTCTCCACCCTGAGGCTCAATACTCACAACCACTTTACATCTTATCAAAGATTATAGACAAGAAAAACCCATAATGACTAATTAAGATTTTCTTGTTTCAATAAATCATACAATGAAAATCATGAATGCATCTACAAAAAAGAGCCAAATTCTTGCTCCAGTATGAGAAATAACATTTATAACAAAACAATGCAATTGCATTTCCAAAGCCAGAATCAACACAAAAGGCACGGATGTTTTCATCTATATAATAGATCGGTGGATAATACGATGTTTAGCCGTTTAGGCTCTTAACTGTTTCAGTGATAGTAAACAGACTCAAAAGCATCAAAACATGCACACAGTTTAGCACATAGCTAACACAGAAGAAAAGCCGAAAGAAAGTAGACAAACCAAAAACAGAAAAAATTAAAAGGAAGAAACTAAGCAAGTAGCAAGAACCCCTATGAAGAGCGAAGGCACATATATGGCCTAGAATAAATGCATCAACATAAGCAAGAAGCTCGAGAAGATACTAGAAGTAGTTCTATTCCATCCCCAAATGCATCATACCAAATATGCATTGGCCATTTATGGGCAAAATAACTATTGCCCCCAACACATATAATCCCAGAGTCCCATTACTGTACCTTAATACTTATGGCCTCTAATCACAAAGCTCACCAAGAAGATTTCAATTAATCAAGCTTATTGGCTCTCCATATTGCAGCCACACATTCAATTTGCATCTGTTAGATGCAGAAAAAGAAAATGCAGATGGACAGGAAAATTCTTAGCAGTACATGAATGTGAAATCAGAGAGCAAGATCACTGTAGGGCAAGTCATCAGCCAACAAACCACTAGCATATTTTCCATCATGCTAATAAGTGTGAAACTAAGCTAAACCACAACAAAGACATGAAGCCAAAGAAAAGTTCCTTGCAGGCATTTAGTAGAAAGTGCCTAAACATTGTCATTGTATCCTTTAATAATATCCGACTTTGCAGTTAGTAGACAAAAATTCAAGAACCCATGTTTCTCCAGCTTGAATCATAAAGTGTAAATAAATTACATAGTGAAAAAGAACAATATACCAACAAGATCATGAGAAATTTCAATCAACAATTACCCATTTACAGAGAACCATAGGGACCCAAATGAAGACACCTATACTCCACAATCATTCCGCAATATGTACCCATCGATCCATTTTGCCTCTCTCTTAGCAATTCATCAAAGAATACAAATCTCACGACAGCTACAATGCTCTCTCATTTCCACATTGAAATTTACCTCTCCAGAACAAAAGAATTGATGAATGGATACGATAAAACTCAAGAGACCTATATAACAAAAGTTCAAGAAGAGTAGTTATCGTATCTGTCGTTGATCTTTAAAAGCTGCCTTCTCTTGAAAACCAAGAAGCCTACAACACCAATTTGCAAAATTGCAGCAACGCCAGCAAACAACAATCCAATCTTTTTCCCAGTATTTATGGAGTGCCGATGTTTCTTCTGCGGTGGCGGCCTTCGATTAGAGGCATTATCGGATGATTTATTGTTGAATCTATTAGGGGATGGAGGTGGGGTTGGCCTCTGCTGGGGAGGAAGAAAAGTCGATGCCTGAGGGGGTGGCCTCTGCTGGGGAGTAAGAAAAGTTGATGGCTGAGGGGGTGGCCTCTGCTGGGGAGGAAGAAAAGTTGGTGCCTGAGGGGGTGGCCTCTGCTGGGGAAGAACAGAAGTTGGGGATGGCGATGCCGGTGGTGGACGAGTCCCAGGCGGTGGTAGTGCTGGACGCGGATGCGCAGGTGGCCGTTGGGCCATTGCGACTTCCCTTTGTGCATCTGACTCGACAATAAAAGCGAAAATGGTGAAAACAAGGCCTAGAGTTATCAAGATTGGTGATAATGATGGTTCCATTAAACAAACAACCACCAAATGTTTTAAAAACAAAGACGGCTTTAAGAGAAATCAAGATTTTGCTTTGTTCCCAAAATTCTTGAATTCCTCCCCCAATTAAAAAAAAAAAAGGGTTTCCTCAAAGATTATGCTAAACAAAACAAGGGTTTGGCCATTAAGGTTGGTTCTTGCATCTGGGTATTTCTGATTTCTTGTTCCCTCAAAGAACAAAAACAGAAGTTCAAATGGGTATGGCCCCAAAATTCTAATTCCCTCTTCTCTCGCGCTATTTAAAGATTTCGAACAGAAAAGGAATTAGGGATGGGGCAAAAGATTGAACTTTTGAATCTGGGTGCTTGAGATTCCTTGTTCTTGTGAAGAATAAAGAACCTGACTCACATGGGTTCTGTCCAAAATTCCTTGATATCTCAAAAATGTAAACGATGTCGCAGTTGAGAAACAAAAAGATGAAAATCGTCTTTGAATCTCTATAGTTTGAGAAATTTTCCCTTTCCCTTTTTTTTTTTTTTTTTGGGAGGGGTCGGTTAGTGGAAAAGGTCAAAAGACTCAAAATGAGTTGGTAGGAAAATGAAAATTCATTATTAGATTAGGAGACTAAGGTTTATTTTTATTTTCATTTTCTTAAGAGATATAAAAGACAGCGACAATGTGTTTGCTTTTATTATTTCCATTTTCCAAATGTAAAAAGAAAGAGAGAAAGAGTATGCGGGCTTAAACGGTTGGGTCGAATTGGAGGTGTCATCGATGTAGATTGCCGTTAGATTGATTGCATTGGATTTTAGCATAGAGGGAGAATCTTATTTTTAGGACGTGTTTTTCGCAAATTCTCAGCTGAGCTTGCTCAACCCTTGGTTTTATTTGTCAAAGCATAAATTTGACATGTAGGCACTTGCCACAAGTGTATTGGATCACCGCTTGATCTTAACAAATGTGGGCCAAATGATTCGGCAATCTTGGGTTGGGACTCTAGGCTTTGGGCCCATCACTGATCCTTAAACAAACCTGATCACGTGATCACCTGATCCATGACATTCTCGTCGTGTTTGCATTCTAATATGATATGATGTTGAGGCCCCTCATTCCAAGAGTTTTCTTTAGCTAATCGTGTGTGGTATTATTAGTTTCTCCCCACATCACAAATCCGAATTTTTTGGGTACTCCTCCATTAGTTATGGTATGCCCCGGCTCGGCGGATATCCAGGTTACAATGGACAATATGAATATTTGAATTTAAAATGATTAGATTCACTTCTATTTATTTATATGAAAAAAAATATTTTTATAAAGTGTATGGACAGGAATCCCTTCCTTTATTATTATAAGGGTCCTACTAAGTTACAATTCGTGTAACTTACAATCCATACAAAATTACAATCCATACAAAATTCATGTGGGTCTCACTGTCTGTTCACTACTATTTACTTGTTTTAAATGAGCTGTAAGTTACATTCGCCTGTAACTTAACATTTGTCATATTATAAATAAATTAGTTTATTTACTATCATTTACTATTTAACTATATATATGTATGTATATTACTTGACCTATGGCTAAAAGATTCAAAATCATGATTTTTCCTCTTTTTTCTCTGAGGCACTGTTTGAAATTGAGGTGTTACGGCTGTTGTGAAAAAAAAAACCGTAACTATAAAATAAAAGTTAATAGTTTGTAGTTATATAATTTTTAAATAATAATTTTTAAAAAATTATTAAAGATATATTAGATTTCTCATAATAGATTTTTCATTATAAAAGTATAAAATCAATTCAATTTACTTTCTAAACTACAACAAGTAATGTTTACAAAGCACTTTAACAATGTAGTTTTTAAGTTACAGTTGTCCAACCTCAATTCCAAACAGATTTAATAAATTTATAAAGTTATAAATATGTGATGTTTTAGCGATTGAGATTGATTTTTATCCATGAAAAAGATAATGTTATAAAAATTATATTTTAGTTAAAAACTGATAATTTATTTTTTTAGACTTTATAAGGCTAGTATTACTGTTATTTGGTATTATAAACTATAAAAGAATAAGTGGTAAAATCTAAATACTATATGCGAAAAAGTGCCAAATCTCCTTTGCAATATTAAATTATTAATGTATCGGCACATTGTATTCAACTTATTATTTTTAGGAAAGACTAGGCCTTTTGACACCCTTCAAAATTCGTCTTAAAATCCCTTTTTGAATGAAAATTACTTGAATAATTTAATGCAAATTAATTCATTCCTTATTTTGAATGGAAATTCAATTAAAAACTTAGATAAAATTTTTCTTTTTAACAAGCATTTTACAATCATCCCATTCTTATAATCTATATTTAAATTTTAATTCAAAATAATTTTTTTGAAAAAATTATAAGAGATTGGAATTATGAGGAAAG